>NW_022437008.1:1229503-1240228 GCF_009761245.1 Sapajus apella | reverse complement strand
TCCCCTCCCCTCCCCTCCCTTTCCCTTTCCCCTTTCCCCTTTCCCCTTTCCCCTTTCCCCTTTCCTTTCCTTTCCTTCTTTTTCCTCCCTTTTGGTGGAGTCTTGCTCTGTTGCCCAG
Organism: Sapajus apella; assembly: GCF_009761245.1. Lineage (NCBI taxonomy): Eukaryota > Metazoa > Chordata > Mammalia > Primates > Cebidae > Sapajus > Sapajus apella. Next base: position 1,240,110 of record NW_022437008.1, on the reverse strand, counting down.
GCTGGAGTGCAGTGGCACAGTACTACAACCTCCACCTCCCGGGTTCAAGCCTCAGCTTCCCGAGTAGCTGGGATTACAGGTGTGAGCCACCATGTTTGGCTAATTTTGTTTGTTTGTTTGTTTTTAGTAGAGATGGGGTTTCACCATGTTGGCCAGGCTGGTCTCAAACTCCTGATGTCAGGTGATCCTCCTGCCTTGGCCTTCCAAAATGCTGGGATTACAGGCGTGAGCCACTGTCCCTTATTTCTTTTTGACTTTATTCTCTAATAGGCTTTATCCATGCAATAGTGGGAGAGTTGCCGAAAGTCTGAGGTTTACCTTCTGTATTAATCTGTTCTTGCATTGCTATAAAGACATACCTGAGTAACGAATAAAGAAAAGAAGTTTAATTGGCTCATGGTTCCACAGACTGTACAGGAAGCATAGCTGGGGAGGCCGCAGGAACCTTAACAATCGTGGCAGAAGGTGAAGGGCAAGCAGGTATGTCTTACATGGCTGGAGCAGGAGGAAGAAAGCGAAGGAGGAAATGCTGTACACATTTTTTTTTTTTGAGACAGAGTCTCACTCTGTCACTCAGGCTGGAGTGCAGTGGTACAATCTCGGCTCACTGTAGACTCCACCTCCTGGGGTCAAGCAATTCTCCTGCCTCAGCCTCTTGAGTAACTGTAGGCGTCCACCACCACACCTGGCTAACTTTTGTATTTTTAACAGAGATGGGATTTCACCATGTTGGCCAGGCTGGTCTGAAACTCCTGACCTCAGGTGATCCGCCCACCTCAGCCTCCCAAAGTGCGTGGTGAGCCACCACACCCGGCTTATATTGTTTTGAAAATGTTTATTTTCTCCCACTGATCCTTTCCTTAGGTGAGAATTACACTTTCCTCTCCCCCATGGACAGGTTTGGCCACCTGCTTGATTTGTCCATGACTCCTCTTGACTGTGTTTGTTTTTTCTGTTGGAGTCTCGCTCTGTCTCCCAGGCTGGAGCGCAGTGGCCCCTTCTGGGTTCAAGTGATTCTCGTGCTTCAGACAGAGCCTCCCGAGTATCTGGGATCACAGGCGTATGCCACCATGCCCATTAGCCATATTTTTGCTACTAATTTTAGTAGAGACAGGGTTTTACCATGTTGGCCAGGCTAGTCTTGAACTCCTGACCTCAAGTGATCTGCCAGCCTCGGCCTCCCAAACTGCTGGGATTACAGGCATGAGCCACTGCGCCCAGCCTAACTCCGTTTTATACTAAAGGTCTCACTGGTTTCCAGTAACTACTTCCTCCGTTTCCACTTTTGGGGATGGGGTGGCTATGGAGCCCCACTGTCATTGGCTTCCAGGGTTCCCCTTAATGCTGCCCTCAACTTTGTAAATAGTCCTCTCATTATACTCTCAATTATCCTGTTTTCGTATGACTTAGCGTTCCTGCTGGGATCCTAACCCACACAGCGTTTCACTGTACGGATGAACGATTATTTATTTAGTCGGGTCTCTAATGATGAACATTTGGGTCATTTCCGATCTTTCACTATTAAACAAAACTGCAGCAAATAAGCTTGTACGTAGCTCATTTTCCACATAAAGTACAGCTACAGGATGAATTATTAGATATGGAGTTGCTCAATCAAATAATACTTAAAAAATTTTTGACTGATATTGTTAAATCATGCACAGAGGTGTACAGCCCCATTGGCAGAGGGTAAGGACGGGGACGGTTCCTCTGGAGCAAGCTCAGAGTCCTGAATGTTTCAACAGCTGAAGATGAGGACTGCTAAGAGAACTCAAGGTAAGAACACCAGATTTCTGGCAAATAGGTCTAGGCGGGTATCTTGAGTAATTCACTGAATAAATGAGGTAGGTGATTGCGTTTGTCCTATCTTGGAAATTTTTTTTTTTTTTTTTGAGACGGAGTTTCGCTCTTGTTACCCAGGCTGGAGTGCAATGGCGCGAACTCGGCTCACCGCAACCTCCGCCTCCTGGGTTCAGGCAATTCTCTGCCTCAGCCTCCTCAGTAGCTGGGATTACAGGCACGCGCCACCATGCCCAGCTAATTTTTTGTATTTTTAGTAGAGACGGGGTTTCACCATGTTGACCAGGATGGTCTCGACCTCTTGACCTCGTGATCCACCCGCCTCGGCCTCCCAAAGTGCTGGGATTACAGGCTTGAGCCACCGCGCCCGGCCAATTTTTGCATTTTTAGTAGAGACGTGCTTTCACTATGTTGACCAGGATGGTCTCGAACTTCTGATCCACCCGCCTCGGCCTCCCAAAGTGCTGGGATTACAAGCGTGAGCCACCGTGCCCGGCCTGGAAATTTTTTTAAACTATTATTTTTAGATGGAGTCTCACTCTGTCACCCAGGCTGTAGTGCAGTGATGTGATCTCGCCTCACTTCAACCTCCACCTCCCACGTTCATGCAATTCTCGAGGCTCAGTTTCTCGAGTAGCTGGGACTACAGGCACATACCACCATATCTGGTTAATTTTTTTTTTTTTTTTGTATTTTTGGTAGAGACAGGGTTTCACCATTTTGATCAGGCTGGTCCCGAACTCAGTGACCCCAAGTGATCCACCTGCCTTGGCCTTCTAAAGTGCTGAGATTACAGGCGTGAGTCACCATGCCCAGACAATATTGTTGATTATAGTTGTTACAGCAGTTCTTGAAGGTTTGTATTAGAAAATGTTGAGTCTCAGAGGCTGTCTTTGTTCATTTTGCATCGCTGTAACAGAATACCAGAGACTGAACAATTTACACAAAAAAGAGGCTTATTTGGCTCATGATTTTGGAGGCTGGAAAGTCCAAGAGCATAATGCCGGTGTCTGCTTGGCTTCTCTGATGGCTTTCATGCTATATCATGACATGGCATAAAGTAAAGGGGAAGGAGACACTTGTGAAGGGGCAGCACAGGAGCGGTGTCCTCAATTTTTGACGGTTCTCCCATGAAAACGAATCCAGTCTTGCAAAAGCGAGACCTCACTCACTGCTTTGAGAAAGGGCCCAAACCACCCGTGAGGGTGCAGCTCATGTGACCTGCATGCCTCCCATTAGGCCTCACCTCCTAAAGGCTTCACCTCCCGACATTACCACACTGGAAATTCAGGTTCCAACATGAGTTTTGACAGAGACACTCAAACTTTAGCAGAAACTATGACTCCATGGACAGTGATTATAATTTTTCAAGTCTTTGGTATAGAGATTGTAATTTCCAGGAGTTCATGCATCTTTCTGTCATACATGGAAGGGTGGGTAAGTCAAAGATTTTCAGCCTCCTCCCAAGGGACAGTACACAGCATGATTAGGGTCTGCATGAGCACTTGTTATTCAGTTGTTTGTGGCTGAATAACATGTGGTTTCTGGCTTTCCTGCTGCTCTATCCCTCTCCTCAGTCAGCGGGAAGCAGTCAAAACTGGAACTGAAGCTGTCAACACAAATCTGAAACTGTTTGGAACTTGATAACGGTGATATAATTCCAGAACGCACAGGGGCCTGGTAGTTAAATTACTTCACACTTGACTTTATTTGCCTATCTGTAGAATAGAGAAACTGTACCACCCAAGCTCCCTTCGCCTTTACATTAAAAAAAAAAATTGGTGGCTGGGCCCGATGGCTCAGGCCTGTAATCCCAGCCCTTTGGGAGGCCCAGGTGGCTGGATCACAAGATCAGGAGATTGAGACCATCCTGGCTAACATGGTGAAACCCCACCTCTACTAAAAATACAAAAAATGAGCCGGGCATGGTGGCACGCACCTGTAGTCCCAGCTACTCGGGAGGCTGAGGCAGGAGAATCGCTTGAACCCGGGAGGCGGAGGTTGCAGTGAGCTGAGATCGCACCACTGCACTTCAGCCTGGGTGACAGAGCGAGACTCCGTCTTAAGAAAATAAATAAAATAAAAATTGGGGGTTTGGCCAATGGAGGGTTGAGAGAAGAGCAATGTCAGATTATTTTGCTGGGCCGCGTGTTAGCAGTAATTGTATTCCTCTGCCAGAAACCACGCCCTCCTGCTGGGGGCTCTCTTTTACCCCTATATGGTCAGTCTCGGTTTCAGAAACTGCTTCCTCTCACCACACAGTTCCACCTCGGGACGATGATGGCTTCTCCTTATTGTAAGCCATCGAGTGCTTCAACGTCTTGTAGATTTCCTTCACGTCCATTAAGAAGTCCTCCATGAAGCTCTCATATTTTTCTGCTGGGATTCTGATGGACAAAGTCTATCAAATGAATGCATCATAATTGGTTTAGCCAATATCTTTCGGTGTCTCGCTCTGTTGCCCAGGCTAGAGTGCAGTGGCATGATCTCAGCTCACTGCAAACTCTGTCTCCCAGGTTGAATCAATTCTCCTGTCTCAGCCTCCTGAGTAGCTGGGACTATAGGTGCCAGCCACCAGGCTCAGCTAATTTTTGTATTTTTAGTAGAGATGGGGTTTTGCCATTTTGGCCAGGCTGGTATTGAGTTCCTGACCTCAAGTGATCCACCCACTTTGGCCTCCTCCAGTGCTGGGATTACAGGTGTGAACCACCATGCTTGGCATAGCTATTGGTTTTTATTGACACTCCTTTTTAAGCTGAGGAGTTTGCCCCTCTACTTCTAATTTGTTGAGAGTTTTTATACGAACAGGTGTTGAATTTCACCAAATGATTTTTTTCTGCTTTTATATGGTTATATATATTTTTTTCTTTAGCTTGTTAATGTAGTAGATTATTCTGATTTATTAATTTTCAGTTACTGTACTTTAATTTTTTAATTTTATTTTGTCTCTCCCTCCTCCGCCCTCCCTCTTCCAATGTACTTTATTTTTAGAACAGTTGGGGGTTTACGAAAAAAAAAAAAATGAGCAGAAAGCACCATAAGTTCCTATGTACTTCCTTTTCCCCCTTACATCTTGTATAAGCATGGTACATTTGTAGCAATGATTAATCAATATTGATATATTATTATGAACCAAAGTCTGTAGTTTACATTAGGGTTTACTTTTTCTGTTGTACAGTTCTATGGGCTTTGAAAAAGGCATAACGTCATGCACCATTTCAGTGTCATACAGAATAGTTTCCCTGCCCTAAAAAGCCCATGTGCTGCACCTATTCACCCTCCCTCCTCCCTAAACGCCTGGCAACTGCTATCTCTGCACTGCCTTCTCAGTTTCACTTTTCCAGAATGCCGTATAATTGGAATCATGTAGGATATAGCCTTTTAAGACTGGCTTCTTTCACTTTCCTACATACATGTCACGTTCTTCTATGTCTTTTTGTGGGCTGATTTCTTTTTATTGCTGAATAATATTTCTTTTCTTTCTTTCTTTCTATTTCTTTTTTTTTTTTTTTTTGAGACAGTATCTCACTCTGTCGCCCAGGCTGGAATTCAGTGGCTCCATATCGGCTCACTGCAACCTCCGCCCCATGGGTTCAAGTGATTCTTCCACCTCAGCCTCCCAAGTAGCTGGAACTGTAGGGGTGTGCCACCATGTTTGGTTAATTTTTGTATTTGTGGTAGAGATGGGGTTGTGTCATGTTGGCCAGTCTGATCTCTAATTCCTGACCTCAAGTGATCTGCCCAATTCAGCCTCCCATAGTGTTGTAATTACAGGTGTGAGCCACAACGCCCAGTCATTTCATTGTATGAAACATACCACAGTTCATTCATCCATTCACTTGTTGAAGAACATCTTGGTTGCTTACAAGATTTGGCAATTATGAATACAGCTGCTGTAAACATTTGTGCAGAAGTTTTTGTGTGGTTATATGTCAGCTCATTTTGGGATTAACCGAAAAGCATGATTTTTGTATCACACAGTAAGAATATTTTTAGCTTTGCAACAAACTGCCAATTTGTCTTCCAAGGTAGCTGTGCCATTTTGCATTCCCACCATCGATGAATGACAGTTCCTGTTGGACCACCTCCTTGTTTGCATTTGGTGTTGTCAATTTTGGATTTTAGCCATTCTAATAGGTGGATGGTCAGATATCATTATTGTTTTAATTTGAAATTGCTACTGACATATGATGTGGAGCATCTTTCTATATTTGCTATGTGTGTATTTTCTTTGGTGAGGTGTCTGTTCAGATCATTTGTCCATTCTTTAATTGGGTTGTTTGTTTTCTATTGCTGAGTTTTAGCAGTTCTTTGTGTATTTTGAATGTAAGTCCTGCGTCAGGTATGCGCCCTGCAAATATGTTCTCCCCATCTGTAGCTTGTATTGCCATTCTCTTGGCAATTCTTTTGCAGAGCAGAAATTTTTAATTTTTTTTTAATTTATTTTTATTTTTATTTTTTTGAGACGGAGTTTCACTCATGTTACCCAGGCTGGAGTGCAATGGCGCGATCTCGGCTCACCGCAGCCTCCGCCTCCCGGGTTCAGGCAATTCTCCTGCCCCAGCCTCCTGAGTCACTGGGATTACAGGCACGCTCCACCATGCCCAGCTAATTTTTTGTATTTTTAGTAGAGACGGGGTTTCACCATGTTGACCAGGATGGTCTCGATCTCTTGCCCTCGTGATCCACCCGCCTCGGCCTCCCACAGTGCTGGGATTACAGGCTTGAGCCACCGTGCCCGGCCCAGCTCATTTTTTGTATTTTTAGTAGAGACGGGGTTTCACCATGTTGACCAGGATGGTCTCGATCTCTTGACCTCGTGATCCACCCGCCTCAGCCTCCCAAAGTGCTGGGATTGCAGGCTTGAGCCACTACGCCCAGCCAGAAATTTTTAATTTTAATGACACAACTTATCAATTGCTTCTTTCAAGGATTGTCCTTTTGGTGTTGTATCTAATAAGTCATCATTAAACTTGAGGTCATCTAGGTTTTCTCCTATGTTATCTTCTAGAACTTTTATACATACTCACTTTTCATTTAGGTCTACAATAAACTTGGAGTTAATGTTCATGAAAGCTGTAAAGGAGCTTCTAAGGGGGACATACACTAACTTCTTTGAGAGTGTGCAGGTGATTCTTACAACAGACCCCAGATCCATCAGGAGAGTCCCACGTTCAGAAACCCATAGTGGAATGTATTTTATGCATACACGGTATGCAGTCGTATGCTCATATGCACGCCTACACATGATCATACACATGCATATGGCTATGTCCTGATCCAGAGTTCTCCCAGCATTCCTGAAAATGGTTCTCTCCTTCAACTTCTTCATTAAGAGATACAATGACAGAGTGTCATTAAAATTAAAAACTTCTGCTCTGCAAAGGAATTGTCAATGGACTGACTGTATGTCTCATTCATGTCTCTTTGTGTCCCTGGACTGACTCTGAATGGACCACAGAGGCCTTACCTGGTAGCAAACGCAGACTACACCGTGGTGCTCAAAGCATGCTGAGTAGGTGAGAGTGTGGGCAAGTGTGCAGTGAAGCCAGGACAGCTGCCTGCCAAGGGCCTGGAAAAACCCCTAGGCCTGGGAGGTTCAGGCCATGCGATGCCACATTAAGCTGTTTTACTTGAGGAAGGGGTGTTTTGTTTTTTGTTTTTGTTTTTTGCCATAAAATGAGTGCCTTGGTCAGAGGCAATGTCATGTGGAATGTGGTATTCCACATAGCATTGCCTTTGTGGATAAGGCATTCTGTGAGTAGAAGGGGTGCTTGCTTTTTAAGAATCAGTCCAGAGGGTTATGGACACAGATCTGTGTTCAAAGATTTTTCTGGGCGATTATATTTTATGAGACCTCAGATAGAGACAACTTTCTGAGCCTCAGGTTTGTCACGTGTAAAATGGGCATGAGCGCTGTTCTCCTCGGCAAAGGTTTGTGGCAATTGAGGTGAGCGTGCAACGCTTTTTGAACAGAGCTGACACGGAGGTACTTGTTCAGGAAATAAGAGCTGCTATTACTACTCTTCACAGCATAGTGTAAGGTTTCCCTTCCTTTCATCCCAGCTCGGAAGCACCTGATCAAGGTGAAATGAGCCCCTCTGTTTCTTCTCTTCCCTCTAACCACCTCGCCCCTTGCTTTCCCCCATCCTGCCTCCATTCTTAGCCCCGCCCCTCCCACGAGCCCCGCCCCTGGCCCCGCCCTTTCCGGGCCCCGCCCACGCGCCCTGCACCAGCACCGCCCTCGCTCAGCGGGGCAGGAAGCTCATGGTGTAGTTTGGTGGGATTGTGGCAAAGCCCACGTGTTTGGGGGACACATCGATGTCCTTGGGCGACTGCGGAGACTTGAAGCGGAAGTTCTGCATGATGGTGGTGAGGAACAGAAAGAGCTCCATTCTGGCCAGGCCTTCTCCGAAACAGTACCGCTTTCCTGAGGAGGAGAGGTGGGAGGGGTGGGGGTGAAGCCCACTCTCAGTGCAGCCTCGCCCTCCTACACGCCTGCAGCTGCGGCTGTCCCAGGGAGGAGGGGTGGAATATTATGGCCTGAGAGACTTTCAGAGGAGGCACTGATCCTCCCTGAGCCTCAGTTTCCTTCTGTAAGAGTTGTAACACTGGGGAACCAATATTGATGTATTATTATTAACCAAGGTCCATAGTTACATTAGGGTTTACTCTGTGTTGTACAGTTCATTGGGTTTTGAAAAAGGCATAATGTCATGCATCCACCGTAGATGGGGTGATCCATGCCAGGTGTAGCAATGGGAGGTTTAGATGCCCCTTCCTGCCAGATACACTTGCAACATGATCACAAAAACATGTGCTGTGTGACCCTAGACAAATAAATCTACAGGGTATGATATTTCCTTCTCTTGCCTGGGTGCAGGTACTGGGTGCTTGGTAGTTAAGGGAGGATCAGCTGGTGGCTCAAGGGTAGGTTCTACAGGAACTTCCAAGCTGGAGAACTACCTGGCTACACCTCGGAGAGGGGAGCTGGGTGAGGGAGGCCCCTGCTGGTGTGAGCAGTGGCCTGAGCAGCAAACAGTGGTCTCTTACCGATGGAGAAGGGCACAAATGCATCACTCTTCTTAAACTGCCCCTTCTCATCCAGGAAGTGCTGGGGGTTGAAGTCCCGGGGATTGGAGAAGAACCTGGAGTCTCTCAGCACAGAGCCCAGCAGAGGGAACACTTCGGTGCCCTGGTAGGGAGGAGGAGGGTGTATGTCATGAGGCGGGTTGGGGGATTGGTGAAAGGACACAGGGGCTGGAGGGGGAACCAGGGTGCCCCAGGTGAGGGGAAGTGGTAGGCATGGGAGTTGGGGTGTTCTGAGGGAGGAGCTTTGGGGGATAGAAGGTTTGTGTCCCTGAGACAGGAAGTTTGGGAGACAAGGGGTCCATGTTCTCCTAGGCAGGGTGTTTGGGGGACCTGAGATTTATGTCTCTAAGGCAAAAGGCCTAAATGGAAAGGCTTCTGCTGATTCTTAAGAAGTTTGGGAACATGGGATTGATTCTCCTGACACAAAGGGTCTGGGGAGACGCAGGATTAAGGAGTCTCTAACTGGGAAGGTGGAAGGGATGTGGTGGTTGGGAAAGTCTTTTTTGACTGATTGAGGGAGTGGGACAGAGTCTAGAAAGCTTCTACTGGGGGTGGGATGCTGAGGACACAGAGAGGGGCTGGAAGTCCCTGTAGCCCAGGGCAGAGGAAACAGCACCTTAGGGAGGATGAAGTCCCGAAACTTGGTGTCCTTGGTGACCCTGCGGGCCACACCCAGGGGGATCATGTCTCCAAATCTTTGCATCTCGTGGATCACCGCCTCCGTATAGGGCATCTTGGCCCGGTCCTCAAACTTGGGCTGCCGGTTCTTGCCGATCACTCTGTCAATCTCCTCATGGACCTTGGCTGGGGCGGGGTGGGGGGGAAGGGGAACGGGTTTAGGTATCTAGGGGTCTCAGAGCAGGGATGATAGCCCAAATAGGCAAAATGGGGTGGATGACATGGCTCTATGTATGACACAGAGGTAGTCATACGTGGGCGAGGGACGCCCACTCACCGTTCATAACAGACATCAGCATTGTTGGAGCAAGATCCTGTTACCCAGGTCATGCCAGAATCACAGGGGCGGCACAGGGAGGAACTTAGGGGATGGTCCGGAGGAGCGGGCAGCGGGCACTCAGTGGGCTTGGGACAGGAGTGACTGACAAATCACCGCAGACATTTTCCATATTTTGTCAACTAATGAGACTCAGTTGATGCCTATCAGCTGGATGTTGCCCTGTGTCTGGACAGCAAGGCATGTCTCAGGGTCCTGGGATCTGGGACAGGTGGGGACACTGCACCAGGGGAGTTTTGAGGGTCTGGGTCCCTTCACTTCCCTGCCCTCCAGCCTTACCCTCCACCTCTGGGTGCTTCATGAGCAGCAGGAAGCCATAGCGCAGGGTCGTGCTGACGGTCTCGGTGCCCGCAAAGAAGAGGTTCAGCGTGGTCAGCACCAGGTTCTTCAAGTAGAACTCCGTGTTGGGGTTCTTCTCCTCCTGCAGGGAGAGGGGGCTTTAGGCCAAGCTCACTCCTCTTGCCCTTGGGACCCTTCTGGGGCTTTTCCTTTGGATTTACCTCTCTTAGATCCAGACCAAAGGTGGAATGAGGGACCCTAGGTCTGCCAGGGACCCCCCAGGTTCCAGACCTTGCCTTGGTTGCTGGCTCTGCCCCAAATGCTCTTGCTTCTCCCCTTCTTTACCTGGCTGACCATCTGTCCTTTAGTATCAACTTAGTGGTCAGTTTTTCTTTTTTCTTTTCTTTTTTTTTTTTTTTTT
>NW_022437008.1:1213559-1229403 GCF_009761245.1 Sapajus apella | reverse complement strand
TTTTTTTTTTTTTTTTTAGACGGAGTTTCGCTCTTGTTACCCAGGCTGGAGTGCAATGGCGCGATCTCGGCTCACCGCAACCTCTGCCTCCTGGGTTCAGGCAATTCTCCTGCTTCAGCCTCCTCAGTAGCTGGGATTACAGGCACGAGCCACCATGCCCAGCTAATTTTTTGTATTTTTAGTAGAGACGGGGTTTCACCATGTTGACCAGGATGGTCTCGATCTCTTGACCTCGTGATCCACCTGCCTTGGCCTCCCAAAGTGCTGGGATTACAGGCTTGAGCCACCGCGCCCGGCTCAGTTTTTCTTATAGAGACTTGGTCTTGCTAAGTTGCACAGGATGGACTGGAACTCCTGGGCTCAAGGAAGCCTCCAGCCTCAGCCTCCTGAGTAGCTGGAACTGGATATGCATATGACCATGCACGCTCAGCTGTTACTTTTTTAAAAATAATTAATTTGGTTTTGAGACAAGGTCTCATTTTGTCACCCAGGCTGGAGTGCAGTGCCATCTTCTCAGCTCACTGCAACCCCTGCCCCCGGGCTCAAGCAATCCTCCCACCTCAACCTCCTGAGTAGCTGGGACCACAGGCATGCACCAACCACGCCCAGCTATTTTTTTGTATTTTTTGTAGAGATAGGGTTTCACGATGTTGCCCAGCCTGTTACTCTTTGAATAGTAGGAATATTTAGAAAGAGAAGGATAAAGGGAGAAAGTAGTACAGAGATGGCAAGATGAAGAGAGTCAGAAAAAAAAGAGTTTTTCTGAGAGACAAGCACAGAATTGTAAGCAACAGCATTTTATTTCTTCCCTAAAAATCTTGAAGCTTACTGTGAGGAGTCCCCTCCCTTGATCCTTTCTCGCTGAGCTTCGGACTCCCTAAAGCCTTCCCATATGGGATACTGACATCCAGATGGAGGTGGGGACCCTCCCATGTAAAGCCAGGTCACCTGTCTACAGAGGTGCGTCTGATAACCAGGACGTGATAGATTAGAGAGCATGGTGGCTAAAAACAGCAGCTTTAGGCTCAGAGGGACCAGGGTTTGCGCTTGGGAAAACCACAGCTTCCTCGCTGTGTGACCTCAGGCAAGACACTTATACTCTCTGGGCCTCAGTTTCCTCATTTGTACAATTGGGGCCATGAATGAACCTCTGAAGAGCTGTTGTGAGTGTTCAGTGGGGACTATCTTAAAGCACTTAACGTAGTACCTGGCACATGGTTGTGCTGCAGAAGAGCTTGCGATTCTAATTCACGTGCACAAGTCCTGCCTGTGGGTGAGGGCTCAGGAGATGGAACAGCGGTGGTTGATATAGTTGGGATTGTGAGGATTTTTTTTTTTTTTTTTGACAGAGTCTTACTCTGTCACTCAGGCTGGAGTGCAGTGCAACCTCTGACTCCTGGGTTCAAGCGATTCTCCTGTCTTAGCCTCCTGAGTAGCTGGGATTACAGGCTCGCACCACTATGCCTGGCTCATTGTTGTATTTTTAGTAGAGACAAGGTTTCACCATGTTGGCCAGGCTAGTCTTAAACTCCTGACCTCAGGTGATCCACCCTCCTCAGCCTCCCAAAGTGATGAGATTATAGGGGTGAGTCACCGTACCTGGCCAATTGTGAGGATTATGATGACGGGGGCTAATTTGCATGGGCCTGTGTTGTCTGCCCTCCCCACTGCCAGCCTGATTTCCCTCCCTACACTGGCGGCTGGGGTGTACCTCCCGCATGCGGATGAGAAAGGAGTCGATAAAGTCCCGTGGGGAACTGGGATCCAGTGTGCGCTGGTTGTGCTCCACCTTCTTGGCTATGAAGTCCTCGAGCCCTTGCAGCTCCTTAAAGGCCTGTTGCTGTGGGCCTGGTAGGTGTTTCATCACCGAAGGGAACATCTCATAGAGCTGGGGGATGCAGAGAGAGGATGGGAAGGGAAGGGCAGCTATCAGGAGGCAGGAGCTGATGGGAATGGGACTTTTTTCATAGCAAAGAGGGAACTGAGTTAAAGGCATCTGTCCAGGTGTTTAGCTATTTCGGTGGGGTTGGGTGGGAACATATATCCAAGTTTTCCTGTGGGTTAGGGGCCAAAATCTAGCAATTTAGATGAGAAGAACTGAGGCATATATCCAGGTTTCAGGTATTCAAATGAGGCTGGATTGGAGAACACATCTAGGTGTTCAGATATTCAAGTGAAGTTGGGTTGGAAGACACCTGTTCAAGTGTTTAGCTACTCAGGTGGGGCTGGTGTGAAGGGAGCATCACCTGTTGAGGTATTTGGGCATTCAGGTGGGCTTGGCTGGAGACAGCTGTCTAGATACTTTTTGGGTCTGGATTGGGGGCTTTTGTACAGGTGTCCAGGTATTAGAGTGCGGCTGGTATTGAGATGTTGAAGTGGAGGGGATACCTGTTCAGGTGCTTACCTAGCCAAGTGGGATGCATTGGGGCACCTCTGCAAGGTGTATGGTTGGAAAGGGTTGGGAAACATTTATTTGGGTGTCTGGGGAATAATTTGTCCAGATATTTATGTGTTTAGGGGTGTTGGTTAGGGAGCCTCTGCAGGTGTTCAGGTATTTAAGTGGGTCAAGTAGAGGGTGCTTGGCCAGATATCCCAGTGGGCTAATTTGGGACATTTGTGTAGATGTGAAATGATTATGATGGGCTGGATTTTGCAGCACCAAGTGTTTGGGTATGCAGGAGGTGGGCTGAGGTGGTCACTTGTCCAGGTGTTAAGATATTCAGAAGAACTGGGTAGGGAGCATCTGTTGGAAATGACCATAAGCTGGGAACGGGAACACGTGCCCAGGTGAGAGAGCTGAGCTGAAGGCATGCTTCCTGCCAGCGGGCTCTGTTTTGGGGAGCATCTGTTGAGATATCCAGGTGTCCTTGGAGACTGGGTGTTGGGCACCCATCTTGGGTTCTGGTGCAACTGTCCAATTGTTCAATATTGGGGACTGATTTTGAGGGGACACTGGAGGGGTGTGGGAGTTTGAGGCACCTGTCCCCATGGAGGGGAGCAGTTAGCAGGGTGTGGTAGGAAAGTCACGGGGGGGGGGGGGGGGTGCTGCAGCCGGTTACCTGCCCCATGGAGGTGGCCGTGAACTGGAAGCTTCCCAGCATCATGCGTAGCAGTGACAGGAACTCTTTGTCCTCATAGTCAAAGCGGTCCCCAAAGACGATAGAGCTGATGACATTGGAGACCGTGCGGCTCAGGAAGAAGGTGGGATCGATATTGGCGCCTGCGGGTGTGGCGGGGGAAGAGGGTTGGGGAGAGAGTCAACTCAGAGTTCTGATGGCGATTCTGAGAACTCCGGGAGGCACGGCCCTGGTGAGCCAAATTCCCAGCGCCAGACTCCAGAGCTGGGAGCGCGGGCGCCTTTCCCCACCAAGTCCCCATATCCAGGCAGAGCCCGCGCGCGGGTCCTTCGCCCTGGGCGTTTTCCTTCTCCCGCCCCCGCACTAGGGGTCTCCTGCTCACCGCACGTGCCCCGGAGGACCTCGGTGAGGAAGCCCGCCTCCTCCTGGATGCGCTCCTCGATGCCGCGCTTGCCCACCCCGAAGTCCCGCAGGGTGGTGATGGAGAAGCGCCGGAGCTGCTTGGCGCGCTCCCCGTTGCTGAACGCCACGCCTGGGGAGGTGATCGCAGGGGTGGAGGAGAGGTCGGGGGCGGTGGGGGGGCAGGCACAGACCAGCTCCAAAGGGGTCCCCAAGGGTGGAGCAGAGAGGGAGTGGGGTGGGAGAGAGATGGATTCAGAGTGAGCGTGCAGGGGAGCTGCAAACTCAGAGAAACAGGAGACAGAGGAGAGGGAGGGAAGGATGGGGGGGAGGGAGAGAGAGAGAGAGAACAGGTAGGAAGAATGAGAGAATCAGAAGAGAAACAGGCCAGACAGACAGCTGCACAGAGAAACAGAGGGATGCGGGGACACTCCATGGAGGAAGGGAAGGAAATGGGGAGAGAGAGAGAGAGATGGAGGGAGGATGGAGGAAGAGGGAGTGAGATGTGAGGAGATCTGAGAGGAGGAAATAAAAATGGTGAAAGATCCTTAAGCTGAGCTGGAGAAGAGAGAAAAATACAGAGACAGAATCAGAGAGGGTCTGGGAGGAGAGACTGTTACCAGGAGATGGAGGCTGGAGCTGTGGCAGTAGGAACACCGGGAAGTCCTAAGGCAGAGGAAGGAGGAGGAGAGGGGAGGGGAGAGAAGAGAAATGTGGAGAAGCACAGAAGCTGAAAGCGACAAAAAGACAAATGCAACGTGGACCAGGGTTGAAAAACAGAAACCCAGGATGTCCTCAGATATGGAGACAGAGGGGAAAGAGGAGACTCCAGTGACAGAGGCAGGGAGAAATCTGGACAGGGACGCTGGAGACAGGTGAGAGGGACACACAGGGAGAGGCTGCAGTGAATGGAGATGGGGAGAGAAGGCCTGACGGGGGGCTCTGCTGCAGCCTCTAGTGGGCAGGAGAGTCAGGGAGAAGGCTGGGGACACTGAGGCCATCGCGTCTTCCTGGCCACTTCCCCCTCTGGCACCCCCTCACCATAGCCTTTGAAGAGCCAGTCGAAGGTGGCCTGCTTGCCTCGCCCGCTGAACTCCTCAGCCTGGTCCAGCAGAGCCTCCTTGACGGCATCGTATCCGCACAGCACCACGACCCGCCGGGACCCCAGGTGAATGGTGAACACAGGGCCATAGCGCTCACTGATCTGACGGAGGCGGGTGGGAGTGGTGAGAGGGAGCAACCCCCACTCTGAATGGACCCAGCAATGGGTTGCTTCTCCGCAGATTCTCACAGCCAAGGGACTGGACATCCTAAGACCCCATCTTTCCCGGCTAGGACCCTGATGCTGAACCTCAAAAGCTCTCCTTTCCTAAGACGCTGGTCCACCTTCATCTCCTGGTAACCACTCTGGTTAAGACTCTGGTCAATCCCCCACCACAAAGCCCCAGCCAGCTGGGCAGCCCCCACCCCGTGCCACCCATCTCCCTGCCTTGGGACACCTTCATGAGGGAGTTGTACATCTGCTCTGTATTCAGCTGCAGATAGTTTCCAATGAAGGGCAGTGGGGTGGGTCCCGGAGGCAGCTTCCCCTTGCTCTTCCTCTGCTGCCAGACAGACATCAAGACCATCACAGTCAGGCAGGCCAGCAAGGCCACCAGAAGCAGCCCTGAGGCCAGCATGGTGGCGGTGGGATTCTAGATGGTACCAGCTGGGGAGGTTTGCCTTTATACTGCCTGAAAAAGAGGAGCGGACTTTGGTTGGTTATATAATCACTTCATTTCACCTCCCATAAAATGAAGGAAAACAACACCCCCACCATGCACCCCGCCTAGCTTGGGACACAGCCAGCAAGGGAGGAGGAGGGGGACCCCAGGGCAGCTGAACAGAGAGGGGACAAGCCGTGGTGCCTCAGGAGGGGTGCCCCAGGGCTGTGGCTTTAGGAGGGAGCAACAGATAAACTGGAGAACTGAGGAGTTTGTAATATGTGCACAGCGAGCACCTGTGCTTTGGATGTGGGTTCTGAGAGAATGCACCCCAAAGTTGTGGATTTGGGGCTCCAGAGGCGAGGAATGCAAAGGTCAGGCTTTTATGAGGGTGAGATGGAAGTGTGGCTGTGAGTTTGGGGGTCTTCTAGTGAGGACGATGCAGGGCTAAGCGTCCCAGGAGGGGAGATTCCGGGCCTATGGACTTGAGAATCTTGGGGTAAGGAAGACCCAGGGCCGTAGGTGTGGAGTTTCTGGGAGGAGGAGTGTGTAGCACGCCCGGCAGTTTCCTCCCAGAGAGTGCAGCAGCCCAGTGCCAGACCCAGGGGCTGACCTGATTTTGTTTTGACCCAGAGCTGTCTCTTGATGCCCAGAATCCTCCTTGGCACCTCAAAGGGAGGCCAGGATGGGTGCCATAGAACCTCCACTGCCCATCTCTGGTTGGGAAAGAGGTGGAAGCCCAGAGCCATATTTCAGGGGATCTTTCCGCACACCTGGAGAAGAGTACCTCGTGTTTTCCGTTGGCAGAGGGACTGGCCAGGTCTGGAGAAATAGTAATAACCCCCAAAAGGTGGAAAGATCTCAAGTGTCCCAAGAATTGTAATTTACAAGGACCTCCACTGGTTTCCAACCCAGATCCTTAGGGAAACCCCTAGACTGACTGTATCATTCCCATTATTGTTGTTGTCGCTGTTAGTTATGTTTCTCATTTTATATCAGGGTCTACGGAGGACAGAAAACAGAAAGTGGGCAGGGGACTCACGCGAGTGGCCCTGAACTCCTGTCTGTCCTGCTCTGCGTCCTTAACCCCTTTCTGTGTTTGGTTTCCTTCCCAGTGGAAAGGTAGTGTTTGGGAAGAGAAGGTCACATTTGAGGGTGACTTCAGTCTCCTTTAGGGTCAGGGGCTACTGCTCTCACCAGGAGGAGGGAACAACAGCGCAAGAGATTGGGGTAATCCCCAGTGTTAGGCACAGAGGCAGACTCTGGGGTGGGTGGGAGTGGAGAAGGGATGAGTAGCCTGCTGTCCTTCCCTCAGGGAAATTCTTAACTAACTGTCCTTAGTAAACAGGACAGTTGCCCTGTGGTGAGCCCTGCCCTATATGGGAAGATTAAGTCTAGGTGTGTGCGATCTGGTCGAATCTTTGTAACAATGCGGTTGGCTCATCATCATTCTCATTTTGAAGATGAGCAGATCTAGACTCCATAAAGCCTCCTGAGTGAGGTCACACAGGGAGTAAGTGAGGGAGTCGGGATTTGAACTCTGTCCTTGTCCCCCTACAATGACTGGCCTAGATCACCCTGGGAGTCAAGTGCGGGCCAGGCTTAGCAGGAGGTGGGTGCTGAGATTGGCGTCAGCAGTGGACACAGGGATGACACTGGCGGTTCTGATATCAGCCTCAGGTAGGGCCAGGGAGGGAGAGGCATTGTGTGGCTTTGGGATTGCACCTGGGTATATGCGAGGATGGCAACAAGGTGGCACTGAACTTGACACCAGGAGAATACTAAAGTCGTGTCTGGTGCCAAGAGGCTTCTGTGTGTTGTGTTAGGTGTCACTGAGGGAATAAGAGTGTCCTGCTTCAGGAGGGCATCAGAGTGGCACCATATACGGTCTGAGGTTGGTCCCAGTGGGCTCTGACATGGGCATTAGGCAGGTGCTAAGACTGGTCCTGTGTGGCACTGAGATGAGACTCAGCCAGACCCCGGGAGGGTCCCCAGATGGGCACTGGGCAGGCTCTGGTGGTTGGACCATTCCAGGGTTGCACCTCTCCTCTGGGTCACCAACTTTGGACAAGTGGAGGTGGGTAAGGTTGGAACCCCCAGGACCATTTAGGGTAGAAGTATATGTGTTAATGCAGATGAGGTACATGGCAGTAAGTGTTTAATGAATATTAGTAGTTCTTTTTAATCTGTAGGATGAGGATGGATGAGATGTTCCCTAAGCACCTTCTTTGCTCACAGTGTTCTAGGCTGCTGAGCTTCTGAGACCCGTGTAGAGGGAACAAAGGGCAGAGAACAAAGCAGAGAGAGGACAGCTGTTTGTTGATTTTGGAGGGGGCAGGTGGAAAGGAGTATTAGCGCTGGCTTGGCAGATAGCAATCCCTCTAATCCTGATCAACAGCCTGCACCTGGGCTGGCCGCAAGCCCGGGCCCCACCTTTCCTTCTTGTTTCTTAAAAAGGTGGCAGATAGAAATCTGGGGAGTTTGTTTCTCAGTGAGGTTAGCAATAGGGAGGGCACAGAGTGTTTGGACAGGCTGCCATGACCTGGGCAGGGAGGGGTTGGGGAGACTCAGGTTGGGAAAATTCTAGTGTTTGGGGACATAGAGGTCAGTCGATTTTAGCCATAATCAATATAGGGTCTGAAAACACGTGGCAGGGACTTGTGAGTTTCTGGGAGGAGGGACAGGTTTTCAGAGTGAGTTAGCGGCGAACCCAGAAAGTTTCCTTTCCTTTGCTAGGCCTCAGTTTCCCTTTCTGGATGGATGGTACAGTGATTGAGGCATGGATTGGAATCCTAACCTTATCCCTTCTTTGTTTTGTGGCCTTGAACAGCTGACTTCATCTCTCTGAGGCTTAGGGAACCAAGAACGGCTCCTACCTCTTCAGCTATTTATGGGAGAAGTGTATGTGTTAATGCAGTTGAGGTACATGGCAGTAAGCGCTCAGTGACTATTCGTAGTTCTTTTTAATCTGTAGGATGAGGATGGATGAGATGTTCTCTAAGCACCTTCTTTGCTTTTACATTCTCTAGTCAAAAGCTCCCAAATCCTTTCCTTTGGGAAGGAGGAAAGGGACCGAGTCTTCGGGAACCTCTTTCCCCAACCCTTCCTCAGCACAGCTAAGCTTTACCCCGTGGAGCTGTGAATAGGAAATGAATCCTTCATGGCCTCCTGGACGTGGTGCTGAGTTGGGCAGCATCTGCAGGACACGCCAGCGTTAGACCCTCTGGTTGTTCAGGATGGCCCTGGAGCCCTGCGTAGGACTTTGCCCACCTGTCTGTCTACCCTTGTCTCGGATCCCATCTTTCTTTCTCTTTCTCCTTCCCAGCAAGTCAGTGTTCCCCTCCGTCACCCCATGTACTCCTGTATCTATGTATTTTGTGCCATTTTGTCCAGTGGGTTCTCCTGGATGCCTCTGCTGTGTTTATCCTCGTTTCTACGGCTGTCTGTGTGTCATTCTGGGTGCACGCTTATAGTGTCCATGTACATGTGTGTTTCTGTATGTTCATGCTGGTACATGAATTCATGTGTGCAGCAGGGGTGCTTTGTGGGTATCCATTCCACCATATGTCTGCACATGCACATGTGTGTGTATGCCTGACAGGGTGTGCCACTGTTTCTCAATGCTTGCCAATGCTTGTCTCTGCATATAGCATGTGGGCACACATGATTTAGGGGATGTCCACAATGTGCATCTCTGTGTAAAACAAGATGTGTGCTGCATATTCATATTTGTGTGCACACATTCACAGCTCAGTGACTGCATATAAACCTGTGGATGCTTTCATGTGTGCATTCTGATGTCTGCATGCAGGTTTGTGGGCCATGTTGTGTACACATGAACATCTGATATTTTCCTGTGCCCGTCTGTGTTTGGTTTAAAACAACCCTAGCCCAGCTCCATTTATCTGCTTGAAAAAACCCAGAACTGTGGGAAGCCTTTTATGAGCATAATCGTAGTTAAACTCCTCATTGCAAGACTGTGAGGGTGGCTTTATCATTTCTATGTTGCAAATGAGTTAGGTAAGGCCCCCAAAGTCTGTCTTAAGTGACTTGCTTTTGCATTCCCCAGCTAGTGAGGGTCTTAGTATGGGCTTGTGTGACTGTAATTTTCTTTTCTCTCCCTCTCTCTTTTTTTATTTCTTTCTTTCTCTTTCTCTCTTTTTCTTCTCTTTTTCTCTTTTTTCCTTTTCTCTCTCTCTTTTCCTTCCTTCCTTGCTTCCTTCCTTTTTCTTTGAGATGGAGCTTTGCTCTTTTGCTCTTGTTGCCCAGGTTGGAGTGCAATGGCACAATCTCAGCTCACTGCAACTTCTTCCTCCTGGGTTCAACTGATTCTCCAGCCTCAGCCTCCCAGTTAGCTAGGATTACAGGTGCCCACCACCATGCCCAGCTAATTTTTGTATTTTTAGTAGAGACGGGGTTTCACTATGTTGGTCAGGCTGGTCTCAAACTCCTGACCTCAGGTGGTCCGCCTACCTTGACCTCCCAAAGTGCTGGGATTACAGGCATGAGCCACCACGCCTGGCTGTGACTGTCAATTTCATGCTGTTACCACCACTTTGGACTGCCAGGCCCCCACCTATTATTCTTTATGAAACATTAGACAAATTGCTTGTAATCTCTTGTGTTTCTTAAAATACTTCCGTGTAAACATGTAACAAAAGATTTCAAAATGTTAGAAAAATCACCTTTTGATAGGAGAGAGACTTGATCTTCTACAGTTTTTGCACTCTTTGGAAACTTAACCAAAGACCGTGGCCGGTATCTGCCTCAGGCCATTGGCAGTGAGGCAGTGGGGCAGTTGGGGTACTGGTGGTTGTGGGTGGAGAGTGAAATGTTTCTGTTTCACATTTCAGAGTGATGAAAAGGATTAGGGTGGGGCTGTGGTAATGTTGACTGAAATAGAGTGAAGAAGGTCAAAGAAGAGAAGAAAGTCAAGATTCTTTTTTTCTGAGTGTTTGGACAGCTCATATCCATGGCCATGAAGTTCCTTCCTACCAGATAAATGGCAGGACTTTTAAGAGTTGAGAGATGGGAAAGAAGTTGAATCGATGACCGGGATGAACAACTTTCAGCTTTTTTTTTTTTTTTTTTTTTTTTTTTTTTTTGAGACAGAGTCTTGCCTTGTCACCCAGGCTGGAGTGCAATGGTGTGATCTCGGCCCACTGCAACTTCCACTTCCCGGGTTCAAGCGATTCTCTTGCCTCAGCCTCCTGAGTAGCTGGAATTACAGTCATCTGTCATCATGCGCGGTTAATTTTTGTAATTTTGCAGAGACGCAGTTTCGCCGTTTTGGTCAGGCTGGTCTTGAACTCCTGACGTCATGTGATCTGCCCGCCTTGGCCTCCCAAAGTGTTGGGATTACAGGTATGAGCCCCATGCCCAAACAACTTTTTTTTTTTTTTTTTTGAGACGGAGTTTCACTCATGTTACCCAGGCTGGAGTGCAATGGCGCGATCTCCGCTCACCGCAACCTCCGCCTCCTGGGTTCAGGCAATTCTCCTGCCTCAGCCTCCTGAGTGGCTGGGATTACAGGCACGCACCACCATGCCCAGCTAATTTTTTGTATTTTTAGTAGAGACGGGGTTTCACGATGTTGACCAGGATGGTCTTGATCTCACCTCGTGATCCACCCGCCTCGGACTCCCAAAGTGCTGGGATTATAGGCGTGAGCCACCGTGCCCAGCCAAAAGCAGGGTTTTAAAGAGATCTTTGTACACCCATGTTCATAGAAGCAGCGTTTGCAGTAGCCAAAAGGTGGAAGCCACCCAAGTGCGATCAGCAGATGACTGTATAAAATTTGGTACATACATAGAATGGAAATATTAGCCTTAAAATGAAAGAAATTTTGATATATGCTACAACATGGATGAACCGTGAGGATGTTATAGTAAGTTAAATAATCAGCCACAAAAGGAAGACTACTGCATGAATCCACTTATTTATTTATTTATTTAGACTGAGTCTCCCTCTGTCGCCCAAGCTGGAGTGCAATGACATCTTAGCTTACTGCAACCTCCACCTCCCAGGTTCAAGAGATTCCCCTGCCTCAGCCTCCCCAGTAGCTGGGACTACAGGCACGCACCACCACGTCCTGCTAATTTTTTTGTATTTTAGTAGAGATGGGGTTTCACCATGTTGGCCAGGATGGTCTCGATCTCCTGACCTTATGATTCCCCGCTTCAGCCTCCCAAAGTGCTGAGATTACAGGCGTGCCCAGCCTATGAATCCACTTATGTGAGGTACCTAGAGTCGCCCAATCCATAGAGCTGGAAAGCAGAATAATGATTTTCCAAGGGCAGGGGGAATGAGGAGTTGGCATTTAATGGGTTTTAGGTTTTCAAGATGAAATGCGTTCAACACTACTGAACTGCACACTTAAAAATGGTCAAGATGGGCTTACCCAGTATGTCCGGTGATGTTAGCTAGCGCTGGTTCTGCCCTCTCTGATAAAGAAGCAGTGGATGACTAGTGACTGCACTGTATTTCCAGGCACGCGCCACCACTCCCAGCTAATTTTTGTGTTTTTAGTAGAGATGAGGTTTTGCCATGTTGACCAGGCTGATCACAAACTCCTGACCTCAGGTGATCCACCCACCTCGACCTCCCAAAGTGATGGGATTACAGACATGAGCCACGGTGCGTGGCTGAAGCTGAACGTGTTTTTTGAAGGGACCAAGAAGCTGCCAGAGGTTTGGTTCTCCCAGCAGCAACCCAAATGCAAACCAAATATGGGGGAAATCGCAAAAATAGGGGGATCATACTGTCCTAAAATCTGAGTAGAATGTACTTCTGAAGGCTGTACAATGTTTGATTCTCAGTGTGACAAGCAGAAAGCTCATGTGCCTGGTGAGAGGAGCATGTTTGTCCCCAGGAGACATTTCATCTTGCAGACATGTGGTGCCACCTCCTGACTGGAAGCACTGGCTTCCCTGTCGAAGCCTGCTAGGGATTACAGCTTCTACTAACCAACGTTCTACTTTCTCCTTTCATGAGATCAGTTTTTTAACTCCCATTATGAGTGAGAATATGTGACATTTGTCTTTATGTGCTTGGCTTATTTCACTTAATATAATGTCCTCCAGGTCCACCTATGTTCCTGCAGATGACAGGATTTCTTTTTTTTTTTTAATGGCTGAATAATATTCCATTGTGGCTGGGCACGGTGGCTCACACCTGTAATCTCAGCACTTTGAGAGGCCGAGGCAGGTGGATCACGAGGTCAGAAGTTCAACACCGGTCTGGCCAAGATGGTGAAACCCTGTCTCTACTAAAAATACAAAAATTAGCCAGGCGAACCTGTAATCCCGGCTACTTGGGAAGCCGAGGCAGGAGAATCACTTGAACCCAGAGGGTGGAGGTTGTAGTGAGCCGGGATCACGCCATTGCACTCCAGCCTGGGTGACAGAATGAGACTATATCTCAAAAAAAAAAAAAAAAGAAGAATATTCTATTGTATATGTAAACATGTTTTCTTCCTTTCTTTTTCTTTTTTTCTTTTTTTTTTTTTTTTCCTGGTGAAGCTGCCAGTGAATGAACATGTTTTCTGTTTCAAACATTTTATGGAATGTTATTTTATTTTATTTTATTTATTTTGAGGCGGAGTTTTGCTCTTGTTGCCCAGGCTGGAGTGCAACGGCACAATCTAGGCTCACTGCAGCCTCACCCTGGGCTAAAGCAATCTTTTCACCTCAGCCTCCTAAGTAGGTAAGACAAGTGAGTGCCACCACTCCCAGCTAATTTTTGTATTTCCTGTAGAGACAGGGTTTCGCCATGTTGCCTGAACTCCTCCACCTTCTGGGTTCAAGCAATTCTTCTGCCTCGGTCTCCTGAGTAGCTGGGATCACAGGCATGCCGCACCATGCCCAGCTAATTTTGTATTTTTAGTAGAGACAGGGTTTCTCCATGTTGGTCAGGCTAATCTTGAACTCCTGACTTCAGGTGATCCACCTGCCTTGGCCTCCCAAAGTGCTGGGATTACAGGCATGAGCCACCGCACCTGGTCTATTTTAAGTTCAGGGCTACATATGCAGGTTTGCTATACAGGTAAACTCATGTCACAGGGGTTCATTTGTACAGATCAATTCATCACCAAGGTATTAAGCCTAGTGCCCACTAGTTATTTTTCCTGATCTTCTTTCTCCCACCCTCCACCCTCAGGTAGGCCCCAGGGTCTGTTGTTCGTTCCTCTCTATGTGTTCATGTGTTCTCATCATTCAGCTACCACTTTTAAGTGAGAACATGTAGTATTTAGTTTTCTATTCCTGCCTTAGTTTGCTAAGGATAACAGTCTCCAGCTTCATCCATGTTCCTGCAAAAGACATGATCTTGTTCTTTTGTGTGGCTGCACAGTATTCCATGGTATCTATGTACAACATTTTCTTTATCCAGTCCACCACTGATGGGCATTTAGGTTGATTTCACATATTTGCTATTGTGAATAGTGCTGCAGTGAACATACACATGCGTGTGTCTTTATGGTAGAATGATTTATATTCCTTTTCGTATATACCTAATAGTAGGATTGCTGGGTTGAACGGTAGTTCCATTTTTAGTTCTTTGAGGAATCATCACGCTCCTTTCCACAGTGTTTGAACAAAAGATCAGTAAGTCCAGCAATTGGTTACTTGAAAGAATAAATAAGATAGATTGCTAGCTAGAATAATAAAGAAAAATGAGAGAAGATCCAAATAAACACAACCATAATGACAAAGGGAATGTCACCATGGAACGCACTGAAATACAAAAAAAATTCACAGAGACTACTGTGAACATCTCTATGTACACAAGCTAGAAAACCTAGAAGAAATGGATAAATTCCTGGAAATTCTATACAACCTCCCAAGTTTGAACAAGAGAGAAATTAAATCCCTAAACAGAGCAATAACAAGTTGTGAAATGGAATCAGTAATAAAATCCTACCAACCAGAAAAAGCCCACGACCAGAGGAATTCACAGCTGTCTTCGACCAGATGTCTAAGGAAGAGGTAGTACCATTTCTACTGAAACTATTCCAAAAAAATGAGGAGGAAGGACTCACCCCCAGCTCATTCTATGAGGCCAGCACCATTCTGATACCCAAACCTGGCAGAGACACATCAAAAAAGAAAACTCCAGGCCAATATCCTTGATGAACGTAGATGCCAAAATCCTCAACAAAATACTAGAAACTGAACCCAGCAGCACGTTAAAAAAGCTAGTCCATCACAATTAAGTAGGGTTTATCTCTGGGATGCAAACTCTAATTTTCATATTAACAAATACTTATTAAATGCTTGCTCTGTGTCATAATTCATTGAATTGTCCCAATACCTCAGAAGATCAATACAATCATTTGTCCCATTTTCTAGATGGGGAAACTGAGGCACGGATAGTGTCCAAGGCCTCATTTTCAGGGACTTTTAGGACCATGCCATTTTGCAACCATTTAATCATGCTAAACGCCTTCCACTGGTTGAGCATGTGCCAAGGTCTGTGCTAAGGGCTTTCCATGCACATCATCATCCACCCCAAACAACACTACACAGAAGGTACTGTTGTTATCATCCCCCAAATACAGATTGAAAAAGGGCTCACAGAAGGAGGCTTACTTTTCTGTGGTCTTCATGTCTGTCAGTCTCCAAAGTCATAGAGTGCTCCCTGCATGCCATTATCTGAGATATGAACACTACAGCCAGCTGAACCCCAACCTAGCTTTCATTTCCATCTCCTTTGCTCAAAGGGAGGTGGAGACTTCCACAGGGATCCCACCCCACGTGGAATTCTGCTTGTTATCAGTGAGTTCCTGAAAAACTTCCCCCACTCTCCCTTGGGCCACCTGCTGGCATCGTCCCAAGCCCAGATATTCAGATTTGGAAATATACCCACAGGGGCATGCTGCTAAATGTTTATCTACAGGTTCTTAGGGAAAAAAGACCCGATTTGTAGAGTTTTCTGATTTCTGTGCAATGAATGCATTCACTATGGTCAATTTCAAACAACCAGCCAAGGTGGTGTCACTGAAAATGGAGTTGGGAAGAGATGCAGAAAAACGTACCATCATAGAGTATTTTCACTTTACAGACACAAATAGACATCAACAATCTTCATAGCACAGGTAATGGTAAAATACAGTAAAATAATTAGGATGTGATGAGCCTTGAGCATTCATTACCTTCTTTTAAAAATGTAATATATTCCATTTTAAGTTTGTATAACTTGGCCAGGCACGGTGGCTCACGCCTGTAATCCCAGCACTTTGGGAGGCCGAGGTGGGCGGATCACCTGAGGTCAGGAGTTCAAGACCAACCTGACCAACATGGAGAAACCCCATCTCTACTAAAAATACAAAATCACCCAGGTGTGGTGGTGCATGCTGCTTGAGAGCCTGAGGCAGGAGAATCATTTGAACGATTGGAAGGTGGAGGTTGCAATGAGCCGAGATTGCACCATTGCACTCCAGCCCAGGCAACAAGAGCAAAACTCTGTCTCAAAAAAAAGTTTGCATAATTTAATAATCACTGTAATCAGCTCACATAATTATCGAACATTTAATAATCAGTTCTTCTGCCCGGTTCACTGTGCCCCTGCATTTTCTGCATTGAGCCTTGATGAAGCCCCTGTCCCGGGAAGAAGGAAGCTGCTTAAGGAGAAAATTCAGCATACATACACAGGTGTGGTCCTATGAGT
>NW_022437008.1:1196950-1213459 GCF_009761245.1 Sapajus apella | reverse complement strand
TTTTTTTTTTTTTTTTTTTTGAGGCAGGGTCTGGATCTGTCACCCAGGCTGGAATGCAGTGGCGAGTGGCACTATTTCGGCTCACTGCAACCTCCCGTCTCCTGAGTTCAAGTGATTCTCCTGCCTCAGCCTCCTGAGTAGCTGAGACGACAGGCACCCGTCACCATGCCCAGCTATTTTTTTTTGTATTTTTAGTAGAGACAGGTTTCACCGTGTTGGCCAGGCTGGTCTCGAACTCCCAATCCTAAACGACCCACCTGTCTCAGCTTCCCAAAGTGCTGGGATTACAGGTGTGAGTCACCACGCCCGGCCTATTACAGTATCTTTTGATAGAGGTTGTTTAGTTTGTTTAGTGTTGTTATTATCCAATACCTGTAGGTGAGTAATTTATAATAAGAGATTTATTTGGCTTACAGTCCTGCTGGCTGTACAGGAAGCATGGCCACCAGCATCTGCTTCTGGTGAGGGCTTCAGGCTGCTTCCACTCTTAGCAGAAGGCAAAGCAGAGCCAGTGTGTGCAGGGATCACATGGTGAGAGAGGACGCAAGAGAGAGCGTATTGCCAAGTTCTTTTAAACAACCAGCTGTCATAGTAACTAATAGAGCAAGCAGTCATTCATTACGGTGAAGAGGGCATCAGGTAATTTCTGTATCATGAGCCAAACACTTCGCATTAGTTTCCACCTCCAACACTGGGGATCAAATTTCAATGTGAGGTTTGTGGGGACAAACATCCAAATGAGGCCAGTTGATAAATAGGTAATTCAGCCACTTCTCCAGGACCACTCTTACCAATAGAGAGAGGTTGGTAAGTAGGTGATTCAGCCACTTCTCCAGGACCAATCTTACCAATAGCCCCATAGTTCATCTACTAAAGAGGCCTCCAGGACCCCACTCCATCTTCAGACAGTATCTGTGCTGCCCCAGTTATGAAATATGATTATCGCCTGTAACATTCAAATCCATACATACATCCTCCTTACAAGGAATCTTGCAGTAGCTCACAACTGATGATTTATACTCCATGGGTATAAATTGGGTCAAATTATGCATTTTATACCTTTTGAGAAACTCTGAACCAAAAAATATTTCAGAGACCTCTTCAAACTCTGACACGCTGTGTTTAGGCTGGAACCCCAAGCTTGAGTTTAAGAGTGAGAGGAGATGCAGAAAAGAAGTTGGGGTCAGGTTTCAGAACCAGGAAGACTTCCGTGTGGATATGGGAGAGTATAAATTACATTGATATGCAGAAACTGTGGGAAATAACAAACCATTGTCTTAAGCCTCTAGGTGCTGAGCTGTTTTGTTAGGTAGTGTTAGATAACTAATACACAGGTTATGATAGAAGACAGCTAATCTTCCATTGAAGGGAGAAATACCAAGTTTCATGTTAATAAACTTAAGTTCTTAAAAATTGAATCAATTTAAAGAAACACTAAATTAATATATGGGTGGTACTCAGACACAGCAAAAACAGAAGGCAAATGTCTGACGTTGGACATGATAGGTGTTGGACACTTATTTTGGTTCAATGATTTTTCAAGCGTTCTTCATAGAAGCCAAATTTCATAACATACAGGTTAACTGCTATAATGAAAACCCAAAACAGTGGTTTAAAGGGGCTTACACAAGCTGGAAATTTAATTTTCTTTCTTCTCCTTCCCTCCCTCCCTTCCCTTCCCTCCCTCTTTTCTCTCTCTCTTCTCCTCTCCCCTCCCCTCCCCTCCCCTCTCCTTCTCTCCCTTCCCTCCTTCCCATTCTCCTTCCTTTTCTTTTCTTTTCCTTTCTTTTCTTTCTTCTCTCTCACTCTGTCACCCGGGATGGAACGCAGTGGTGCCTTCCCGGCTCACTGCAACCTCGGCCTCCCGAGTTCATGAAATTCTCCTGCCTCAGCCTCCCAAATAGCTGGGATTACAGCGTGTGCCACCATGCCCCGCTAATTTTTGCATTTTTAGTAGAGATGGGGTTTCACCATGTTGGCCAAGCTGGTCTCGAACTCCTGACCTCAGGTGATGCACCTGCCTTAGCCTTCCAAAGTGCTGGAATTACAGGCATGAGCCACTGCACCTGGCCGAAATTTAATTTTCTTAGACTTAATGGCTCTGCATAAGCAACCCAGGGCTCATCAGGTAGTTCACTGATATCAAAGACCCAGGCTCCTACCATGTTGATGCTTCTCTTTCCTAAGTTGTTGCCCTTGCCATCCCCACATTTCCATCCCATTTAGCCAGAAAGAGGAAATATTCGGAAAGGAAACCTTGCCCCTGCCTCTAAGCATAAACTGAAAGTTGGGTACATCACTTTCACTCACTTCTCATTGGTCAGAACTTGACTACGTGGCCACACCCAGCTGCAAGGGAGCTTGGGAAATGTAGTTTTTACTCTCGATGGGAAAGGTAGTTTTTGCTGTTGATAATCAGGTAGCTGGATAGAATTCCATTACTGTGGAAGAAGGGGAAAACAAATATTGGGAGACATCTAGGTGCCTCTGAAATATGAACCTCTTCTCAAATACAGTCACATATGAATTTAATGTATCAAACCAGATGACAATGAGAGCTATACTTCCAAGCACTTGAAACATCTGAATGCCCTTTCCCCTGGTATGAAAGGTATTACATGGAGTTAAAAAAAAAACAACCAAAAAAAGCAAAGTTTATCCAGCAGCTTCAGGTTATAAGAATGCTTGTTTTAGGGTGACCTGAATCATCTCTGACCACATGCCCTTCCTTGCAAGCTGTTTGTTTGGATTGGAGGATACCCTGCTTGTCAAGCACACAGCTCCATGCCTGGCACAAAGTGACAATAAATTTTAAAAATTTGACCAGGTGCAGTGGCTCATGCCTGTAATCCCAGCACTTTGGGAGGCTAGGCAGGTGGATCACTTGAGGTCAGGAGTCCAAGACCAGCCTGGCCAACCTGGCAAAACCCCATCTCTACTAAAAATACAAAAATTAGCCAGGTGTGGTGGCAGATGCCTGTAATCCCAGCTACTCAGGATGCTGAGGAAGGAGAATCGCTTGAACCGGGGGGCGGAGGTTGTAGTGAGCCAAGATCGCACCACTGCACTCCGGCCTGGGCAACAGAGCGAGACTCCATCTCAAAAACAAAAACAAACCTTAGTCCCAGAAAGACGGGCATGTGACTAGGCATGACATAACCCAGGTTCCATTTCTTCCACATGCCCTATGGAGCCCAAATCTCCTCTCTGTCCCACTTAGTCCTGGGTTTGTCTCTTGTCCCTGTATCTCTTTGTTTCTTTGCCTTTCTCGTTGTTCATCTCCATCTCCAACATTTTGTCTAGTTGGATTTCTCTCTGAGTCACTTGAGTGTTTTGTTTGTTTTTTAGAAATGAGAGAGAAAGCGTGCTCACTTTTTGGGTTCCTCTTGACTGTTTTCTCAACCATATGTCACTTCCTCCGTCTCTGTCTCACTGAAACTTTTTTCCTGTCTTTTATTCTTTCTGTTTCTATCTCCCTCTGTCTGTTTCTTTGAACTGTCTTTTGTCTCTGTGTCCTCCTTGACATTTATCTTTGACTCACTGAATCTCTCTCTCATCTCTCTTTTGTTTGTTTGTTGTCTTTTTGAGACAGCGTCTCGGTCTTGTTGCCCAGGCTAAAGAGCAGTGGCGTGATCTCAGCTCACTGCAACCCCTGCCTTCGGGTTCAAGTGATTCTCCCACCTCAGCTTCCTGGGTAGCTGGGATTACAGGTGCCCACTACCACACCCAGCTAATTTTTTTTTTTTTTTTTGTATTTTTAGTAGAGATGGGGTTTCACCATAATGGCCAGGCTGGTCTTGAGCTCCTGACCTCAGGTGATCCTCCTGCCTTGGCCTCCCAAAGTGTTCAGATTACAGGTGTGAGCCACCACGCCCGGCCTCACCTCTGTTTTGATCTCCCTCTGGTTCTGTTTCTATGCACCTCTATTTTCTCTCAATCTTGGTTTCTGTCTCCATCACACAATACCTGGCGTAATCTGCCATGCTCTGAATTTCTCTGCCTCAGGTGCTCTGCAATTATTTTTTCTCTTTAGCTTGCTTCTGCTTTTTAGTTCAAGTTCCTCCACTCCTGGCTTCCTATCTGGAAGTGGGATGGTTAGGGGAGATGTTCTAAGAGTACTTTCTCTCTCCCTTCCTGTCTGAATAGGAAAACCAGACTCACAACCAACCACCATCACCACACACACGCCACCACCACAAGATGGTTAAGAGACTAGTAAAGGCCGGGCGCAGTGGCTCACGCTTGTAATCCCAGCACTTTGGGAGGCCGAGGCGGGTGGATCATGAGGTCAGAAGTTCGAGACCAGCCTGGCCAGCACAGTGAAACCCTGCCTCTACTAAAAATACCAAAAAATAAAAAAGAGAGAGTAGTAAAGAGGGTGTTAAGTGTTGGGTGGTGGGGATCAGAATGGGATGGGAAGGCGAAAGCTAAGAGTCAAAGGAGGTGGGCTGAGCTGAGTCTCTACTCCAAGAAAGACATTCTAGCAGCAGATCCAAGAAACAAAAGGTGGCACTGTGTGAGTCACTCAGTTTCCCCAGAATTTCCACCACTTCTGGACACAGGATGCCTCAGCTCAGCCAGCCAAACCCCATTCCCCAAACCTACAGATACCTTAAAGGATTCAGTTTCCAGGTCTGAGAATACAGTCACATGAGAAGGACACTGAATTTTGTTAAATAGCATATATGGGTACGATATAATATCCAGGAAGTTAGTTTCAGGACAGTAAAGATTTGAAAATATTTGGAGCAGAAAAGGTAGAGAGCCACTTTTTAGATTATTAATGAGAACAATCACTAGGTCATGTCTCTAGACGAGATGTTCCCCTCCAGAGACTGGGGTTCAGAGGGAATCTCTACACTGTACACTTTCAAAACACACACACACATACACACACACACATACACACACATACACACACACACACCAGCAAAGCTTTTTTTTTCTTTTTTGTATTTGATACAGCAAAGTTCTGATATACCAATGCAGGTAATCTTTGATTATTGTTGTTTAACATTATCTTGAGTAGAAAACAAGAACTTTTTGAATAAAACCCTTTCAATTGATTGATTTCTCTTGTTTTCTAAATCTTCAGCTTACTTTCCTTATTAACATTCTAGTGTTACATTACACAGTAGGGTGGCTATGGTTAACAATACTACATTGCTTATTTCCAAATAATAGGAAGAGAGGATTTCGAATGTTCTTACCATGAATAAATAATAAATGTCTAGGTAATGGATATAATAATTACCTTAATTTGATTGATATACATTGCATACATGTATCAAAATATCACACTGTACCCCACAAATATGTACAATTATCTGTCAATTAAAAATTAAAAAAATTTAATAACATTAATTAGGGTTATCCTTAATTAAATAATGAACAAAGAGGTTTCCTTGTTGACTGTCAAGACTTTCTAAACAACACGGTTGGCCAGCTGCGGTGGCTGACGCCTGTAAACCCAGCACTTTGGGAGGCTGAGGCGAGTGGGTCACTTGAGGCTGGGAGTTTGAGACCAGCCTGGCCAACATGGTGAAACCGCATCTCTACAAAAACTAGCTGGGTGTGGTGGTGTGCCCCTGTAGTCCTAGCTACTTGGAAGGCTGAGGCACAAAAATTGCTTGAACCTGGGAGACAGATGTGAAATGAGATCATACCACTGCACTCCAGCCTGAGTGACAGAGTGAGACTCTGTCTCAATAAAGAAATAAACAAATAAAACATGATTTCCCTATTTGATAGATGGGGAAACAAGTCCCAGAGGTTAAGTGACTTGTCCAGGGAAGAAAAGATGAAACTGCCACTTATACCCAGATTGTCTGCATCCTAAAATTAATAGCCTAAAAAGATACTAATCTGCCTGTTACACCCAACCAAGATACTCTGTTCAATTCTGTAGAGCTGAGAGAGAAGAACAGAGAGACTGGAAATATGAAGAAAGGGAATGGCCCCAGAGGATTTCCCGGTGTGAATTCAAGTTACCTTTATTCGAGTGGGAGATCATAGGTTGTATAACCACCCCCCACATAAGTACACTTCCCCGATGACATTCAAACCCGGAAATCTTAAATCCCAGGGTGTTCAGATTTCGGTATAAGCTGATCTCCCAGGACCTATTTAGGCAGGATCTCGTGCCCAGGACAGAACCTGCCAACCTGGCACCATGGGGCTGGGATGGGCCGTCACCATGTTTCTGGAACTCTTCTTGTCTTGCATGCTCATCTTCATTGCCTGGAAACGAATGAATAAGGGAGGAAAGCTGCCCCCAGGTCCCACACCAATTCCTTTCTTGGGGAACCTGCTGCAAGTTCGAACTGATGCTACCTTTCGGTCTTTGATGAAGGTGAGTCTGTCTGTCTCCCCTTATGGGGCTAAAGGCAAGTAATCCTATAGCCAGGTTCACATGGAACATTAGGCTTCTAAAAGATAGACTTTTGGAAACACAGACTTTGCAAATCTTAGAATTCTGAAATTCCAGAATTCTGAAATGTTGGAAGCACACCTTCTCAGTGCATTGAAATAAGATGCTCATGACCTCAGGACTTTGGAATCATAGTACATTATATTTTTACACACAAGGACTCTTTGACTCAGGTTGTCTTAGCACTTTGAGACTTGGTATCATGAAGTCTTAAGATTCTAGAAATTTAACATTTCAGAGACAGGAGTATGAATCTTGGAATTTATCTAACCTAGGTCCATTATTTTCTAGATGCAGACACTAAGTCTTGCGGGGAGAGATGAGCTTTTGCCTAGGATGACAGGAGCCAAGACTTCCGTGCCTCTTTCCCAATAGTCCTTCCAAGCCCAGGATTTACCTTGATTCCTTAGTACCCTGTTTATATCCCCCTGAAATCGCCATCCTCTAAAGTCCTTGATTGGTCTATACTTGGTACTCCAGTCACCCCCCTCCTCTTGTGTTTTCCTTCCCCCCAAGCTCAGTGAGAAATACGGCCCTGTGTTCACTGTGTACATGGGTCCCCGGCCAGTGGTTGTTTTATGTGGACACAAAGCAGTGAAGGAAGCCTTGGTGGACCAAGCGGATGACTTCAGTGGCCGTGGACAACTGGCTTCAGTAGAGCAAAACTTCAAAGGTCATGGTAGGTAGCAATGACAATGAAAACAGTAAAACCAGAAATGACTGAAATTCATTGCCTACGTGCCAGGTTCTTTGGTAAGTGCTTTATATGACTTAATGCATTGATTCCCTTCAGAGAGCTGTTAACACTATACTAATGTTGTAAATGAAAAAGCTAAGATAAATGTTAGATAATGTCACATAGTAAGTGGCAGAACCACTTTATTTTGAATCCATGCCCTCTGACTCTATTGTTTTCTGTGTCATTTCTGCTCTTACTTTTAATGGATTAGTGATATTCTTTATGCACCTACTGAAGCCCTCATAGCCAACCTTATTTCTCATCTTTCTACACGCATACACACACCTAACCCATAGGTCTCTGCCTCCTTCATTTAGGTAGATCTCTTTTTCCCAGGCATCCATCTCTAACTGCCCACACCCTTCAATTCCAAGAAGGCTCACCACATTCTGTCTATCTAGTCTGTCTATCTGTCACTTTTTCTTCCTTCTGTCCATTGATCCATATTCATTAGAAAATCCATTCATGGCCGGGCGCGGTGGCTCACGCCTGTAATCCCAGCACTTTGGGAGGCCGAGGCAGGTGGATCACGAAGTCAAGAGATTGAGACCATCCTGGTCAACATGGTGAAACCCCGTCTCTACTAAAAATACAAAAAATCAGCTGGGCCTGGTGGCGCGTGCCTGTAATCCCAGCGACTCAGGAGGCTGAGGCAGGAGAATTGCCTGAACCCAGGAGGCGGAGGTTGCGGTGAGCCGAGATTGCGCCATTGCACTCCAGCCTGGGTAACAAGAGCAAAACTCCGACTCAAAAAAAAAAAAAAAAAAAGAAAATCCATTCATTATTCTTTCTATAAAAATCCTTCACTCTATTGTCTATACATCTGTCAATTAACTTTCTATTTATTCATCTATCCGTCATTCCATCTATTCATTAGTGCTTCCATCATTCATACATCTATCATTCTTTCCATCCACCCTCCAACCGTTATCCATCTATCTCAAACCATCCATCCATTAACCATCCACCCATCTATTAAGTCATCCGTCCATCCATCCATCCATTATTCCAGTCATAAACTCTTCCTTCCATTCATCAATGAAGGAAAATAATTTCATTAGATCTAATGCATTGCTATAAGACTCTCATCAGTCCACACATTTGGTAATTTCTAAATGTTTCTTACTACACGGTAACTCCTTTTGTGTAGGTGCATCGATGTACAAGTGTGAGCTTCTGTGTACACATATGTATATGTGTCCAGAGAATACAAGTATTATATAGAAAATAGAATTAATATCCCCATTCCAGGGCACTCTGTGGCACTCTATCCATACATCCCTCCACCTTGCTAGGCATTCACTCAGTTATTTATTTATTTTTTTAATTTATACAGGTCTACCTCTCTTTCCTATAAGAAACACTCTGTGATCTCCCCTTACCATTCCTAGACTGATTCCCTTTTACTCTACCTCAATCTGGACTTTTCTTATTTTTGAGGATCCTGCAGGGAGGGAACCTTTCTCTCTTAAATGAGCCTTGAAGGTTGGGAGTGGCTTCCCTGACAGCAGAGTCTAGAGCTTTCATAATCTGTCCCCATCACTGTCTAGCACAGAGTTGAACATGGGAGGGGAGGGGAGGCAGAAGCCTGAGACTGAGATCCTGGCAGGTGTGGTTATGTCCAATGGAGACCGATGGAAGAGTCTCCGACGCTTCTCCCTGACCATCCTTCGGGACTTTGGGATGGGAAAACGGAGCATTGAGGAGCGAATTCAGGAGGAGGCCGGCTACCTACTGGAGGAGTTCCGGAAGACCAAGGGTATGGGGGTCACAAGGGGAAGGGCTACTGGGTGACTGGGTGGTTATGATGTGCTCAGTCGTGAGAATGGGCTTTGGTGGGAGAAAGCTCTGGAATGGGAGAAGAGGGAAAATATTAAGAATCCATTGAGATTTCTGGCCAGCTCCCATATTAAGAGTTTGCATGAGCTGGACATGTGGCTGGCACACGCTGTAGTGCCAGCTGCTTTGGGGGCTGACGTGGGAGGTTGCTTGAGCCCAGGAGTTCAAGGCTGCAGTGAGCTGTGATCATGCCACTGTACTTCACTATGGGAGACGGGAGACAGAGTAAGCCTGTGTCTCTTAAAAAAAAAAAAAAAAAAACAGCCAGGCTCAGTGGCTCATGCCTGTAATCCCAGAATTTTGGGAGGCCGAGGCGGGCAGACCACGAGGTTGGGAGTTCGAGACCAGCCTGGCCAACGAGGTGAAACCCCGTGTCTGCTAAAAATACAAAAATTAGCTGGGCGTGGTGGCACATGCCTGTAATCCCAACTAATTGGGAGGCTGAGGCAGGAGAGTTGTTTGAACCCAGGAGGCCGAGGTTGCAGTGAGCTGTGATTGTGCCACTGCACTCCAGCCTGGGCAACAGAACGAGAGTCCATCTCAAAACAAACAAACAAAACAAACAAACAAACAGTTAACATGGAAGACCCTTAGAGACCACTTATTTAGAAACTTTAATCAGTGGATCTCAAGGGGTCTGTGAGCTCTTGATATCCTAAGCAGATTTCGGTGACACGTGACTTCATGACTTTTCTTGAAAACAGGGTCAAATTTCATTACATTTGTATATTTGTATTGTGGTTAAAAAAAAATACGTAACATAAAATTTACCAGATTCACCATTTTAAGTGTCCAGTTCAGTAGTGTTAAGTATATTTATGTTGTTGTGAAAAAAATCTTTTGAACTTCATTTTGCAAATCTGAAGCTCTATAATCGTTTCATTATGTTTTTAAAGGAGTTCAGTCCCACCAAAAAATAAGGTTTGGAAACACTGGGGTCTACAGAGAAAAGACTTAGAGAGAAAAAAAAAAAAAAAAACAACAACAGAGAAAAATAGATAAGAGGTAGAAATAGAGACACATTTTCTCTGCATCAGAGGATCCTTGTCTGTTCTACATGGGTGATTAACAGCATCTACCTAAAAGCTTCAAATGCTTGTGTAGTCCGGAAATTATTCATAAAATTGTGTATTTGTGAATATGTACATTATTCTTGAGAAATTGTTCCCAGATTTACTGATCTTGTTTTTCAGAAGGTGTAGGTGAGGCCAAGGGAAGGATTTTTTTAATTGCCCAAATGAAATCATCAGTAGAGCTAGACAGAATTCAGAAACTTTTGTAATGTGTCACTTACCCCACTTTCCCCCAAATATGTAAGTCTCTAACATCAATGCATTTAAGTAATAATAATACAAAATAATGATTAAGCTCAACTGTGCTTACTATATGCCAGGCATTGTGCTAATTATTTTATGGATAATGATATTGAAGCCTCACGAACCAATGAAATGGTTCCTAAACCAATTTGCAGATCGGCCAATCTAGACCCAAAACACAACGACACAGTCACACATGCAATAAGTAGTAGAGCTGGGACTCAGATGCGGGACTGTGATTCCACACCCCGTATTCATGATCATCGCCTCCAACATAAACAATTTCCACTGCCCAGGTGCCCCCATCGACCCCACCTTCTTTCTGAGCCGCAGCGTCTCCAACATCATCAGTTCCATTGTCTTTGGAAGTCGCTTCGACTATGAGGACAAGCAGTTCTTGAAACTGCTGCAGTTGGTCAACGAGTGTTTCAGTGAGATGAGCACTCCCTGGACACAGGTGCCCACCCAGCCACCTCTCTGCCCACGCACCAGCCCCAGTTAACTAAGCATCTTCCTATACCCCACTCGATCCTCCCCACACCCCTGGGAGGTGAGTACCGTAGTTCTCCTCATTGCTGGGGGAAATGTTCAAGACCCCCAGTGGATGCCTCAAGCCATGGATAATACCGAATTCCATAGATACTGCTTTTCTGAAATATACGTGTCATGATAAAATTTAATTTACAAATTGAGTGCAATAAGAGACTGGCATTCATAAGCAGTAAAATAGAACAATTATAACAATATAGTCTTAAAAAGTTATATGAATGTACTCTTTCTCTCTCAAAATATTGTATGTAATATTTTTAGACTGCAGCTGGCTGCACGCAACTGAAATGGTGGGAGGCAAAACCGGGGTTAAGGGGGAACTACTGTCTCAATATGACCCAACTTCCAGGAAGCAAAAGGGCCTCACCTGATTCTTAGACCCAGCACTGGACTTTGAGCCCAGCTGTCCAACTCCAGACTCAGCCCATGCTAGCCCCTGGCGCCCATGACTGACAAAGCCCCCTTGCCTATTCCCACAGCTATATGGCATGTACTCTGGAGTCATGCAGTATTTGCCAGGAAGACACCATCACACCTACTACTTGGTAGAAGAGCTCAAGGACTTCATTGCCTCCAGGGTCAAGATCAATGAAGCAACCTTTGACTACCAAAACCCCCGGGACTTCATTGACTGCTTTCTCATCAAGATGCGCCAGGTACCTCCTCTTCTTCCCCTGGTCCTTTTCTCTCATCTTCTCAACCTCTAGTCCCTGCAACTGTAAATAAACCAATCTGCAGACATTGAGGACAAAAACAAACAAGCAAAGAAGCATTATTTCACAGGATTGACTTTTATCTATAGATGGCTGTAGACATGGTAAAAGTATAAACTGTTACGGCTTTATAGATGAATGTAGAAACCGTAAACGTATACGCTGTTACAGCTTTAAAGCAGACTTTGAATCTAGACATTTTAGGAACTTGGAAACTTAAAGTCTTACACCTTATACATGCCAGAGGAGACTTACAACTCCAGTCTTGAGTCTTAGAATTTCAGAAACGTAGAAGCTTAAAGTTTTTCAATGTAAGACTAAACATTTAAGACTGAAATGTTTGAAGTTAAATATTTAAACTTAAATGTTTAAAGTCTTAGAGATAGAGAAATTTGGCGGTTAATACTTCTGTATCATCATTTCCTAGAGTTTTATACATTTGTAAGTTTATATTTTTATGTTATTGAAACTTTGCCCTTGGAAATTTAAATTTTATACCCTAATGTACCCTAATGTCCCTACACGTTCAAATCTTACAAGGTACCCCACATTCTTCTCCTCCCCTCCTCCCCGTTATTCACCCCATCCCATCCTTCCGGCTTCTGCCTTGCTGTTCCTCTAACACACAGGCATGTTCCTGCCATAGGACCTTTGCTCTGACTGTGTCCTCTCCCAGACACGATTGGTTTACCCACCTGTTGTCTCCCTATACAACAGACGATAAAGACAATAAGAAAATAAGACAATAGGTCAGGTGCAGTGGCTCACGCCTGTAATCCCAGCACTTTGGGAGACCGAGGTGGGCATATCAACTGAGGTCAGAAGTTCAAGACCATGCTGGCCAGCAAGGTGAAACCCCATCTGTACTAAAGACACACACACAAAATAAATTAGCTAGGTGTGGTGGCAGGTACCTGTAACCCCAGCTACTTGGGAGGCTGAGGCAGGAGAATCGTTTGAACCTGGGAGGTAGAGCTTGCAGTGAGCTGGGATCATGTGACTGCACTCCAGCCTGAGCAACAGAATGAGACTCTGTCAAAAAAAAAAAAAAAAAAAAAAAAAAAAGGATAATAAAGACAGAAGAGAGTAACTCTGTTCACTATCCCCTCACTCTCAGGATAAAAATAATCCTCATACAGAATTCAACCTCAAGAACTTGGTCCTCACCACTCTGAACCTCTTCTTTGCTGGCACGGAGACTGTGAGTTCTACCTTGCGCTATGGATTCTTGCTGTTAATGAAGCATCCTGAAGTGGAAGGTGAGTCTACCCTGAGCTGCCTGTCTGGTAACTCCGACCCCAACATAAAAAAGACATCATCTTGAAAATCTAGAATCCCATGGCCTCAGATTCTTCACCCTTAAGGACTTCAGGACATGGAAACACGAAATCAGGACATGGAAACACAAAATCCCTGACTTTTGGAGGTCATTTAATTTCATCTCCTACTTGGCCTGTGGCTGTTGTAACAATTACGAGAAACTTAGTTGTCTAAACCAACACAAATTTATTATCCTTCTGTTCTGAATTTCAGAAGTTCAAATAGGTTTTCACTAGGCCAACACCAACGGACCATCTGATTTTCTGCCTTTTCCGGGTGTTAAAGCCATACTCCTTGCACTCTTGGGTTCACGACTCTGTCCTCCATCTTCAAAGCCAGTAGCGTAGCATCTTTAAACCTCTATTTGCTTCTGGAATCACATCTTATTCTCTTTCTTTTTTTTCAAGACAGAGTCTTGCTGTGTTGCCCAGGCTGTGATGCGGCGGCATGATGTCAGCTCACGCAGCCTCCGCCTCCCAGGTTCAAGCAATTCTCCTTCCTCAGCCTCCTGAGTTGCTGGGATTACAGGCATGTGCCACCATACCCAGCTAATTTTTGTATTTTTATTAGAGATGGGGTATCGCCATGTTGGCCAGGCTGGTCTTGAACTCCTGACCTCAGGTAATCCATCGTTGGCCTCCCAAATTGCTGAGATTACAGGTGCGAGCCACTTGCGCCCGGCCTCACATCTTTTTCTCTAACTCTTATTCTCCTGCTTCTCTGTTAAACAGACACACAGTATTACATTGAGGGCCAATCTCAATAACCAAGGTTAATCTTTTTGTCTCAAGATTCTTAATTTGCTGGCATGTTCAGAGTCTCTCTTGTCTTTTTGTTACGCTTATATACATAGCCTTCCAGGCATTAGGTTTTAGAGACTGGGAGGTGGATATCTTTGATGGCCATTATAGAGGAGAAGACAAATAGAATTCATCTCCCATAAATTATGATCTGGTCCAGTAGGGTAACTTTAGTAATGAGGAATTCATTAAGGAACTCCTGCTTAAGGAAAATTTTCAATTTTGGCCCCTCTCCTTAATAATGTAACAAAACAAGCCAAAGGGTTTCTCCTGGTACAGATGAGAGACACCAACACACTTCTACCCAAGCGCCTGTAGCCTCACCTCCATTGTCTGAGTTGTCTTTCACTGGTCTAAATAACCAAGCTGGGTGCAGTGGCTCACACCTGTAATCCCAGCACTTTGGGAGGCAGAGGCAGGCAGATCACTTAAGGCTGGGACTTTAAGACCAGTCTGGCCAAATGGTGAAACCCTTTCTCTACTAAAAATGCAAAAATCAGCCAGGTGTGTGGTAGCACACACCTGTAATCCCAGCTACTTGGGAGGCTGAGGAATGAGGATTGTTTGAGCCCAGGAGGCAGAGGCTGCAGTGAGCCAAGATTGTACCACTGCACTCCAGCTTGGGTAGCAGAGTGAGACTCTGTCTCAAAAACAAAAAAACAAACAA
Source organism: Sapajus apella (assembly GCF_009761245.1). NCBI lineage: Eukaryota > Metazoa > Chordata > Mammalia > Primates > Cebidae > Sapajus > Sapajus apella. The sequence continues at coordinate 1,199,086 of NW_022437008.1, read as the reverse complement.
AAAAAAAAACAAATATTTATTAGCTGCTTCTATGTGCCAGGCACTGTCCTAGTTCTTCACACACCAGACGTTATACAATGTTTACAACTCTATGACCATGTCCGATTATTGCACTTATTTTGAAGATGACAAAACAGAAGTTCAGAAGATGAAGTCACTCATTTCTCAATTGCAAAGATAGATAAACGCCACTAGTGGTGATCTTAATCACATAACAGCTTGTCATTTGTGTCAATCCTGTCCCGGTCACCTAGCTTGCCTCTTTCCCATTATGTGAAAAATCCACGTTTGAAAGTCAAGCTGGGACCATGGCTTTTTGGTGCTTTTAAGTAAAGACCAAACGTCCTGGCAGAGTTCCCGAGTCCAACCTGCCTGTCTCTCTCCCGATGTCCGATGAGTAATTGGGCACCGCCAGTGTGTCCATTGTTAAGTTAAAGAGGCGACCAAACATGCGTGGCTTGCATCTGAGATCTCTTTCTGCTGGGGCGAGGAAAGCGTGATTCGCCCTGCCTTCCCTAACAAAAACACCTCTTGTCTTTCCCTGTGCCGTTCTCTGCTATATTTTCTGACCCCGTCCAGCTAAGATCCATGAAGAGATTAACCAGGTAATTGGACCACACCGACTCCCACGTGTGGAAGACCGGGTCAAGATGCCCTACACAGACGCCGTCATCCATGAAATACAGAGACTGTTAGACATCGTGCCCATGGGTGTCCCCCACACCGTCACCCGGGACACTCAGTTTCGAGGCTACCTTCTGCCCAAGGTGGGGTTGCCCCCTCATTGCCTCCCTTCCACTGAGCTCCTCTCTTCCCCTGATTCCCTACCCCTGTAGTCCAACACTAATTTCTCCTAACTGCCTCCATTTTCACCACAGGGCACAAATGTATTTGCCCTGCTTGGCTCTGTCCTCAAAGACCCCAAATACTTCCGCTATCCAGATGCCTTCTATCCCCAGCACTTCCTGGATGAGAAGGGGCGCTTCAAGAAGAATGAAGCCTTTGTGCCTTTTTCCTCTGGTAGGTTTCTCCGGTCTGACTTCCCCAGGCATGTGCTAAATCCACCCCCCCAGCCACTGGTCTGTGTTTGAAGTTCAAGTCACAATGTGAATTTGAAGGTTACATCATAGAAACATAACATTTTAGAATCCCTGAATTAGTAAATATTACAATGATTGACTCTGATCATTAGAAAGAAAAAAAGGACATGAATAACACTAGCCAGGGCATAAACCCACTGGCTGTTAAGAACAAAATAAGACATATTTTCTATTTTTCCAGACAGCCTCTGAACCTTTGCCGTTGACCTACGAAAGTGGCCGTAGACAATGTATAAATAAACGAGCCTGTGTGTGAGTTTGAAAAACTATTTACGGACACTGAAATCCAAACTTTGTTTCATCTTCACATATCGCAAAAGAGTCTTTTTTTTTTCCCAATCATTTTCTTTTTTGCTTGTTTGTTTTCCCAACCATTTTTAAATGCCGAAAGCATTCCTAGTTTGCAGGCTATATGAACACAAGCAGGAGGGCAGATTTGCCCAACAGACAGCCATTTGCCTGCCCACAGCATAAAATCTTCATGCAGCAGCATTTTAAGCGTATGTTGGCGGGGCATAGTGGCCCACACCTGGAATCCCAGCACTTTGGGAGGCCGAGGCAAGTGGATCACTTGAGGCTAGTAGTTCAAGACCAGCCTGGCCAACATGGTGAAACTCTGTCTCTACTAAAAATACAAAAATTAGCCAGGTGTGGTGGCGTGCGCCTGTAGTCCCAGCTACTTGGGCGGCTGAGGCACAAAAATCACTTGAACCCAGGAGGCGAGGTTGTAGTGAGCGGAGATCATGCCACTGCACTCCAGCCCGGGCAACAGAGCAAGACCCTGTCTCAAACAAACAAACACCAACAACAAAAAGTGTATGTCGTTTGGAACCTGGAGTCAGGGCAGTGGTTGGAAACCTGGACTCCACTTCACCTTTTTGAATTGGTGGGGCCTTGGGTGAGTCACTTCAGCCCCCATCTGTGAAACAGGGATTAATCCTTCCTAATGACTGGAAGAGTGGCTTACACACAGTCAGTGTTACTAAGGGTGAGTTTTCACTTTTTTTTTTTTTTTTTTTTTGAGACAGAGTTTCAC
>NW_022437008.1:1188927-1196850 GCF_009761245.1 Sapajus apella | reverse complement strand
TTTTTTTTTTTTTTTTTTTTGAGACAGAGTTTCACTCTTGTTACCCAGGCTGGAATGCAATGGCGCGATCTCGGCTCACCGCACCCTCCGTCTCCTGGGTTCAGGCAATTCTCCTGCCTCAGCCTCCTGAGTAGCTGGGATTACAGGCACGCGCCACCATGCCCAGCTGATTTTTTGTAGTTTTAGTAGAGACGGGGTTTCACCATGTTGACCAGGATGGTCTCGATCTCTTGACTTCGTGATCCACCCGCCTCGGCCTCCCAAAGTGCTGGGATTACAGGCGTGAGCCACCGCGCCCGGCCGAGTTTTCACTTTTTTTTCTCACCAGTGTCTGGCACCTAATAGGTGTTGGACAAACCCTTGAGGAATTGAAATAAACACAACCTTGAAACTCATGGATCCGTTAGACCCATTCCCTCTTGGAATGGGGTGGAATCCCAGACATCAGAGAAGTAACAGGTCCTGGCTGAGCACTAGCTATAGGCACCCACTAAGCCTGTGTAACACCCCTTTATAAAGCAGGCTCAGTCATGAGCTCTGATGTTCATGAGACATGCTAAGGCTCAGTGGGGTGGTCAGTTCCAACACCCCGTCACCCCCATGACCTGTGCAGGTGTGACCCTTCCTTCTGCCCTCCCCTGTGCCTGCAGGAAAGCGCATCTGCCTGGGTGAGGGCATGGCCCGCATGGAACTCTTTCTCTACTTCATCTTCATCCTTCAGAACTTCTCTCTGCGCTCACTGGTGCCGCCTGCAGACATCAATATCACCCCCAAGCTCTCAGGCTTTGGCAACATCCCCCCCACCTATAAGCTCTGCCTCGTGGCCCGCTGAGGGCCACCTCCTGTGGGGCAGGGAGGAAGCAGCGAAGAATGCAGCTCTCCTCTCGTGTTCAGGAGCACCCCCCTCTTCTTCGTCTTAGTAATCCTGGCAGCACCCCTAAGAGAAGGCACTATGATTACAGAGTCAGCCAGGCTCACCTGAGAATGTATAGCTGCGTGTCTGCCCCTCCGCTAGAAGACCAATGCTCTGTGCAAGATGTGCACCTCTGCCTGCAGGCTTCCTGGTCGCATGGTCGACACTGCTTAGGTTTCCAGCTGCATCAAATTCTTACTGTAGACCCGGTGTCTTCATGTTGTTCCTTTTTTTTTCCTCTAAAGATCAGTATGTTAACATGTTGTTCCTTTTTGTGTGTGCTCTGATTTTGACCAAAATGTAGTCTCAAATCCTTTCTCCTTGCTCCTCATCTTTACCCACCAGCCCCCAAAAAGTCAACAAAGACCTCACATCTGTTGAGTGCAGCGAGTGTATCGTGTATTGTGTGTGACAGCGATGTAGGGCACAGCAAACGGCTTGAAATGCCTTTCTTGGCTTCCTTGTTATTGGAGGTAGCTTCTGCCAGCTCGCCTCCGGTGACTTCCCCTGCGTAAATGCCCCGTCCTCACTCATCTTGCTGACTCATCACCTTTCTTCCTTTCTGGTTGCTCTCAGCACAACTCCCAATCCCAAATACTCCCCAGTCTGTTTGTTTGGAGAAGGAGTCTCACTCTGTGGCCCAGGCCGGAATGCAGTGGCACAATCTCGGCTCACTGCCAGCTCCGCCTCCCGGGTTCAAGCGATTTTGATGCCTCAGCCTCCTGAGTAGCTGAGATTACAGGCACGTGCCACTGCACCTGGCTAATTTTTGTAATTTAAGTAGAGATGGGGTTTTAGCATGTTGCCCAGGCTGGTCTCGAACTTCTGACCTCAAGTGATCCACCCGCCTTGGCCTCCCAAAGTGCTGGGATTACAGGCATGAGCCACCATGCTCGGCCTCCCCAGTCTGTTTTTGAGGATGGCTCAGTTGTTCTCAGCTTCTATCATTCCCTTTCCAAACTCCATCAACTGACAAAAACATTCCCTCTTTTTCATTTATTCAGCCTATATTTATTGAATGCCCAACAAGTGCCAGCATAGTCTTCAGGGACTTGGGATCCATCAGTAAGCAAAACAGACAAAAACTCCTGTCTTCAAGGAGCTTACATTCTAGTAGGGAAGGTAGAAAAGAAAGCTCACATGTAATAATTATGCAAATGATATACTGCATTAAAAAAGCAAGGCTGGGCTGGGTGCAGTGGCTCATGCCTGTAATCCCAGCATTTTGGGAGGCTGAGGTGGGTAGATCACCTGAGGTCAGGAGCTCGAGACCAGCCTAGCCAAGATGGTGAAACATGTCTCTACTAAAAATACAAAAATTAGCGGGCATGGTGGCAGGCACCTGTAATCCTCAGGAGTTGAGGCAGGAGAATTGCTTGAACCTGAGGGGCGGAGGTTGCAGTGAGCAGAGATTGAGGCAGGAGAATCGCTTGAACTACTCAGGAGGTTGAGGCAGGAGAATCGCTTGAACCTGAGAGGCGGAGATTGAGGCAGGACAATTGCTTGAACCTGAGAGGCAGAGTTTGAGGCAGGAGAATCGCTTGAACCTGAGAGGCGGAGATGCAGTGAGCCGAGATCCCAGCCATTACATTCCAGCCTGGGCAAAAAGAGTGAGACTTCATTTCAAAAAAAAGAAAGAAAGAAAAAGAAAAGCAAAGCTGGTAAGTGGGATATGCATTCTGTGATTGGAACTGTCAGTGGATGGTGAGGGGTGGTTTCACAAGGCGGTGGAGCAGCACGCTGCGAAGAGATAACTGAGAAGGTAGTGTTCTGGCAGAATGATTAAAAACAGCAGAGTCCTAAGGCAGGAGGCTCTGTGCATCCAGGAATCCACAGGGAGCGGGTATTGCTGGCTTGGAGGAGGAAGACAGAGTAGGAGTGAAGGAAACGAGGCCAGGGAGGTGATGAGGGCCAGTGGGCAGACTGTGCGGGGTCTCGTGGTCCCAGGTAAGGTCTTGGCTGTTACCCTGAGAGTGATCAAGGTCTTTGGAGGGATGGTGAGCAGAGGGTGACGTGTACTGACATACTTTATAGGCTCACACTAGCTGTCATATGATGGATACAAAAGCAAAGACCTGTTAGCAGGCTACTGCAACTGGTGATGTTGACTCAGACCCAGCAGCAGCCGTGGAGCTGGGGAGAAGATGGCAGATTTGGAGTCTATTTCACTGCCTGAGTTGGTGGGGTTTATTACCGTGTTGTGTGTGAAAGAGAGAGTTCAGGCAGGAGTCCAAGGAGAGCACCTCATCTTTGATCATCTCTTCTTCAACCTTTCACCTCCAGGGAACCTCAGGACCCATAACAGTCAGGGTTGGTTGGTTGGTTTGCTTTTTGAGACAGAGTCTCATTCTCTTGCCCAGGCTGGAGTGCAGTGATATGATCTCGGCTCACTGCAACCTCTGCCTCCCGGGTTCAAGTGATTCTCCTGCCTCAGCCCCCTGAAGTAGCTGAGATTACAGGTGTGTGCCACCACACCTGGCTAATTTTTGTACTTTTAGTAGAAATGGGAGTTCACCATGTTGGCCAGGCTGGTCTTGAACTCCTGACCTCAGGTGATCCACTTGCCCCAGTCTCCCGAAGTGCTGGGATTACAGGCATGAGCCACTGTGCCGGCCACGGTTCCTATTTTTAAGCAATATAAAGTGGTTTTGGTTGCTTTAAATAGAAAGGCTGTTAGCTCCTGGAAGGTGATTGTTTAGCTCACAAAATTAACAGCAATTCTGGAAAAACAGGGTAAGAATATGAGTAGGAAAAAGAGGCTGTGGTAGGGGACCACCAGCCCAGGTAATGTCCAAAGCTACTTGGTAGTAACTGCTGCCACACCACCCCTTTCCTGGGTGCTGGACACCTGACCCGCCCCCCGGGTACTGCCATGGGACTCTAGACTCATCGATGCCACTGGAGACAATTTCCTGATTGTGTCTGTGTTTCTGTCGCACATCTTCATGATTAAGAGTTCCAGACATCTAGCCACACGTTAAAGCCGTAGGTTTCAAGGTGAGGTGAGGCAGAATGAATAACTCCTTTAGCTGTTATAGTGGGCCTAGGCAGACTTGCCTCTGATCAAGAGCCACGCAGTAGGAGGTGCTTAGAAAATCAGAAAAGAGTTTTGAGACTGCGTGTGTAATAAACAATAAATGCAGCCAGGCACGGTGGCTCACGCCTGTAATCCCAGCACTTTGGGAGGCCAAGGTGGGCAGATCACTTGAGGCCAGGAGTTCGAGACCAGCCTGGCCAACCAGTGAAACGCCAGTCTCCACTAAAAATAGAAAAAAATTAGCCAAGTGTGGTGGTGCATGCCTGTAATCCCAGCTACTTGGGAGGCTGGGGCATGAGAATCACTTGAACCCGGGAGTTGGAGGTTGCAGTGAACCAAGATGGTGCCACTGCACTCCAGCCTGGGCAACAGAGTGAGACTCTGTCTCAAAACAAACAACAATAAATGCCATTATGTACATTATGTGAATTAGATCCTCTGGGAAGCTGAGACTTAGATGGAGTTAGGGATCTGTCATTTTATTGGAGGGAGGGGGGTAATGCCTGTGAAAGACAAAAAAAGGAAGGAAGCAGATGACACTGATAGCAGAAAATTCTCCAGACCAGGATGCAGATCCAACACTTGTGAAAGAAAACAAGGGAGGAGCACTTTGGGAGGCAGAGGCGGGCGGATCACAAGGTCAGGAGTTCGAGACCAGCCTGGCCAACATGGTAAAATCCCATCTCTGCCAAAAAAAAATACAAAAACTACCTGAGCGTAGTGGCAAGCACCTGTAATCCCAGTTACTTGGGAGGCTGAAGCAGGAGAATTGCTTGAACCCGCGAGGCGGAGGTTGCAGCGAGCTGAGATCGTACCACTGCACTCCAGCCTGAGCAACAGAACAAGAAACCAAAAAAAAAAAAAAAAAAAAAAAAAAAAAAATGAAGGGAGGAAGGATGATTGGACAGGGGCAGACCAAGACCACCAGGCAGAGATAACAGACCCCAAATCTGGAGAAAATTGTTGCTAGGGATGGCTTAGGTTGGGCAGATAGGGTCATGCCCTGTATCCCAGCGTCCTTAATGACTATCTGGGGCTTCCTTGGGAGAGCATGGGTTCTGCTCCATGCTGAGGTGGGTCCTAATGGGGCTGCAACTGGACACTGTTAGCTCACTGCACTTCTTGAAGCTGATTGGAAAGTTCTCCTTGAATGAAGATTCAAGCAGTATATCCACTATGCCCACCATAGACACCAACATACAAACCTACATCATTAAAGCCTTCGCACCCCTTCCATAAATACAGCATCTCAGAGCTACAGACACAACTTGCAAGTACACAGTACAATGGGCATGAAACATTTTTAGCTGCAAAAACCTTTTTTCCAATGATCTTATGTGCAAATATATGTGCAAACAGAATACATAAAGCAGGCTGGGCGCAGTGGCTCATGCCTGTAATCCCAGTGCTTTGGGAGTCCGAGGCAGGTGGATCACCTGAGGTCAGGACTTCGTAACCAGCCTGGCTAACATGGTGAAACCCCACCTCTACCAAAAAAAATACAAAAATTAACCAGACATGGTGGTATGTGCCTGTAGTCTCAGCTACTCGGGAGGCTGAGGCAGCAGAATCGCTTGAACCCGTGAAGCGGAGGTTGCAGTGAGCTGAGATCACACCACTGCACTCCAATCTGGGTGATAGAGCAAGACTGTGTCTCAAGGCAAAAAAAAAAAATGGACTACATTAAGTAGGAGAGAAAATTGTTGATCTCTCTTTAAGTAAAGCACAGAAGAGCTACAGGTCCTCAAAATAGCCTTCATTTCAGGCCGGGCGTGGTGGCTCATGCCTGTAATCCAAGCACTTTGGAGGCCAAGGCGGGCAGATCACCTGATGTTGGGAGTTCAAGACCAGCCTGACCAATATGGTGAAACCCCGTCTTTAAAAATAAAAAAAGAAAAAAAATAGCCTTTATTTGTATTTATGATGCGAGCCTAATGGAAAGTTCCTAGAAATTCTAAGGATATAAGACATTGTGTTTATTCAATACACATCAGGTCCTTCCAAGGGGCCCATGGAAGGACTTAATGACATAATGGCGAGCAGGATGGGCTCAGAGACTCACCACACAGGGCTCGCAGCCCAGCAGGGAAGAGTGCTCCGTCTCTTACAGTAACAGCCCAGCATAGCCCCGGGCTCTGGTGAAGGAAGCACCGGGTAGAATGTGGAGGACTGTGATGGAGGACCCCCAGATGGATTGGGTAACACCACGAGGTATGAGACAGGTTAGAGAGAATTAGTACTCCTGCTGCTTCCTGGAAGTAGTTCATTTAATTGCAGTAAACATTTCTCAGAAACTAGGTGAATCAATTTTCTTCCTAGAACTAAGCAAGACCTATAAGTCAGAGAGGACATTTTCTTTACTGTGAGCTTTTTTTCCTTCATATGTTTCTTTTCTTGTTAAAAAAGGTGTTATTGATATAACTTACAGATCATGAAGTATACAGTTAAATGGATTTTGGTGTATTAATACTGCAACCATCACCATGGTCAATTTCAGAACATTTTCATCACCTCAAAAAGAAACCTTGTACCTTCTAGGTCTTACCCCTTTGCCCGCCTCACTCCATTCTCTTCCCTAAGCAGCCATGAATCTACTTTTCTTTATAGATTCTCTATTCTTTTTTTTTTTTTTTTTTGAGCCTTGTTCTGTTGCCCAGGCTAGAGTGCAGTGGCACCATCTCAGCTCACTGCAACCTCTGCCTGCTGGGTTCAAGAGATTCTCCTGCCTCAGCCTCCTGAGTAGCTGGGATTACAGGCGCTCACTACGATGCCCAGCTAATTTTTGTGTTTTTAGTAGTGATGGAGTTTCACCATGTTGGCCAGGCTGGTCTCTAACTCCTGACCTCAAGTGATGCGCCCGCCTCAGCCTCCCAAAGTGCTGGGATTACAGGTGTGATGTAATCACGAGGGCTCAGTACTTGTTACTTGAAACCCTGTATCTACTAAAACACACACACACACACACACACACACACACACACACACACACACACAAATTAGCCTGGTATGGTGATGTGTGCCTGTAATCCCAGCTACTCGGGAAGCTGAGGCAGGAAACACTTGAACCCAAGAGTTGGAGGTTGCAGTGAGCTGAGATCCTGGCACTGTACTCCAGTCTGGATGAGACTCTGTCTCAAAAACAAAAACCCACAAAGCAAAAACAACAGAAATGTATTGTCTCATAGTTCTGGAGGCTAGAAGTTCAAAATCAAGGTGTTGGCAGAGCCATGCTCCTTTTTTTTTTCTTTTTTTAAGATGGGGTTTCACCATGATGGCCAGGCTGGTCTTGAACTCCTGACCTCAGGTCATCCACCCACCTCGGCCTCCCAAAGTGCTAGGATTACAGGCGTGAGCCACTGCACCCAGCCTCCATGCTCCTTCTGAAACCTGCAGGAAATCAATCTTCTTCGACTCTTCCAGCTTTAGTGTTTGCTGACAGTTCTTGGCACTTCCTGGTTTGGATTTCTTGGTTTTGGATGCATTGCCCCAGTCCTTGCAACAGTCATCACATGCCCTTCCTCTTCCTGTGTCTCCCTTATTCCCTCTGGTGTCAATAAGGACACCAGCCAGACTGGCATAGGGCTCACACCAATGACCTCATGTTAACCTGATTATATCTGTGTTGGCCCTGTTTACAAATTTACTCACATTCTGAGAAACCGGAGGTTAGTATGTCAATGTGTATTTTTAGGAGACACAGTTCCACTCATGACAACGGGCGTTTGGGTTCTTTCCACTTTTTGACCATTGTGAATAATACAGGTATGAACATTCATGTACAAGTTTTTGTGAACATATGTTTTCTTATTTTAAGTTCTGGGATACACGTGCAGAACATGCAGGTTTGTTACACAGGTATACATGTGCCACGGTGGCCCTTTCACCTGTGGGTTTCATCTGTGGGATTTTCAAAGAGGCTCTTCATCAGGAACTACTCTTCTAGTCCTAGTTTGTTGCTTTTTTTTTTTTTTTT
>NW_022437008.1:1162599-1178927 GCF_009761245.1 Sapajus apella | reverse complement strand
GTCATTAGCATATCAAGCTTTCTGTGAACTGATTTTACTCAGAGAAGCCTCTTCTTGCTCATCTTGGTATTTCCAACACCCTGCCTGGTAGACAACAACATTGTGCAGTGATTGACATGTAGTCTTGCAAACAAAGACGCCTAGAGTCCAGTCTTGGTTCAGTAGTGTCCTAGTTGCTAGTTCAGTAGTGTTCCAGTAGTGTCCTTGGTTCAGTAGTGTCTGGTTGCTTCATTTGTAAACTGCGGATAATAACATAACCTTATAGAGCTCTTGGAAAAACTAAATAAAGTAATGCTTGCAAATTATTCGGTATACGTCTTGACACATAGCATTGTAATAATTATTAACTATAATAACAAATATAATCGTTTAAGATGCTATTTAGGTCCTTCTTTCATCTACGTCCCCTTCTCAAAATATGTTCCTGGGCAGAATGCTCTGACATAAGTTTCAGGACACATTGAGAACATTAAGCTCCATGGCGTCAGAGGCTGGACTGCTTTTTTTGACTTCTCATCTGCAGCTCCAGCTGTGTGCCTGGCACATAGCAGATGTTCTTTAATATTTGCTTAATAAGTGAGCCATTGGTCTAAACATTACCTCGATCTCTGAATCTTATTCAGAATAGGTTTTTCTCTCAGGAGCACAGCCTTTCCTAACATCCTCTCCAATGAAGGGTTCTCATTCTGCCCCCTCAGATGCACTTCAGGGTCAGAAGATAGGCTCGATACTTCCTGCACCTCAGTATCAGTTCTCCATCCTTGAGCACAGACATAATAGGTGATCTTAAAACCCTGTAAATACAAAGGGTCAGCCAAACAAGAAGTTGAAGAAATAAAATCAATAAACTACAAGCTAGCCTAACCAAGAAAGAAAGAGAGAAGATCCAAATAAATAGAAATAGATACGAAAAAGGAGGCATTACCTCTGATATCACAGAAGTGCAAAGAATCATTAGACACTATAATGAACACAAATTGATAAACTTAGAGCAATGGATAAATTCCAAGCTATATACAACCTACCAAGATGAAACCAGGAAGACACAGAAGACCCGAACAATAAAAGTTACACAATTGAATCAGTAATAGAAAAAAAAAAAAAAGGCTGTCACCGAGGAAAAGCCCAGGACTGGATGGCTTTACTGCTGAATTCTACCAAACTTATAAAGAAGAACTAACATCAATTCTTCTCAAGCTATGCCACAAAAATCAAAGAGGAGAGAAATTTAAACATTCCATGAGGCTAGTATTGCCCTGATATCAAAACCAGAGAAGGAAACCACACCATCAAAAAAGAAAATGGCAAGTCAATATCCCTGAAAAATATAAATGCAAAACTGCTCAAGAAAATGCTGGCAAATCAAATCCAACAACACATCAGGAAGATAATATATCATGATCAAACGGAATTTATCCCAGGGAAGCAAGGATAGTTCGACATGCACAGATCAATAAACATGGTACAATATATACATACCTACTATGTAGTCGCAAAGATTTTTTTTTTTTTTTTTTTTTTTTTATGAGACGGAGTTTCACTCATGTTACCCAGGCTGGAGTGCAATGGCGCGATCTCGGCTCACCGCAACCTCCGCCTCCTGGGTTCAGGCAATTCTCCTGCCTCAGCCTCCTGAGTAGTTGGGATTACAGGCACGCGCCACCATGCCCAGCTAATTTTTTGTATTTTTAGTAGAGACGGGGTTTCACCATGTTGACCAGGATGGTCTCGATCTTTTGACCTCGTGATCCACCCGCCTCTGCCTCCCAAAGTGCTGGGATTACAGGCTTGAGCCACCGCGCCCGGCGCAAAGATTTTTAAAAATGAAAATAATTGCACAGACTCCCCCAACCCCAATCTTCAGCACTTTTCTTGTCTTGCCCCACCCCAGGACCACCACTCAAAGCCTCAAGTCTATCAGAATTTCTCCCTCCAGTCTGCCTCCTCTCCATTTCACCTTATAATAATTCCAGAAGCTTCTGTAGTTAATATATAAGGCAGAAAGGAATTCCCAAGCTGGTCTGTGGAGTCCCACCCAAAGTTGGACCCCAGCTGCCTGGCTGACTGTGAGCTCCTTTTCCATCCCTTTCGCTCTCCCCCATCCCACCACCTGGGGAGACTTGAGCAAGCCCTGTGGTTTATTTGCAAAGTCCTTCCCCAGGAAGGGCAGAGGCCAGGGCCTAGGAGAGAGGGAGCCCTGGGAAGTGGGATGGCCCCAGACCCAGAGTAGCGAGAGACCACTGGGGACAGTGAGGAGTGAGAAGGCTGAGGGCACCGTGGTCCTCATTCCACCCACCTTACCTTCTGCCATCGCTCTTAAAAGACATGTTGCTCTGTGCATTATTTGTGGTTGGTGAGGGAAGGTGTGCCATGCATTTGCACTGGCAGAGCCCCTGCTAACTCTTCAGAGGCTACAAGGAGCCCAAAGCTGGCAGATGCTGCAGACGCCCACAGGTTAGCTTCTCAGGGCTGAGTCCCAGAGCCAGCTTCCCATTGGCCAGAGGCTGGCTGATGTGTCTTTGTGATAAAGTTATTAAGCTTGTAGCGCCTCCCTCAGGGAAGGGTGGTGGTTGCAGCTAGGGGAATGTGTGGAGGCTGGATTGATTTATTTATTTTGAGACTGAGTCTCACTGTGTCACCCAGGCTGGAGTGCAGTGCTGCCATCTTGGCTGACTGCAACCTCTGCCTCCTGCGTTCAAGTGATTCTCGTCTCATCCTCCCAAGTAGCAGGGACTACAGGTTCATGCTACCACACCCAGCTAATTTTTGTATTTTTCTTTTAGTTAAGACAGGGTTTCGCCATGTTGGTCAGGCTGGTCTTGAACCCCTGACCTCTAGTGATCCACCTGCTTTGGCCTCCCAAAGTGCTGGGATTACAGTCATGAGCGACTGCGCCCAGCGTGGAGGCTGAATTTAGAACAGGTCCACTGCAAGGATGGTGCTGAGCTTTATCAAAAGGTGGCGCTGCGGCGCAAGGGGTCTAGAGTAACTGGCAGGCAGAATCGGAGGCATCCTGGGCCCTTTGGGGACAAGAATTTATTCTGGGATATGGAGGAGACAGTCTGATGGAGGAGGCCTAGTTCCATTTTGGGTGGGCCGCGGGGGGTAGGGGGTGGCTGATTTAGCCACTCATTCATTCATTCATTCATTCCTCAGCAAATATTTTGAAAACCTGTTGCATGCCACATGCTGTGTTGAGCGTACAGTGATGTGCAAGGCAATGGTTTGGCCCTTCACAGAGTTGGCATTGAGGTGAGGGAGGTGTTCTCACCAATATTCCTTCCAGAAAAATCCCCAGGGACCTGACAATAAAAGGGTCACACACAAGATGGCACAGATCACCTCTTGACGTGGGGAGGTCAGGCTTTAGAGATGTTTATTTCATTATCAGGGGATTTGAAGGGACATATCAGGGAATCCAAAGCACCAGTGCAGAATCCCACAGCTCAGGGAACCTGGGCCAAAGAGGCTTTTTGATAGAGGGAAGTAGTAGGAAGGGGCAGCTGAGAATGAGGATGAGGAAGGACTAGGCAGCGTGTGACTGTGGTCTACAACAGACACGGACCTCAAAACTAGTGTTCCACGGGAAAGCAACCAGGCACAGAAGATCACATATCACGCCTCTAATCCCAGCACTTTGGGAGACTGAGGCAGACGGATCGCCTGAGCCTAGGAGCTCAGGACCAGCCTGGCCAACACGTCTCTACTAAAAATACAAGAAAATTAACCAGGCGTGGTGTCACATGCCTGTAATCCCAGCTACTTGGGAGGCTGACGCAGGAGAATTGCTTGAACCTGGAAGGCAAAGGTTGCAGTGAACCAAAATCGCGCCACTCCATTGCAGCCTGGGAGACAGAGTAAGGCTTCGTTTCTGTTTAAAGGAAATATTCGGGGGGGGGGGGATGCGGTGGCTTACGCCTGTAATCCTAACACTCTGGGAGGCTGAGGTGGGCAGATCACTTGAGGTCGGGAGTTCAAGACCAGCCTGACCAACATGGTGAAACCCTGTCTTTAAAAAAAAAAAAAGGAAATATTCAGAATCGATGAGTCCATAGGGACAGAAACCAGATTGGCTGGGACTGAGATGAAAGGGAGAATGAGGAATGGGGAGTGACAGCTTGAGAGGTTTGGGTCTTGTCGGGGAGTTAATGAAAACATTTGGAACTAGGAGGATCACCTGAGGTCAGGTGTTCAAGACGACCTAAAAATACAAAGTTTATCCAGGTGTGGTGGTGGATGCCTGTGATCCCAGCTTCTTGGGAGACTGAGGCAGGGGAATTGCTTGAACCCAGGGGGCGGTGATTGCAGTGAGCCGAGATTGCACCACTGCCTTCCAGCCTGGGCAATAGATGGAGACTCCATCTCAAAAAAAAAAAAAAAAAAAAAAAATATATATATATATATATATATATAAAATTTTGTATATTATAATTTTCAATAGTCTCACTCCTCTACTCACTTGCAATGTGACCTCAGACAACTGGTGCCATGGAGGGGAAGGAAGCTGGCTTGCAGCAGGTCTCTCAGAAACAGGAAGTTGTAGGGGGGAGTCAGAAGTTTTGTGGGGGAGGCCGGGCGCGGTGGCTCAAGCCTGTAATCCCAGCACTTTGGGAGGCCGAGGCGGGTGGATCACGAGGTCAAGAGATCGAGACCATCCTGGTCAACACGGTGAAACCCCGTCTCTACTAAAAATACAAAAAATTAGCTGGGCATGGTGGCGCATGCCTGTGGTCCCAGCTACTCAGGAGGCTGAGGCAGGAGAATTGCCTGAACCCAGGAGGCGGAGGTTGCGGTGAGCCGAGATCGCGCCATTGCACTCCAGCCTGGGTAACAAGAGCGAAACTCCGCCCCAAAAAAAAAAAAAATAAAAAATTAAAAAAAAAAAAAAAGAAGTTTTGGGGGAATTGTCATTGTCTACAGAGGTGGGGACACTGGATGACCCTGGAACCTCTTGACCCCCTCTCCTCAGCCCCTTCAGCGGGGCAGGAAGCGGATCTGGTACGCTGGGGGTACTCTGCCCACACCATTCTCCTGGGGTGTCAGGTCGATGTCTTCGGGAGCCATGGAGCTGGCCACGGAGAAGTTCTGGAGGATGGTGGTGAAGAAGAGGAACAATTCGGAGCGGGCGATGCCTTCACCAAGACAAATGCGCTTCCCTGTGGGCACAGAAGGTCACCAGCTGGGCACAGGGCGAGTGCACATTCCTTGCCCTGCGATGTCTCTAAGCACAGACAACCTATGTCCATTGCAACAGATCTGCATGAAAGACGACTTTAACCTACAATTCAGGTGGAGTTTCAGAGGCTGCTCTGAAACCGGGTGCACACCTTTGAGTGGATGTACCATGTTCATTTCTCTCTCTCTCTCTGTGTGTGTGTCTTTTGTGAGACAGTCTCTCTCTGTCACCCAGGCTGGAGTACAATGGCACAATCTTGGCTCACTGCAACCTCCGCCTCCTGGGGGATTCAAACAATTCTCCTGCCTCAGCTTCCTAAGTAGCTGGGATTACAGGAAGTTGTCACCAAGCCTGGCTAATTTTTCTATTTTTAGTAGAGATGGGGTTTCACCATGTTGACCAGGCTGGTCTTGAATTCCTGACCTCAGGTGATCCACCTGCCTTGGCCTCTCAAAGTGCTAGGATTACAGGCGTGAGCCACCACGCCTGGCACCACGTTCATTTTTCTAGGAGAGAGTTTGTAGCTTCTGTTAATGTTCCAAAGGGTTTGGTGACCCCCACACAGAGTATAATGGCCCACTTCTGGTTGGTTGTGTGTGTGTTCCTCTACATGTATGTGAGCATATTTATGACATTTTTAGTGTTCTTCGCTTCTCATATGGGGAGAATGGTGCCTCCCTCAAAGGGCTCTGGTGAGATTAAAGGAGAGATTTGTAAAAACTCTTAGAATAGCACTTGGCTTGTGCTAAGGAGCCTTAAGGTTTGGTTATCGCCTTGTGTTTGTTTCTGGGAGTATGTGAGGGGTATGTTTCTGGCCATGTGTCTGTGTGTGTCTCTCTCTGGCCTGTCTTCTGGTCTCAGCCTGAGATCCACAGGCTTCAAGATCTCAGCGGGGAAAACTGTGAATGGGACCCACGCAATGAGAAGGGAGGGTCTATGGCTTCCACTGATTCTCAGAGGTGCAAGGAACCCCCAGTAGGTTCTAAACCACACGCTCAAAGTTAAATGAGAACAAAGGGAGCTGGAAAAACGTGAGACAGAGACAAAGAGAGCCTTTCTGTTTACTTCAGTATTTCTTAGTATGCAAATCAGCGTTTCTTTTTGAGTTTTTTTTTTTTTTTGAGATGGAGTTTCACTCATGTTACCCAGGCTGGAGTGCAATGGCGCAATCTCGGCTCACCGCAACCTCCGCCTCCTGGGTTCAGGCAATTCTCCTGCCTCAGCCTCCTGAGTAGCTGGGATTACAGGCACGCACCACCATGCCCAGCTAATTTTTTGTATTTTTAGTAGAGACGGGGTTTCACCATGTTGACCAGGATGGTCTCGATCTCTTGACCTCGTGATCCACCCGCCTCGGCCTCCCAAAGTGCTGGGATTACAGGCTTGAGCCACCGCGCCCGGCCAGCAAATCAGCGTTTCTTAATACGCAAACCTTGGAAAGGCCATGTCAAGGGCGAGTTTTCAGGCATTCCCGACACCTGTCAAGTTGTTGGACAAGTGTGTCTACCTGAAGGTGTCTGGAAAAGGGTCCACAACCCTTTGGCACATCCAGAAGGTGGGCGACATGAGCTTAGAAACAGGCGGGCCTCTGGGCGGGTTCTTCTGTCACTATTTGTGTGACCTTTTTCCACAACGGCCTGATGCTTATCTCCCTCCTGTCATGCCCTCTCTGGGGCTATCTGTTTGGACACCTTTTGGGATTTCTTTGGCTGCAATACCCTTTTGGCTTGGCTTACAGATTTCTTTCTGCCCCTGGCAACCCTGCCCCTGGCTTTGTCTCCGTCTGTACCTGGCAGACAGAGTTTCTCTCCTTTTCTTCTCCTTTTTTTGGCTTTCTTCCATTTGCTTAACTTCCTGTCTCTGTTTGAATCTGATCCCTCCCCAATCTTTCCGGCTCCTTTCTTTTCATCTCCTTCTAAAGACACCTTATTTGTCTTATTCATTCTTTGTTCCTTTCTTCTTATGTCACTCTCTCTTTTTCCTATCTCTTATTCTGTTTCTCTCGTTCTTTCTCCCCCCCCTTCCTTGTCCTCCTCTCCCTCCTCTCATCCCCCCGCTTCTCCTTATGTGTCTCTGTGTGTCTCTCTCTCTTCCTCTCCCCATATTGTCTCATGTTCACCCACTTCTCTCTTTCTGCCACTGTCTCCTCATCTCTGTCTCTCAGTGTGCTCCTTCTTTGTCCCTAACTCGGTTTCTCAGTCTCATTATCTTTGTTACTTATCCGTCTCTGTCCTTATTTCCCTACATCTCTGCCTCTCTTAAAGCTTAGGATAGCAAAATTAAAAGAAGACATTGACGCTCAAGCCACCACCCCATGTGTTCCCAACTCTCACTGAAGATAAAATGGGGCTGGGCGTGGCGGCTCACACCTGTAATCCCAGCACTTTGGGAGGCCAAGGTGGGTGGAACATGAGGTCAGGAGTTCAAGACCAGCCTGGCCAAGATGGTGAAACCCTGTCTCTACTAAAACTACAAAAGTTAGCTGGGTGTGGTGGCAGGCACCTGTGATCTCAGCTACTTGGGAGGCTGAGGCAGGAGAATTGCTTGAGCCAGGGAGGCAGAGGTTACAGTGAGCTGAGATCACGCCACTGCACTCCAGCCTGGCAGCCTGGGTGACAGAGCAAGACTCCATCTCAAAAACAAAAAAAGAAAGAAAAGGAAAAGAAAATGGGGAAGGAGGCCACTGTACAGCACAAAACCAGGGGCTGGGCCAGGGCCCAGGATCACTGAAGCCACTGATGAAACTCAAGTCTGGGGGGTTGTTTCTGGGGCCTTTCATGGAAGGTGCATGTTAAATTAAATTTGTCCTAAAGCGGCCTCCCTACATAACAAACTGGAACCTAACTCAATATGTAAACAAACTGCAATGTAACTTGAGAATATATTCTTATAGCAAGTAACCTTGGCCAAGGTTACAGAGCAGCCACACTTCAGCCAATCACAGGCTGTGAGCTGCCCAGACACGCTCAGATAAGGCAAACACAGGGCTGTAACCAATCAGGCTGTTTCAGTATGTCACTTCCTTTGTGGGTAAACACTGCCTGACCATGTTGCTGGTGGAGCTCTCTGAACATTTACGGGCTCAGCGTGCTGCCCAATTCATGAATTGTTTCTTTGCTCAAATAAACTCAGCTAAGTTTCATTTGTTGAAAGTTTTTCTCTTAACCAGCCAAAGAGTGGAGAACGGTAACTGGGGCAAGTCAAAGCATGTCAAGACCTTCTCCACCTTCCCAGTGCTAGAGCATAAATCCAAACTCCTCCCGCAGCCTTCAAGGTTCTGCCCAGCTGAGCCCTTTATCTTATTTCCTTCTGTAATCTATACCCGAGGCTCACTGGACGTCCTGTGGCTTCTCAACTGTACCATCCTGTTTCCACCTTTGCCCTTTGCCCTTGCTGTTTCCTTTGCCTGGAACACTCCTTACAGTGGTTGATTGACATTCACCCATGAACATCTCAGCTTGGAAGCTAGTTCCTCTGGGAAGCTTTTTCTTACTGACCCGCCACAAGATTAGCTAGTATTTCCTCTTTTGTGCTCCCAGGCTCCCTTTAGAGCACTTATCACAATTATGTGTAATGATAATAATTGCCCTTGTGAGCATGCTGTTTGTGTTGGGCAGTGCTAAGCATGTTGTAGGCATTCGTTCATTTCATGAGATGATCATTGTATTTTTTTTTTATGAATGCCCATCTTCCCTGCTAGACTGTAAATTTCCTGGAGCAGGAACCGTGTCTCTGTGTGATTTGTTTGATGCATTATCTTCAGCCCCCAGTAGAGCACTGGGCTTAGGGGAGTGCTCAACAATTTTTTTTTTAAAGAAAATTGTTGAGAAACATTAAGTTTACCGTGCCCCATGGCTCCTTTATGAAAGTTACTTTTCGTTTGTAATTAGTGGTAGGCGGGTAACAGCTGCCTATCTGGTATGTTCCTGAGTTATGTGTATACGTAGAATACCTGTGTATTAATAAGAATCACTTGTCAAAGAGCAAATAAATGCGTGGATGAATCTCTGCTCAGCACCTTCGGTCTGGAGAGCTGTCAGCCCCACAGGCTCTCAGGCTGTTGGTCCCCAGATAGATCCATTCTCCTGTGCTGTCTGGGTGTCTGCCTCTCAATACCTTCAGCCTGCCTGGGCGGGGGGGTCTCCCGACTGAGCTGGTTCTCGGTAGAAAGTGAATTCACCGAGGTTTAGCAATGTTACAATATTTGCCCAAAGTCCTGCTTGCCAAGATGTGCCTTTGGGAATGTAATCTCCTTTCTAAAGCCCCCTTCCAGGGTTGTAGTGAAGATGGAATGGGATGAGGCAGGTGAAGCAATTGTAATATATTAAGTGCTCAATAAATAAGGAACAATCATTGTTTTTCTCAAGTTGAGGATAGGACTTGCCCCCTGGTGTCTGGGAAAGAAACTGTGGGTCCCACTTACCTAAGGAGAAGGGAATAAAAGCTTCATTCTTCTTCAGTGCCCCATTGGCATCCAGAAAGTGGTCAGGATTGAAGGTGTCTGGTTTTTCAAAGTAGTGTGGGTCGTGGAGAGCAGTGCTCAGGATGGGAAATACTTCCGTGCCCTGAGGGAGCGTCACAAGATCAAAAGATATTCCCATTCCCTGCCCAACCTCCACACACACACACCACAAAAAAAAAAGAAAAAAAAAAAAAACAGAAACAAAGGGACTCAATTGAGAAACCAACAAAAGGTCGAGTTTGGGGATTAAGAGAATCCAGAATGCCGACACAGGAGAGATGTGGGGGTCCAGCCAGTCTTACCTTGGGGATGGTGTACCCTCGGAAGGTCGTGTGTTGGGTGACCACGTGGGGCAAACCGATGGGGAGAAGGTCGGCAATTCTCTGAATCTCATGGATGACTGCGTCTGTGTATGGCATTTTGGCTCGGTCATCCAATGCTGGAGGGCGATGTGGGCCAATCACCTGTTCAATCTCCTTGTAGACTCTCTCTGTGCAGAAAAGAAGACAAATGAACCCCATTTTAAAGAGATATTTCAGGCTGGGCATAATGGCTCATGCCTGTAATCCAAGCACTTTGGGAGGCCGAGGAGAGCAGATTGCTTGAGGTCAGAAGTTTGAGACCGGCCTGGTCAACATGGTGAAACCCCAACTCTACTAAAAATACCAAAATGCAGCCAGGTGTGGTGGGGCACGCCTATGGTCCTAGCTACTCAGGAGGCTGAGGCAGGAGAATCGCTTGCACCCAGGAGGTGGAGGTTGCCGTGAGCCAAGATTGTGCCACTGCACTTCAGTCTGGGTGACAGAGCAAGACTCTGTCTTAAAAAAAAAGAAAGAAAAATTTAAAAAAAGAAAGAGAGACATCACAGCAGGGACACTACTTTCTACTGACCAATGAAAAACCTATAGTAAAGGGTTAGATCCTTGATACCCCTGAAAGTAATCAGCATGGAGTGAAGGAAGGAGAGAAGAAGCAATGAGAATTCTCATGGCTTGAAATCTAATGATATTATGGATCCATTTCACACATGCACAGGTACACACACACGCATGCACACACACACATGCATGCACACACACATGCACACACGCACATGCATGCACACATACATCACAATTTTACATGGAATTTCAGATCGAGAACTCCAGGCTACGAACCTCTCAAAACTCCCTAAGATGAGTAGAAAATGAATAAATATTTACTGTGTGTATATTTTAGGTGAGGCACTATACATGGTCCTCAGGAATATAACAGTGTAATAGAATAATAAATGAATCCATGAACAACTGGATAGATAAATACATCAATCAGTCAATCAATAGATCAATTCATGGGTGGAAAGACTGATGAATAAATGAACAAACCAATAAATGGATGTATATATTTACTTATCAATTAATAGATGGATTGATTAATTAATCACTAATGAATGGTTCATAGACAAGGAAATCAATGAACCCAATTAATGAATAATCACATGAATGGCTAGATTTATGGAACAACAGGTGAATAAGTAAATTCGTGAAGTATGAATAAATAAAGGAATAAATGAATGGCTGGATTGAATGATAAATCAGAGTTGAACAAATGAGTGAATTATTGTAATAAATGAAGGAATGCATGGATGGATTACGGGGGAATTGAAATACTGACTGATGGAAGGATAAGGGTAAAATCTAGTTCATAGAAGGATGGAGGAATGCATGAATGAGTCAATCAATGACAAATAGTCCATCTATTTGTCAGTGTTTCAAAGGATCAACTTGTGGATCAAGTAATCCAAATAAATGAATGACAGTATATGCCCTTGGATGAATTATAAACGAAAGAATCAGTGAGTATACAGGTGAATTAATGAATTAGAATGAATTCTTTAGAATGAATTGATGAAAAGATACGCGGATGAATGAATCAATTTTTAAGTGATGGCACAGAAAGTCAAATATCGCATGTTCTCATTCATATGTGAGTGCTACAAAATGTGTACACATGAACGTAGAGAGAGGAATGATAGAGAGTGGAGACTCAGAGAGCGAAGGAGCAGAAGGGGGGTTGAATGATGAGAAATGACTTAATGGGTACAATGTATGTTGTACAGGTGATAAATATCCTAACAGCCCTAACTTGACCACTATGAAACCTATGCATGTAACAAAACTGCGTATGTACCTCCTAAATGCGTACAATTTAAACAATCTTAGAACAGAAATTCCTTAAGTGATGGAAGAAATCAGTGGGAGAATGCATGGACAGATTTTTCATGCATCCATGCATCCACCAACAGAGCTGGCTTGGTTCGGGGCTAGTCCAAAGCCTGCAGTGCTCCCGGAATAGGAAGCCAGCATCCCCCTCTCATCCAGGTGGTACCCATAGCCCCATTTCTATAGCTCAGAATGGGGTCAGAAGATGCCCTTGATTGGCTGTTCCTGGCCCACCTGCGACATGAGGGTATTTGAGCATGAACAGGAAGCCGTAGCGGAGAGTGGTACTGGTGGTCTCGGTGCCAGCAAAGAAGAGCGAGAGCGTGTTGAGGATGAGATTCTGGTGGTTGAATTCACTATGTGGGTTGGATTTCTCCTGCGTCCACAGTAGGGAGGGAAGGGGAGGGTCAGGAGAGGCTGTGGCCTTGCTGTACACACGCCAGTCTCCCTGGCTGCCCTCCATCTGCCTAAAGGTCTCTGACACTGTCTGGCCCAGTTTGATTTTTTCTGTCGTCTACACGTCCAGCCGCATGCCTCTGTCTCCACTTGCTCAGCCTCTCTTGACTCTGCCTGGCTCTGTTTCTAGCTCTCTCCACATCTCTTTGATGTGCTTCTCTCTCTTTGGCTCCCAGTCTCTTTCTGCCTCTGTGAGTCTTTTCTCCTGTTGCTGTGTTTTAGTCTCTTGCCCTGAATTCCTTCCTCAGCCTGTCTTCTCTCTCTCTCTCCGCCTTCCTTCTCTCTCCATCTTAGTTTCTCCTCCCTACTTTCTCTTTTCTTACACCTCATCTTTCTTTCCTTCTGTGTCCCCTCTGTTCCCTTTCCCTATTCTCCACTCCATAGTCTTTCTTCTTCCCTCTCCCTCTTCCTCTTCTCTGCCCCTTTCCTTTCTGTGTTCTCACCTCTCCATCTTGCCCTCCCTCCCCTTTCCTCCCCTCCCTTTTCCCTCTCCCAGACCCCACCTTTTCCATGTGGAGCAGGAAGGCATCGATGAGGTCCTGGGGGGAGCTGGGGTCCAGGGCTTCACGGTGCTTCTCCACACTGTGGCCAATGAAAGCACTGATTTCCTGCAGGTTTTTATAGATTTGCCTGTGTGTCCCAGGAAAGTATTTCAAGAAATCAGAGAAGAGCTCGAACAGCTGCAAGAAAGAAGGGACGGGAGGTTTGCCTAGGGCTGAGCTAGCAGGTCACAGGGAGAGGGCCCCTCCTGGACCCCAATATCTCTGTAGGAGCCCCCCCTTCCCCGCTCGCCTCTGTCTGATCCCCCTCATTCACCAACTCTGTCGCCTTCGATCTGTTACACTCACATGTACCTCTTTGCAGCTTCCTCCCTCATCTTCTGTCTTTCTTTTGGCCTCCCATCTCCCTGCCCCTCTCCTCTCTGTCTCTCTTTCTGTGCCACTCACTGTCTACCTCAGTCCGTTTGTCTTCTCCCTCTTCCCTCCTCTCCTCATCCCCCTTGCTGTGTCAGACATTGAGAAAATGATTTTCACACAGGATAAGCCTGCTGACACTTTAGGACTATGTATGTTGGAGTATATCTCTTTTACTTCGATGGAGAATGAAATGCCTAATTTACTGTAAATAATTGCAAAAATGCAAACACATATAGTGAGATGTAAAATTCCTTCTTAATCTCTCCTTCTAGAGAAAACCATTGTTAACTGTCTGGTGGGTCTCCTTCCAGACTTCTCTCTGTGGTTCTCAGTGGGAGGAGAACATTAGAATTATTGGTCAGGCTTGTTACAAGTACTCACCTTGGGCCCCATCCCAGACTTTCCAGATCAGATCATCCGGAAAGTAGGGTCCTGAAAATCCGTATCTGTGGCAATCCCACATACACCCCTGCTTAAGAATGTCAGCCTGGCTGACATGGTGAAAATCCGTATCTGTGGCAATCCCACATATACCCCTGCTTAAGAACTGTGACTATGTCTGTTCTTAGACCAGCCTGGCTGACATGGTGAAACCTCATCTCTACTGAAAATACAAAAAAATTAGCTGGGTGTGGTGGCGCTCGCCTGTAATCCCAGCTACTTGGGAGGCTGAGGCATAAGAATCGCTTGAACCTGGGAGGCAGAGGTTGCACTGAGCCGAGATAGTGCCACTGCACTCCAGCCCAGGTGACAGAGCAAGATACTGTCTCAAAAAAAAAAAAAAAAAAGACAGAGAAGCAAGGATACAGAAGAACCAGGAGCAGGCTGGGCACAGTGGCTCACGCCTGTAATCCCAGCACTTTGGGAGGCTGAGGCGGGCAGATCACTTGAGGTTAGGAGTTCAAGACCAGCCTGGCCAACATGGCCACACCCCCTCTCTACTAAAAATACAAAAATTAGCCGAGCGGGTGTGGTGGCACAAGCCTGCAGTCCCAGCTACTGAGGAGGCTGAGGCAGGTGAATCGCTTGAACCCAGGAGGCGGAGGTTGCAGTGACCGGAGCTGGCAACGCTGCACTCCAGCCTGGATGAGAGAGAGACTCCATCTCAAACAAAACAAAACAAAACGACATCCCGGAGCAGACTAGAGACCAAGCCCAATGCCTGGTGCATTCTCTGTCTCTCTCCCTCTGCCTTTCACACTCATTCTCATCAGCTCTGTCTCTCAGGATCCCTTTATCTCTGCCCTTCTTTGTCTTGTTTTGCTCAGCTTCCTTCTCTCAGTCTCTGACTCCATGTCTGCCTCCCTATCATGCCCATTCCCTCCATCCCTGTCTCACCATCTCCCCTCCCTCCAGGTCTCCATGTCCCCGCCTCTCCATGTGGCCTCTGCCTGTCTTCCAGCTGTAAGCTGCATTTCTGGGCCCCCTTTTATTGCATGCCCTGGATGTTCACCTTGCCCCCACTCTCCCTCTCCCTCTCTCTGACCTGGCTGAATAAAGAGCTGACAAGTGAAAAGGACTGGTAGAACAAGTGCAGCAGTTTCAGGAACTCTTTGTCTTGGTAGTCAAAGCGTTTTCCAAAGACGATGGAGCAGATGATGTTGGCGGTGATGGAATGGAAGAAGAAGATGGGGTCCACAAGGGCTCCTAGGAAGCAGCAGCAGGTCAAGGACACAGACTGAAGGGCCCGGGGAACATCTGGCTGTCACCTGTCTCTGTGTGACTGTCTGACATCACTCAGTAATGATAAACATGAGAATAACCATAACAGCTAAGACTCACAAGCATGCATATGTACCAGCACTTATAATTTCACTGAACTCACTACAACATTGTGAAGCAGCTGCAATTCGATTACTAGCTCTGTTTTATAGATAGGCAGACAGAGAGGCTGAGTAATTTGGCCAAGGTTGCACAGCTACTCATTACTGAGGCCAGGATTTAGACCCAGGCAACTGAGCTATAGGGTCCATGCAGCTGGTTCTCACTCCGCACCTCCTCTCAGGCCCCACCTCTGCCTCTATGAGCAAATGCAGTTAAGTCGCAGGGGTAGGGGCTGGGTAGAGTAGGTGTTCAATCAATCGCTTATACAAATTAAAAAGCCCTACCAGGCACAGTGGCTCACACCTGTAATCCCAGCACTTTGGGAGGCGGAGGTGGGTGGATTGCCCGAGATCAGGAGTTTGAGACCAGCCTGGCCAACATGGTGAACCGTCTCTAGTAAAAATTAGGCGGGCGTGGTGGTGGGAGCCTGTAATCCCAGCTACTTGGGAGGCTGAGGCAGGAGGGTTGCTTGAACCCAAGAGGCGGAGGTTGTAGTGAGCCGAGATGGCGCCACTGCACTCCAGCCTGGGTAACTGAGTGAAACTCCGTCTCAGACAAAAAAAAAAAAAAGTCCCTAATGGGCACAGTGGCTCATGCTTCTAATCTCAGCACATTGGGAGCTTGAGGCAAAAGGATCAGGAATTCAAGGCCAGCGTTGGCAACATAAGGAGACCTTGTCTCTACAAAAAAATTTAAAATGCAGCCAGACATGGTGTCACATGCCTGTAGTCCCAGCTGAAGGCGTCCAGAAGGCTGAAATGGGAGGATCACTTGGGCCCAGGAGTTTGCAGTGAGCTATGATGGTGCTGCTGCATGCCAGCCTGGGCAGTAGAGGCCCCGTCTCTAATTTAAAACAAATGAAAAAAAACCTTTTCCTACCCCTAGCTATTCTTCTCTCTTTGTCTCTTCTCTCCACATCTAGGGTTCTCCAGTCTTCTGGGAATTGTTCGGCAATTGTTAATTGATACCTGTGTACACCAGGCTCAGCCGTGGCCCTGGCTGGAGGGAGGGTGGTCTGTGGGCGCCCAAGAACATCAGGCTGGTGCAGCCTCTGCCTCTGGGTCTCACTTGCCTGCCTTCTCTCATTCCTCTGCAGAACTTTTCCTGAGCCTTCCCTGTCTCTCTAATTTTCTCCCCCTCAATTTCTCTTTGCCTTTGTTTCTTTCTCTCTCTCTGGTTTCTCTCTCTCTCTCTCCCCCCCCCCGTGTGTGTGTGTGTGTGTGTATTTCTCTCTTTTCTTTTCTCCTTCCTTCCTTCCTTCCTTCCTTCCTTCCTTCCTTCCTTCCTTCCTT
>NW_022437008.1:1125302-1162589 GCF_009761245.1 Sapajus apella | reverse complement strand
CTTCCTTCCTTCCTTCCTTCCTTCCTTCCTTCCTTCCTTCCTTCCTTTCTTCCTGATAGTCTCACTCTGTCACCCAGGCTGGAGTGTAGATGCACCATCTAAGCCCACTGCAACCTCCATTTCCCAGGTTCAAGCAATTCTCTTGTCTCAGCCTCCTGAGGAGCTGGAATTACAGGCACGTGCCACCATGCCCAGCTAATTTTTGTATTTTTAGTAGAGACAGGGTTTCGCTGGTCAGGTGTGGTCTCAAACTCGCGACCTAGTGATCTGCCCACCTCGGCTTCCCAAAGTGCTAGGATTACAGGTGTGAGCCGCCGCGCCTGGTCTGTTTGTTTGTTTGTTCGTTTTTGACAGGATCTTGCTCTGTTGTCCAGGCTGAAGTGCAGTGGCACAATCACAGCTCACCGCAGCCTCAAACTTCCCAGCTCAAGTGATCCTGTAGTCCCACCTTAGCGTCCTGGGTAGCTGGGACTACAGGCTCATACCACCATACCTGGCTCATTTCTTTTCTATTTTTTGTAGAGACAGGATCTCATTATGTTTCCCAGGCTGTTTTCCAACTCTTGGCCTCAGGCAATCGTCCCATCTGAGCTTCCCAAAGCACTGGGATTACAGGCGAGAGCCATCGCATCCAGCCTCTTTGAGTTATTCTTGGAGACTATACACTTGGCATCTCTCTTTCCCTGGCTGTCTGTGTTTCTCTCCTACCCGCCCCCGTGCCTCTCTACTTCCCTCTCTCCCTCTGTCCCTATCCCTCTGTCTGTTTCATCTATCTCTGTCTCTGCCCGCGTGTACCTCTCTTTCTATCCCATGCACCTGCGTCTCTCGGTGTTTCGTTGTCTTCTTTCCTATTCATCCCCAAGGACTCACCCTTGGATTTCCGAAGCTCCTGCACCAGACACTGAGCCTCCTCCTGAATCCGCTCCTCCACACTCCGCTTCCCCATCCCGAAGTCCCTCATGGTGGTCAGAGAGAATCGCCGAAGCACCTTCCAGCGCTCCCCACTGGCAAAGACCACGCCTGGGGTGTGGGGCAGGTGTGGGTTGCAGAGGAAGTTGGAAGGCTCTGAGTCCTTCTTCCCCCTGTATCATCCCTTCCCTGATGCACCCCTCACCCGCCCTCTCCCAGCGTCTCTGAGGCCCTCACCGTAACCCTGGAAGACTGGGTCCACGATGGCGATTTTGCCCCGGCCAGAGAAGACGTCAGCCTGATCCACCAGGGCCTCCCGTATGGCATCCACTCCACACAGCATGACCACGGGCCTCGGTCCCAGGTGTACGGTGAAGACATCCCCGTATTTCTCTCGGAGCTGCCAATCACATCCACACCCGGGGTAGCTGTTAGTCAGCACACCCCTCAGTCGTAAAACTATCAAAACGCTTACAGAGCAGATTGGTAATTAGCCCCTCCCCAACATCCACCTCCTCCCAACGCTGCCCTTTCTCCTTCCCAGGACCCAGCAACTAAGGGTTAATGGTGTCCAGGGGAAAGAATGCAGTCATGGGTTCTTGGTTTCTGTTTCTGATTGGGCCAGTGAAGCCCCTTCCCTATCCTTCTTTTCCGTGTATCACTAGAGACAAAACGAAAAAACTATGGCTTCAGGCTGCTTAAAACCTAAAACGAAACAAAACAAATCAGAACATCAACAACAAAACAAGGCAGGTTGGACAAGCTTAGGTTAACTGGTGGCCCAGCCAGGGTCTGCTCTGATTGGCTGGTGCCCTAAACAGTAGAGATGTTTGATTAAATATTTTGAATATCACCCCCACCCATACCCCTGAGTCTGGCCACTTCTCCCTGGCATCTCAACCAAAGAGTTCATTTTTTCACCAAAAAATGAACAAAATATTCACAGAAGCTTTCTTTTTTTTTCTTTTTTTGCCCTTTTCCCAGCTGTGTGCCGCTGGACAAGTGCTTTCCCCAGGCTGAGCATCACCGTTCCCTACTTCTAAGATGAGGGAAGCACCTCACCTTGTCCACAGGTAGTTGTAAATGACACCTGGAAAATTCTTGTGACAACACAGATAATTCCCAGCCGTGTTACTTTTTTTTTTTTTTTTTGAGACGGAGTTTCACTCATGTTACCCAGGCTGGAGTGCAATGGCGGGATCTCAGCTCACCGCAACCTCCGCCTCCTGGGTTCAGGCAATTCTCCTGCCTCAGCCTCCTGAGTGGCTGGGATTACGGGCACGCGCCACCATGCCCAGCTAATTTTTTGTATTTTTAGTAGAGACGGGGTTTCACCATGTTGACCAGGATGGTCTCGATCTCTTGACCTCGTGATCCACCCGCCTCGGCCTCCCAAAGTGCTGGGATTACAGGCTTGAGCCACCGCGCCCGGCCCGTGTTACTCTTAATGAGAAAACTAAGTCCATTGATTCACATATAGCATGATACTGTTGTGATATGTGAAAAACGATGAAAAGAAAATAAGAGGCACTTGAGACCTGCGTCTACATAATGCAACTCTATCTGGAGGCGGGTGGTCAAGGACATCAGGCTGCTGCAGCCTCTGTCTCTGGGTCTCACTTACCTGTCTTCTCTCATTCCTCTGCAGATCTTCTCCTGAGCCTTGTTTGTCTGTCTAATTTTCTCTGCCTTAGTTTCTCTTTGCCTTTGTTTCTTTCTATTTCTCTGGTTTCTCTCTCCCCCCCCTTTCTCTCTCTCCCTCTTTCTCTCTCTCTCTCTCTCTCTCTCTCTCTCTCTGTGAATTGGACTCTTTGTTTCTTTTGTTTTGTTTTGTTTTTTTTCTTGAGACAGAGTCTAGCTCTGCCACCCAGGCTGGAGTGCAGTGGAGTTCGAGACCAGCCTGACCAACATGGTGAAACCCTGTCTCTACTCAAAATACAGAAATTAGCCAGGCGTGGTGGCACACACCTGTGATCCCAGCTACTCAGGAGGCTGAGGCAGGAAAATCGCTTGAATGGTGATGGCAAGTGATATGATTTGTCTCTGTGTCCCCACCCAAATATTATCTTGAATTGTAATCCCCACGTGTGGAGGGAAGAACCTGGTGGGAGGCAATCGGATCCTGGGGGCAGTTTCCCCCATGCTGGTCTCATGATAATGAGTGAGTTCTCACGAGATCTGATGGTTTTATAAGAGGCTCTTCCCTCTGTGCTCTCTCTCTCTCTCCTGCCACCTTGTCAAGAAGGTACTTGCTTCTCCTTCACCTTCCACCATGATTGTAAGTTTCCTGGGGCTTCCCCGGCCATGTGGAACTGTGTCAGTTAAACCTCTTTTCTTTAAAAATTACCCAGTCTTGGGTATTTCTTTACAACAATGTGAGAACAGACTAATACAGCAAGCCTGGCTGTCCCAAGGTTTTCCACTCTGAATGTTTCTTCTAGAGGGTCTCCAGGATACTGTGACCTGTGTTACCAGGCCAACTACAAAAATGAATGCCTCTTTAAATCAGGTTGTTTTATAGCAAGTTTTGGTCCTTAATCACCATCATACCCTGAACAAAGTCTATGACCGACTGGACTCTAATACTATTTAACTGTCTTGTTTGCCTGAACTTTAAATTATTTGATTTTGATTAGTTTGATTCATGGAGACTCCTGGTAAGGTGGAGACTTCAGTTTATTTTTATTACCCTCCTGATTGCCATCATAATCATCTCCCTGATGTGTTGTATTTTCTCAAGAGTCTTGGCCGGATGCAGTGGCTCACACCTGTAATCCTAGCACTTTGGGAGGCCAAGGCAGGGATTTCTTGAGCCCAGAAGTTTGAGACCAGTCTGGGCAACATGGCAAAACCCTGTCTCTAGAGAAAAAAGTACAAAAATTAGCTGGGCGTGATGGCATGCACCCATAGTTCCAGCTACTTGGGGGCTGAGGCAGGAGGATCACCTGAGCCTTGGGAGGTCAAGGCTGCAGTGAGCCGTGATCGTGCCACAGCACTCCAGCCTGAGTGATAGAGTCAGACCCTGTCTCAAAAAAAAAAAAAAAAAAAAGAGTCTTAAATGCTCATATGCAGCCATTCTTTGTACATCCAATGGCCTCATTACAGTAAGAATAACAAAAACATGAAGAAACCATAAAGAATCACCCAACTACTTTGACATTACCCATTGCAAATTCCATACGGAGACCAACAGGTCCCTTACGATGGTGAAAGAAGTAATGGTGACACCCAAGATTTTGGTCACCCTCAAAATTTTGAGGGTGACCAAAAGAGGAGAATTGTTTAATTAAATTAAATTTGACCTAAAGCTCTATATGGAGTGAAAACTGCAACCTAACTTGGGAGTATATTCTTTCTTTCTTTCTTTTTTTTTTTTTGAGACAGAAGCTCACTCTATTGCCCAGGTTAGAATGCAGTGGCCCTATCTCAGCTCACTGCAAGCTCCACCTCCTGGATTCAAGTGATTCTCCTGCCTCAGTCTCCTGGGTAGCTGGAATTACAGGCAAGTGCCACCATGCCCAGCTAATTTTTGTATTTTTAGTAAAGATAGGATTTTGCCATGTTGGGCAGACTGGTCTTGAACTCCTGACCTCAGATGATCCACCGCCTCGGCCTCCCAGAGTGCTGGGATTACAGGCATGAGCCACTGTACCTGACACAAAGGAGTATATTCTTGTGACAAGTAGCCAAGTGTTGGCCAATCAGAGCAGCTTAGCTGTCAATCCATCACAGGCTGAAAACTGCTCAGGCTGTATCCAAGCTGTGAGCTGTGGCCGGTCAGGCTGCATGTCACTTTCTTTTTCTGTCTGTAAATACCGCTTGCCCATACTGCCGTGTGGTCCCTTTTTACTGGTTTAGGGTGCTGTCCAATTCTTGAGTCACTTCTTTGCTCAAATACACTCCACTAAATTCAATTTGACTGATGTTTTTCTCCTAATAATACCACCCATCATGTGTCACCCCACTCCATACTCACCAACCATCCCCGTGCCACCCCGACTCTGGAAGGCTGCCTCACTCTGTCTGGTGAAGGATCCCCAAGTACTGAGGCAAGAAGCAGTCCACCCACAGACCCCATTCATCTGTGTCTTACTTTCAGAAAGGATTTTAGTAGGCCTCTTCTGTCCATCTGCAGAAGGTTCCCCAAAAGGGGCAGAGGGCGGGGGCCTGGTGGGAGGCGGCCATGGGCCTTAGAGTGACGCTGGACCAGGAGAAGCAAAAGGCCTGTGAGGAGTGCAAGGAAGAGGAAGACGCTGAGCTCCATGGTCCTGGTCTGACTGCCCTGCACCCCGCTGCAGCCTCCAACTCGGCCTTTTATCTTGAACCTGCCTCTCCACCCAGTTATGAAACTTCATCCACTCCCCGCCTCCTTTCTCATCATTGTGCAGGGGCATGAGTTTAGCTTAGAAAAAGGTGTTAGGAAACCCAGAGTTCCTGCTCGGGCAACCCAGCGACCTGATCCCTATCCCTTTACCCACTCTCTAGATGTTGGCAGGGATACGGTGGCAGAGATGCCAAAGTCCACTTGAGCATGTAAATGTGCGGCTGTGTGGGTATGTGCATGTGTATTTTTGTAAACATGGGTGAGCATGCACTTTTTTACTTAGCTTTGTCTGTTTATGCTTGCATGCATTTGTCCATGCCTATTTCCATCCATGTATTTGCTTCTGTGATTTTCATATGTAAAGGGGTGTTTGTATTTATGCAAATGTGCTCATGTGTGTTTCTGTGGTTGAATCTGGGGGTGCTTCTGTGTATGTCCTTGCATGTATGGGAGCTTCCTTGTATGTATACAGTTTCATTTGTGAAAATGCATTTACATTTGTGTGTTGTGGAGGTGGTGGTAGTGTATGTTCAAAATTGAGAGGCTGGCTGGGTGTGATGGCACGTGCCTATAATCCCAGCACTATGGGAAGCCGAGGAGGGCAGACCACTTGAGGTCAGGAGTTCAAGACCAGCCTGGCCAACATGGCAAAACCCCGTCTCTACTAAAAATACAAAAATTAGCTGGACGTGGTAGCAGGTACCTGTAATGCTAGCTACTCAGGAGGCTGAGGCAAGAGAACTGCTTAAACCCAGGTGTCGGAGGCTGCAGTGAGCCGAGATTGCACCATTGCACTCCAGCCTGGGCGACAGTGTAACTCCATCTCAAAAAAACGAATAAATAAATAAAAACTAAAAAATTGAGAAGCTGACCAAACGAAGGAATCATTCAATTTAATCCAATTTGGCCCACTGCCTTTGTAGCATAGCAAACAGTAACCTAGCAATATGTAAACCAATTGCATGTATCTGTGTGTGCTGGTGTATTTGTGCTTGTGTGTTGGTGCATCTCCTAGCCCCTCTCTTTGGAAGCCTGAAGATGCTCAGGGTCTATGTCCAGTGTTCCCTCCTTCATCTTCCCCTTCTGTCACAGCCATAGGTGGAAGTGACAGGGGAAACAGAAGGAGGGGCAAGAGTCGCAGAACTGGTGAGCCTCAGAGGAAAAGGTGGTCAGTTGGAGGGAGACAGAAACTGAGACCTGGCAGGTGCAGCAGTCAGGGCCTCTTGGTTTCTGATCATTCTAACTAGTGCTGAGGAGTTTCTTCCCTGCCTCTGACTATCTTCACAGTGCAGGAAGTTTCTCTGGCTCTATCTCTCTCTAACTTTGTGTCTCTGTTTTTCCCATGGAGACTCTTGAGCTCCAGGTGTGCAGAAACTGGGTCCACTTTGATTGACGTCTGCTGGACTCCCATATGTCTCTATCTCTATCTTCACTGTGAGCCTGCACTCACATAGCCTCTGGCAGGGTCAGTCCCTATTTGCAAACTTTGATAGTGAATGTGTCCATGTTTGCCTGTCTCATCCGATGCCTGACTTTTGGCTATGAAGCCACATCTTTCTTGCAATGTTAAGCAAAATCTTTGCTAGATCCAGGACTCTGATCCCGGAAGTTTATTTGACCGAGGAGGAGTGGACAAACAGTCATGATTGTTAAGAGGTGGAAGCTGTACTTTTCTGACCCTGAAGAGATGCCAGCATGGACTTTTCTGACCCTAGGACGTGAGTCTTATTGTGCTGTGTCATCTGACACTAAGACTGGTTCCTCATTCCAGCCCCAGGGGGAAGCACTGATGGGGGAGGCATGAAGTGCTTAACACACAGTTACTCAGTCTTTTTACCCTTTTAGGGAGGTATTGTTGCCATCCCCCTTTCATAGACGGAGACAGCGAAGCTGTGACAGTTTGAGAGTCTTACCCAAGGTCATACAGTGGGTTAGGGCTACACTGTCCAATACGGTAGTCACTTGCTGCATGTGGCCACTAATTAGGTACTTGAAATGTGGTCCAAATACTATTTACAATAGCAAAGATAAGGAATCAACAGATGAATGGTTAGATAAAATGTGGTATATATACACCATTGAATACTATTTAGCCATAAAAAGGAATAAAATCATGTGTTTTATAGCAACATGGGTACAACTGGAGATCATCATCTTAAGTGAAAGAAGCCAGGCACAGAAAGTCCATTATCACACGTCCTATTCATAAGTGGGTGCAAAACAATGTGTACATGTAGACATAGAGAGTGGAATAATAGATAAACCCTCCAGTGCAATTTTGAATCAGAATGGTAAGAACAACCATTCTTTACTTGCTCCCAATTTTAGAGGAAAACCATTAAGTCTTTCACCTTTAAGTATGATGTTGGCTGCCGATTTTTTTTGTAGATGTTTTAGTCAGGGTGAGAAATTCTGTTTATTTCTAGCTCGCAGATAATTTTTAATCAGGAATGAATGTTGGATTTTTATCAAATGTTTTTCAAGTCTCTAATATAATGAATATATATATGTGCTTGTTAATATGCTGAGCTACCTTGATTATCAAACATTAAACCAACCTTGCATTCCTGGTTAAACCCACTTCCATTGTGTTTATCCCATGATGTAGTACACTTGTTTTATGTTGTTAAATTTAATTTGCCAAAATTTTGTTTAGTATTTTTGCATCTATGTTCATAAGGGTATTGGTCTGTAGTTTCCTTTTTTGTGACGTCTTTGTCGGTTTTGAGATCAGTGTGATACCGGCCTCATAGAATCAGATGGAAAATAGTACTTCCTGTTAATTTTCTGAGTTTG
The DNA here is from genome assembly GCF_009761245.1 of Sapajus apella. Lineage (NCBI taxonomy): Eukaryota > Metazoa > Chordata > Mammalia > Primates > Cebidae > Sapajus > Sapajus apella. Next base: position 1,154,560 of record NW_022437008.1, on the reverse strand, counting down.
TATAGAATAGATAATGCTTCTTTCATAAATGTTTGATAGAACTCACTAGTAGAGTCATATGGGCCTAGAGTTTTCTTTGTAGAAAAGTTTTTAGCTACAAATTCAATTTTTAAAATAACTATATGGCTGTTCAGGTTATCTATTTCTCCCTTAGTGAGCTTTTGTGGTTTGTGTCTTCTGAGGAATTCATCCAAATCATCTAAGTTGCCAAACTTTTTGCCATAGTTTTTTTTTTTGAGATGGAGTTTCACTCATGTTACCCAGGCTGGAGTGCAATGGTGCGATCTCGGCTCACCGCAACCTCCGCCTCCTGGGTTCAGGCAATTCTCCTGCCTCAGCCTCCTGAGTAGCTGGGATTACAGGCACGTGCCACCATGCCCAGCTAATTTTCTGCATTTTTAGTAGAGACGGGGTTTCACCATGTTGACCAGGATGGTCTCGATCTCTTGACCTCGTGATCCACCCACCTTGGCCTCCCAAAGTGCTGGGATTACAGGCTTAAGACACCGCGCCCGGCCTTTGCCATAGTTTTCATAATTTTCCTTACTATTTAAATATTTATAGACTCTATAATAATTTCAACTCTCTTTCCTGATATTGGTAAACTATTTCTTTTCTATTTTTTCTTTATCAATGTTATTAATCTTCACAGATGATAAGCTTCTGGTTTCATTGATTTTCCGTGTCGTTTCTTTGTTTTATATTTAATTGATTTCTTCTGTTATTTTTATCATTTTGTTTCTTTTATCACCTTTGGGGGTTATTTTCCTTTTTTTTTTTTTTTTTTTAAGTGGAAGCTAATATCATTGATTTGAGATGTTTCTTCTTTTTAAAGAATGTTTAGTTACTATAAAGTTCCTCCATGAGCTATCTGCACCCCATGTTTATTGTAGCATATTCACACAGCCAAGATATGCAATCAGCCCAAGTGTCCATCAACAGATGAATGAATGGATAAATAAAATGTAGTATGCATGCATGTGTATGTGCGCGCGCGCGCGCACACACACACACACACACACACACACACACACACACACACACTATTCTGCCTTAAGAAAGAAGAAAACCTTGTCCTTTGCAACACCAGGGATGAACCTGGAGGATGTTACATTAAGTGAAATAAGTCAGGCACAGAAAGACATATACCATAGTTCATGGGAGAGAGATCCAAGATGGCTGATTACTAGCAGCTCAGGATTGTAGCTCCCAGTGAAAGCGCAGAGAATGTGAGGATGCCACACTTTCAGATGAATTTTTGTTGCTCACGGACAAGGAGATTCCCAGCAGAGGAGCCCCACGAGTCGCTAGCGTGACTCTTGTGGCCGGCGCGGTTTTGCCAGCGCCCCGGTGTGGTGGTTGTTGGTGCAGAGTAAACGGGACTGGGTCCCCTTTTGGTCGAAGCTTGGCGCTCCGGGAAGGCAGAGTAGCCTATTCAGCTGATTGAAAACGGGACTCAAGAAGGAAGCCAGACTGGAGATTCCCAGGCAGAAAAGCACCATGAATCTTAACGTCGCTGTTTTGGCCGGCACAGTGGGTTGCTCAGATTCCAGCGCTGGGAATCAACAAGTTGGACGTCCACTCAGAGACCTAATCTGAAAGTCGGTAATTACAAAGACAACAGGTGGATAAATTTACAATGATGGGAAGAAACCAGCGTAAAAAGGCTGAGAATACCCAAAATCAGAATTCCTCTCCCTTTACAGGGGATCACAGTTCCTCATCAACAAGGGAACAAGGCCTGATGGAGAACGAGCGCGTTCCATTAACAGATTTAGGCTTCAGAAGGTGGATAAGAAACTTCTGTGAGTTAAAAGAACATGTTCTAGCCCAATGTGAAGAAACTAAGAACCTTGAAAAAAGGTTTGACGAAATCCTAACAAGAATAGACAATTTAGAGAGTAATATAAGTGAATTAATGGAACTGAAGAATACAATACAAGAACTCCGCGAAGTATGCACAGGTTTTAGCAGTCGAATTGATCAAGCAGAAGAAAGGATATCAGAGGTCAAAGACCAACGTAATGAAATGAAACGAGATGACAAGATTAGAGAAGAAAGAGTAAAAAGGAATGAGCAAAGTCTCCAAGAAATATGGGACTATGTGAAAAGACCTAATTTACATTTGATAGGTGTACCTGAATGTCATGAAGAGAATGAATCCAAGCTGGAAAATATTCTTCAGGGTATTATTCAGGAAAATTTTCCTAACCTAGTAAGGCAGGAAAATACTCAATTTCAGGTAATACAGAGAACACCACAAAGATATTCCTCAAGTAGAGCAACCCCAAGACACATAATCGTTAGATTTACCAGGGTTGAAATAAAGGAGAAAATTCTAAGGGCAGCTAGAGAGAAAGGTCAGGTTACCCACAAAGGGAAGCCTGTCAGACTCACAGCAGATCTCTTAGCAGAAACCCTACAAACTAGAAGAGAGTGGGGGTCAATATTCAATATCCTCAAAGAAAATAATTTTCAACCCAGAATCTCATATCCAGCCAAACTAAGCTTCATAAATGAAGGAAAAATAAAATTTTTCACGATCAAGCAAGCACTCAGAGATGTCATCACCACCAGGCCTGCTTTACAAGAGCTTCTGAAAGAAGCACTACACACAGAAAGGAACAACCAGTATCAGTCATCCCAAAAAGTTACCAAAAGGTAAAGAGTATCTTCATAATGAAGAATCTATATCAACTAATGGGCAAAATAGCCAGCTAGCATTAAACTACAATATTAAACTCACAAATATCAATATTAATCCTAAATTTAAATGGATTAAATGCCCCAATCAAAGACATAGACAGGCAAATTGAATAAAAAGTCGAAACCCATCAGTTCGCTGTATGTAGATCCATCTCATAAGCAAGGACACACAAAGACTCAAAACAAAGGGTTGGTGGAAGACTCACCAATCAAATGGAGAGAAAAAAAAAAAGAAAAGAAAACAGGAGTTGTAACTTTTGTCTCTGACAAAATAGGCTTTAATAGTAACAAAGACTAAAAGAAACAAAGAAGGACATTACATAATGGTAAAAGGACCAATGTAACAACAGGAGTCAATGATCATAAATATATATGCACCCAACATAGGAACACCCAGATACATAAGTTCTTAATGACTTATAAAGAGACTTGGACTCCCGCCCAATAATAGCGGGAGACTTTGACACCACATTGTTAATATTCGACGGATCAATGAGATAGAAAATTAACAGGGACATCTGTGATTTGAACTGAGACCTGGAACAAGTAAACTCAGTGAATATTTATAGAATTCTTCACCCCAGGTCCACAGAACATACATTTTTCTCAGTATCATATTACACCTATTTTGAAAGTGACCACATAATGGAAGTAAATCACTCTTCAGCATTTGCATAGAATTTCACAGATTTAAATGAAATATTGGTTGGCTGTTTGTTATTTTCTTCCCTTATTCCTTCCTGTCTCCGCTGTTAAGCACAATTATCGGCATAAAAGAGGTTTTTAATACCTATTTTTAGATTGCATTCCAGCCTGGGCAACAGAGCAAGACTCCTGTTCTCTCTCCCCTTTTCTCTTTCTTTCTTTCAAAAAAAAAAAAAAGAAAGAAAGACATAACATATAGTTCATGATCTCACTCATATGTGGAGTGTAAAAAAAGTTTAACTCGCAGAAGCAAAGATTAGAACAGGGGTTACCAGGAGTTAGTGGAGAGGGTTAGGAGATGCTGATCAAAGGATACAAAATGTCAGGAGGAATAAGTACAGGAGATCTATTATATAAATGGCGACTATAGTTAATAACAATGTATTGTATTAACTATAAATTAATTGAAAACCAATTACTTGAAAACTGCTAAGAGGTTTATGACTGCCACCTGGAGGTGAAGCAATGCTCCACAGTCACTGAAAGCAACCCTGTCCTCCTCGGGAGGCCCCGCTGAGCATCTGCTGAGAACCTGGGATCACCCACTCCTGCCTACCCCAGTCAGTGCCCACAAACCACTGAGGGACCTGAGGACAGACCCCCCTGGCCCAGATCCACCCCTCTAGTGTCCAAGCATGTCATACAGGAGGGCTAGGATCACCCTGCTCCATCCACCACCTTTGGCACTTGAGTACTCCTCTCAGGGAGGAGATGGGCCCACCTAACATGCTGCTACCGCCACGGCTGCATGACAGATGAATAACGTACTCAGACACCAATATTCAGTGAAAGAGTGAGCCAGGGGGCCAGGGCACTGACCAAAAGAGTTGTAGCAGCTGCGGCAGCCCTGACATTAAATGATTATAAGTGGGAAAGGATTCTGCACATGCTAAACCAGATAATTTGTCACATGGTGCTTTATAAGGCTGTGTGTATTGGTATGGAAACACTTACAGAGATCCTAGATATCGTGCTAGATCAAGTTTCCAGAAGTTGTTCTGATTAGTTGCTCTGTTGGACTAAACTAAATGAAGTTGTTAATGCTATAGATTTGTTGGAATAATGTAGAGGAAGAAATCCAAAGACTGAGGCCAGGTGTGGTATCTCATGCCTGTAATCTCAGCACTTGGGGAGGCTGAGGTGGGCAGATCACATGAGGTCAGGAGTTCGAGACCAGCCTGGCCACCATGATGAAACCCCATCTCTACTAAAAATACAAAAATCAGCTGGGTGTGCCGGTGTGTGCCTTTCATTCCAGCTACTCAGGGGGCTGAGGCAGGAGAACCACTTGAACCTGGCAGAGAGAGGTTGCAGCGAGCCAAGATTGCATCACTGCACTCCAGCCTGGGCGACAGAGCAAACAAACAAAGACTGAGTATCTCCTAAGGAAACGTGCTTTTCACAATGACATTGAGAGTTACACTGGCATCAAAAGCACTAGCATCTTTGAAAAGCCCTGTAATGGCTGGTATTGGCTCATGTCAGCCATTGAAATGGGTTCCCTGATTTCAGTTGGAATGGCACACTGCAGGACAAAAGATAGGAAATTAAAGATTTGACACTTCACCAAAGAAGACACACAGATGACAAAAAGCACATGTAAAAATGCTCAATGTCGTAAGTAATTAGGGAAAGTCAAAGGTAAGCCACAAGGAGATACCACCACACAACTATCGAAATGATGGATCATATCAAGTGTTGGCCGAGAGACGGAGAAACTGGAACTCTCGTGCAGTGCTAGTGGGAATGTACAATGGTACAATCGTTTTTGGAAAACAGTATGGCAGTTGCTCAAAAATTAAACATACCCTTATGATCCAGCCCCTTCCCTCCTAGATATTTACTCAAGAGAAATGAAAATGTGTTCATATAAAAACTTCTGGCAGGGCAAGGTGGCTCCTGCCTGTAATCCCAACACTTTGAGAAGACGAGGTGGGTGAATCGCCTGAGCTCAAGAGGCCAGCCTGGGGAACATGGGGAAACCCTCATCTCTACAAAAAAACTAAAAATTAGCCAGGCATGGTGGCGCCCACCTGTGGTCCCAGCTACTGAGGAGGCTGAGGTGGGAGGATCACTGGAGCCTGGGAGGTCAAGGCTGCAGTGAGCTGTCATTGCACCCCTGCACTCCTGCTGGGGTGAGAGAGCAAGACCCTGTCTCAAACAACAACAAAAACGTGTATACAAGTGTTCATAGAAGCTGCATTTTTAATAGCCAAAAATTGGAAACACCCCAAATATTCATCAATAGGTGAATGGATAAACAAATTGTGGTGGCCGGGCATGGTGGCTCACGCCTGTAATCCCAACAGTTTGGGAGGCCAAGGCAGGTGGATCACCTGAGGTCAGGAATTCGAGACCAGCCTGGCAAACATGGTGAAACCCCTGTCTTTACTAAAAAATACAGAAAATTAGCAGGGTGTGGTGGTTCATGCCTGTAATCCCAGCTGCTCAGGAGGCTGGGTGGGGCAGGAGAATCGCTTGAACCTGGGAGGCGGAGGTTGCAGTGAGCTGAGATTATGCCACTGCGCTCCAGCCTGGGCATCAGAGTGAGACTGTATCTTGAAACAAACAAAAACAAATTATGGTACATCCATACAATAGAATACTGCTCAGAGACAAAAAGGAATGCACTATTGATATATACAGCAACATGAATAAATCTCAGAATAATTATGTTGGGTGAAAGAAGACAGACTCCTCCCCCAAAAGGGGAACATACTGTATGATTCCATTTATATAAGACTCAAGAAAGTACAATCTATAGCAATAGAGAACAGATCAGTGGTTGCTTGGAAAATAGGGATGGGAGTATAAGTGGGAGAGATTACAAGAAATGCAAGGAAATTTTGGGGAAATAATGGAAATGCTTATTTAAATATGAGCAGTGGATGGGCGTGGTGGCTCACACCTGTAATCCCAGCACTTTGGGAGGCCAAGGGGAGGACTGCTGGAGTCCAGAAGTTTGAGACCAGCCTGGGCAACATGGCAAAACCCTGTCTCTTAATTAAAAAAAAAAAAAAAAAAAAAAACTAGCCAGGCACAGTGGTACATGCCTATAGTCCCAGCTACTTGGGAGGCTGAGGTGGGAGAATCTTAATAAATAAATAAATATGAGGCATTTGTTTTATGTCAACTCTATCTTGATACATTTTTTTAAGTGACTTTGGGAAAATAACAAGCAAATGCAATCTCAGGGCTTTTTTGCATTCTATTTTGAACAAAGTAACCAAAAATGACTTTTCTAAGATTATTGGAGAAGTACAAATATGGACTATTAGATGAAATTAAAAGGTTGTTATTTTTGCTAGCTGGAATAATGGCATGATGATAATGCTAAAATCTTTTTGTTTGTTTGTTTTGTTGTTGTTGTTTTTTGAGACAGAATCTTACTCTGTCACCCAGGCTGGAGTGCAGTGGCTCGATCTCTGCTCACTGCAACCTCCGCCTCCTGGGTTCTAGCAATTTTCCTGCCTCAGCCTCCCAAGTAGCTGGGATTACAGGCATGTGCCATCACACCCAGCTAATTTTTGTATTTTTAGTAGAGACAGGGGTTTCACCATGTTGGCCAGGATAGTCTTGAACTCCTGACCTCAGGTGATCCGCCTGCCTGGGCCTCCCACAGTGCTGGGATTACAGACGTGAGCCACTGTGCCTGGCTGGTAATGCTAAAATCTTCATCATTAAGCAATGCATACTGAGATATTTACAGGGCAAATATCTGGGATTATTTAAAATGCTTAGGAAAGTAGGAATACATAAACTGAGGAAAATGCTGATAATCAGTGAAACTAGGTGATAGGAGTTTATGGCATTGTTCTTCCTACTTTTGTAGATATCTGAATGTCGCTTTCATAATAAAGTTAGAAACAGGCTGGGCATGGTGGCTTATGCCTGTAATCCCAGCACTTTGGGAGGCCAAGGTGGGAGGCTGGCATGAGCCCAGGAGTTCAAGACCAGCCTGGCCAAAGTGACAAAACCCCATCTCTACTAAAGATAAAAAAATTAGCCAGGCATGGTGGCACATGCCCGTAGTCCTAGCTACTTGGGAGGCTGAAGCACAAGAATTACTTGAACCTGGGAGACAGATGTTGCAGTGAGCTGAGTTTGCACCACTGCAGGCCAGCCTGGGAGACAAAAGTGAGACTCTGCCTCAAAAAAAAAAAAAAAAAAAAAAAAAGGTTAGACTCAAAATAAAAGAATGACTCCTAGGTCTCTAATTCCAGCAATCAGGGTGTGGTAACACCATTTACCAAGATGACTGGGAGATGAACAGGTTCAGAAGAAATCAAGTTCTCCCTGGGCTACATTAAGTTTCACAAAGAACCCTGGGGCCAGGCGAGGTGGCTCACGCCTATAATCTCAGTGCTTTGGGAGGCTGAGGTAGGCAGATCACCTGAGGCTAGGAGTTCCAGACCAGTCTGGCCAACGTAGTGAAACCCGGTCTCTACTAAATATACAAAAATTAGCCAGATGTGGTGGCAGGTGCCTGTAATCTCAGCTACTTTGGGGCCTGAGGCAGGAGAATTGCTTGAACCCAGGAGGCGGATAGTGAGCTGAGATCGTGCTACTGCACTCCACCCTTCGAGGCAAAGAAGGCGCGACACAGAAAAAAAAAAAAAAAAAAAAAGAACCCTGGGCAAGTGACTTCACTTCTCCAAGACTCACTTTCTTCACCGGTGTCCTGGAGATTCCAAACCCACTGTGTTGGGGTTTTAAGGGGGATTACGCGGCAATAGAGAGAGAGCTTATAGCAGGAGTGAGAGGAATGAGGCTTAGCAAATATCCGTCGACTGCCACTACGGGATTCCTGAGTGCAGACGTCTGTAAAGTGTATGACTGTAAAGTGGTGTGGTGTTAGCATTAGGACTAGGGTGTTTATGTCTGCAATACCGCAGCTCTAAGGTGCTTCTATTCCAAAATGTCAGCTCATCTTTTTTCTGAATTTCTATGCATAGCTAGCATGATCCTGGCACTCCAGGGGTTACCCTGGCATTTATTTACATGCAGAACGGGGTCTGAGAAGTGCTGTGGTTCAGAAATGTCGACAGAGCCGTATCCTTCATCCTTCTCCTGCCAAGGACTTGTTCGGTGACCCTGTGCAAAGGCACTTCCCGTTTCTAGATCTCAGGTCCTCAAAATCATCACTGAGGGAGTCTCTGCTCCAATATGCCGAGTCTCAATACTAAGACCCAATGGCTCTAAGATGTCTAAGTCCATCAAACAGTGCAGTAAAGGGGTTCAGGGTCTAAGATTCTCAGCCATCACACTGGGTCCTGGCCTGTGCCCTCAGGTTGAACGATTTGCTAGAGGGACTTACCTCTGAAAACTTATTATACTCACATTTATTACAGTAAAAAAATAGATTAAAAATGAGCAAAGCAAAAAAAAAAAAAATCAGCAAAGGAGCCAGGTGCAGTGGCTCATGCCTATAATCCCAGCACTTTGGGAGGCTGAGGCGGGTGGATCACCTGAGGTCAGGAGCTGGAGAACAGCCTGGCTGACATAGCAAAACTCCATCTCTATTAAAAATTTAAAAATTAGCCAGGCATGGTGGCAGGTGCCTGTAATCCCAGCTACTCGGGAGGCTGAGGCAGGAGAATCGCTTGAACCCAGGAGGCAGAGGTTGCAGTGAGCCAAGATCTCACCATTGCACTCCAGTCTGGGTGACAAGAGCAAGACTTCATCTCAAAAAAAAAAAAAAAAAAAAAAAAATTAGCCGGCACAGTGGCACACAGCTGTAGTCAGAGCTACTCAGGAGGCTGAGACGGGAGAATCTCTCTTGAACCCAGGAGGCAGAGGTTGCAGTGGTACCACTGCACTCCAGCCTGGGCAACAGAGCAAAACTCTGTCTAAAAAAAAAAAAAAAAAAACAAATCAGCAAAGGAAAAAGACTCCCAGGGCGGAGTCTGAGAGAGAACCGATGAGCTTCCACCAACTCTCTTTCAGTGGAGTCGTGTGGGCAGGGCTTTATTCCCCAGCAAGAAGGTAGGACAAGTGTGGAGCACTTCCAACCAGGGAAGCTCACCCACGCTTTGGTGTCCAAGGTGTTCATGGGGGATCAGTTACATAGACATAGAGCACCCAAGTGACATAACTCTTCAATCTCCAGACCGCAGAGGTCAAACTAATACAGTGTTGCCCAGCGCTGCAGGCACACAAAAACAGACACTTACCATGAGTCATGTCATTAGCACAGACAACACCCAAATGTATACAGATACTGTTATCAGGCAGGATATTCCAAGGGCTTACAGTGTTAAGGCGCTGGACAAGGGCTAGTGTTTTTCTTTGGAATGTTCAAGGCTTAAGCACCCATGCCTGCAGAGTTAAGGCTTTACTGCACATGGCCCTACTTCTGCCAATGAACTGAAGCTTACCTAGCATCTTAATAAAGAACAATAAATTTGTTTGGGAGGCGGAGGCAGGAGAATCGCATGTACCCAGGAGACAGAGGTTACAGTAAGCCAAGATCGCACCACTGCACTCAAGCCTGGGCAACAGAGTTAGACTGGATCTCAAAAAAAAAAAACAAAAAAAAAAAACAAAACAAAAACAATAACTTTGTAGATAATGACAAGATACAGGAAAAGAACTTTGGAACTTTGAGCTTCCAGGGACAGCAAATTGTGGGAAGGTAAATATACGGGCAATTAGTGGAAGATAAGGACTGGTTAGTAAGGGTTGTTTTTTTTTGTTGTTTATTTTATTTTTTAGAGACGGGGTCTTACTATGTTGCCCAGGCTGGAGTGCAACGGCTATTCACAGGCGAGATCCCACCACTGTACTACAGCCTGGGTGACAAGAGAGAGAAGCCATCTCAAAAAAAGAAAAGAAAAGAAATAGTGATAAACTAAACAGAACAACTGTGAGAGAGGAAGAAAATTACTAAAGAGAGTTCTCCCCAAAGGTATCCCAGAGTCTGGTTCTTGGAGGAATCCTATACAAGACTGAGGTTCCTAAATCTCCTAGATCCAGGTGTGGTAGGCTGAATAATGCCACCCCCTCACCAGCCCCAAAGATGTCCACACCCTAACGCCCAGAACCTGTGGGAATATGTTCACCGATATGATAAACAAGGCTTTGCAGAAGTGATTAAAGACCTTGAGATGGAACGGTCTTTCTTGATTAGCCAGTGGACCCAAGATAATCACAAGCATGCTTCTAACAAGAGAACAGAAAGGTCACAGTCAGGTTGGGCACAATGGCTGATACCTGTAATCCCAGCACTTTGGGAGGCCAAGGTGGGCAGATCACCTAAGGTCAGGAGTTCAAGACCAGCCTGGCCAACATGGCAAAACCCCATCTCTACTAAAAATACAGAAATTAGCCAGCACGCTGAAGTGTGCCTATAGTCCCAGCTACTTGGGCAGCTGAGGCACGAGAATCGCTTGATTCCAGGAGGTAGAGGCTGCAGTGAGCCGAGATTGTGCCATTGCACTCCAGTCTGGGCGACAGAGCAAGACTCCATCTCAGGAAAAAAAAAAAAAAAAAAAGGCTGGGTGCAGTGGCTTACACCTGTAATCTCAGCACTTTGGGAGGCCAAGGCAGGTAGATCACCGGAGGTCAGGAGTTCAAGACCAGCCTGACCAATATGGTGACACTGTGTCTCTACTAAAATTACAAAAATTAGGCTAGGCATGGTGGCTCACACCTGTAATCCCAGCACTTTGGGAGGCTGAGGAGGGTGGATCACATGAGGTCAGGAGTTCGAGACCAGCCTGACCAACATGGAGAAACCCCATCCCTACTAAAAATACAAAATTAGCCCGGCATGGTGGCACACACCTGTAGTCCCAGCTACTCAGAATGCTGAGGCAGGAGAATTGCTTGAACCCCCGGGAGGCAGAGGCTGCAGTGAGCTGAGATCACATCACTGCACTCCAGCCTGGGCAACAAGAGCGAAACTCCATCTCAAAAGGAAAAGGGAAAGGAAAAGGAAAAGGGAAGGAAAGGAAAATAATACATCAGAGTATCCAGTTTCTCTGAAATGGAATGAAAGGAAGACCCCATACCTAAATGTTCCGCAGCCTCGGCCTCCTCCCTTCTGTACTCCTGCAGTGACTTTTATGTGGCAACAAGAGTTAGAGAATCACTCTGGCCTAAACAGCTCACACTTCCCCGTCATACTATATACTGCCTTTGTCTTGGTCTTTGCCCCGGCTCTCGCTGCTCCCCCTGCGGCTGGAGCTAGGGTCCATTCCTGGTCCAGGGTTAAGATTCGTTCCAAGGCCTAGATCAGCAGTCAGTCTGTACCCGTGGTCAGGACACAGACTGATAACTTTTACTTTCCTGGAATGTCTACCAATCCTGTGACGTTGTCCAGCCAGGGCTCCTTCAGGCACTGGAAGAGAATGCAAAGTGCTGGAGCTCCTGGTTTAGGCTTTCCCGAGGTCATCTCAGCCATACCCCTGTCTCCTAGAGAAACTTCCCAAGAGATTAAGGGACTCATTCAACCTGGCACATAGCTTGGTTATCTTAGGTATTTCTTTATCTTCAAAATAAATTGTGCCAAGTCCTACGTATCAGAATGTCAACAGGGAGAGGTTCCCACCCACGCCTCCCATTTCCCCTCTCACCTTGCACCTGTTGGGCGGATGACTTCGTGCAAGTCACTTCCTGACTGCCCTAGACCCCCTTTTGTAAAACAAAGGTGATGGGGTCAGGCGCGGTGGCTCACGCCTGTCATCCCAGCACTTTGGGAGGCTGAGGTGGGCAGATCACGAGGTCAAAAGATTGAGACCAGCTTGGCCAAATATGGTGAAACCTCGTCTTTACTAAAAATACAAAAAATTAGCCAGGCCTGTATTTTTAGATGAAAGCAACAATTAGCAGATGAAATTTTAAAGTAGCACTTAAAACTATCAAACATCAAACTCTTCAAAATAAATCTAACAAAACACATGCAAAAGTACCACAGAGAGAAACAAGGCAATATTGAGATAAATTAAGACTTAAATACCAGCCTGGCCAACATGGTGAAACCCCATCTCTACTAAAAACAAAAATTAGCCCAGTGTGGTGGCAGGCACCCGTCATCCCAGCTACTCAGGAGGCTGAGGCAGGAGAATCGCTTGAACCTGGGAGGTGGAGGTTGCAGTGAGCCAAGATGGTGCCATTGCACTCTAGCCTGGGAGACAAGAGCAAAACTCCGTCTCAAAAAAAAAAAAAAAAAAGACACAAAAAGGGCCAGGCAGTGGCTCATGCTTGTAATCCCAGCTTTAGGAGAACAGTAGTAATGGCCAGAGTGGCCTATGATGGACAGCTGGGGGTGGGACTGAACTAGACAGCAACCAGGGAGCAGTGGGTTGAAGGGAGAAAGGGAATTTTGTGTTTGTAGTCTTTGAAGTTTTATTTTTCTCTTTTCTTTTTTGGAGACAAGGCCTTACTCTGTTGCCCAGGCTGGAAGGCCATGGCGCAATCATATCTCACTGCAGCCTCGACCTCAAGTGATCCTCCCACCTCAGCCTCCCAAAGAGCTGGAACTACAGGCGTCTCCCGCCATACCCAGCTAATTTGTTAAGTTTTTGTAGAGATGGGGGCCTTGCTATGTTGCCCAGGCTGGTCTTGAACTCCTGAGCTCAAGCGATCTTCCCGCCTTGTCCTCCCAAAGCCCTGAGCCACTGCGCCTGGCTGAAATGTGTAATCCACCCATAATCATCTATTACTTATGTAACTGAATTCCTATGAAAAGCATAATAAAGTGGAGATCATAAAGGTGCCGACTTCAGGGCTGTTGTAAGATTTAGGTGCCACACCTGGCACAGAACAAGCATGGAGAACAGGAGGGCAGTGAACTCGAGCCGGCACACATTGGCTATGTGCCAGGATTCACCTAAATGCTGAGCAGGTATTCATCACATGATCCCCGCCGGGCGCAGTGGCTCAAGCCTGTAATCCCAGCACTTTGGGAGGCAGAGGCGGGTGGATCACGAGGTCAAGAGATCGAGACCATCCTGGTCAACATGGTGAAACCCCGTCTCTACTAAAAATACAAAACATTAGCTGGGCATGGTGGCGCGTGCCTGTAATCCCAGCTACTCAGGAGGTTGAGGCAGGAGAATTGCCTGAACCCAGGAGGCGGAGGTTGCGGTGAGCCGAGATCGTGCCATTGCACTCCAGCCTGGGTAACAAGAGAGAAACTCCGTCTCAAAAAAAAAAAAAAAATGATCCCCATAATCCTCTGAGGACTGGATTCACCTATCATCCCTGACCTGCTGATGAGGAGTTCAGTCATCTGCCCAAGGTCACACATCCCAAGCCAGCGCAAGACCGGAACCCAGGGAGGAGAGGAGGAGAAGGAGGAAGAGGAGGAGGAAGAGGAGGAGAGGAAGAATGATTGTCCGTCTCCCCCTCACTGGTTCTCCACAAACCCCTCACCTCCAGGGTTTTCAGTCTATCTCTGGACCATCCTCCTCCTCTCTCCCCACCCCACCCTCCAAAAGCCCAAAGGGGTGACTTGCCCCAGGCTGGGGCACCCCCTGGGCGTATGTGCCTGGTGCAGCAAGTCAGAGCCATACAGGGTGGAGGCAGATGAGCGTGTGGTAATGGTTTGGGTCCTATTGAGAGATGGAGAGGTGGACCTCAGAGTAGAGTGCACTCATTCATTTCTTCATCATCACAGCCCAGAGGGACCACTCTTTTCTGGGCGTGCTGGAGGGTAGGCATGGAGCAAAACAATGTCCCCAGAGGAAGACAGCAGTGGGAGAAGGAGAGAAGGAGCATCCCAGAGCCACAGACACAGGGGCTGTGTGACTCCGGGTAGGCGATCTAAGGTCCTTGATCCTCAGTTTCCTCATCTGAAGATGGAGATGATATATTAGTCTCTCCCTCAGAGAATTAATGGAGGATAGGTACAGTTACAAGCCTCATTTACAGATGAGGAAAACTGAGATTGGACCACTTGACCAAAGTCACGTCAAAAATGCAGTGGGGTGCTCCCGCAGCACGACTCCCTTACAAGAAATCCGCTGCCGAGGAGGGTGGACTCAGGGAGAAAGAACAGGCTGTCATTCCCGTGGTTTGGCATGGACATAGGTGGAACGCGGGTTACATCGGTCTACTTTGAGACCAGGCATGGTGGCTCATGCTTGTAATCCCAGCACTTTGGGAGGCCAAGGCAGACAGATCGTCTGAGGTCAGGAGGTCAAGACCAGCCTAGCCAACATGGTGAAACCCCATCTCTACTAAAAATAGAAAAATTGGCCAGGCGTGGTGGCTCACACCTGTAATCCCGGTGCTTTTGGAGGCTGAGGTGGGCAGATCACGAGGTCAGGAGTTTGAGACCAGCCTGGCCAACATGGTGAAACCCTGTCTCTACTAAAAATACAAAAAATTAGCTGGGCCTGGTGGCAGGCACCTGTAATCCCAGCTACTCAGGAGGCTGAGGCAGGAGAATCGCTTGAACCCGGGAGGTAGGGGTTGCAGTGAGCCGAGATCGCACCACTGCACTCCAGCCTGGGCGACAGAGTGAGACTCTGTGTCAAAAAAGAAAAGAAAAAAAGAGGCAGTGGTGTTTGCAGGGCAAAGAGTTGAATTCCAGTAACTCTGGTTCCCCTGTGTTTCCAAAACACATGTTCCCGCCCCCAGACCTCAAGCTTGGGCCTCCACGCTCCTCTGCATCCCATCCCCCAAACATGTCCCTGCTAAACTGTTAAGCTCCCACTCCTGCCTCTTTTCCTAGGGTTACCCATCACCACTTTTCCACTCTCCCGTCTCCACTAACCGGCTGATCCACATATTTTCATCAGCCAAATAGCTCTCAACCTGTGAGCAAGAAGCCAGTTGTTGAGACGGGTACATTTCAGCCCATGGAATGACTGTGTCTTCCTGATCTCCTGGCGGTGTGAGGCACAGGCACACAGGCCTAGGGAAGGCAGACAAGCCCTGTGCCTCCACTCGCCCCACTTTGGGTTAGGAGGGGAAACCAGCGTTAGACAAAGAATCTTAGATGCCTGCTGTTTTCAAGATCCTCTGGCTGCAGAGGGGCGGGTGGAGTGGAGCCAAGCCTGGAGGCCTGGGACTCTGAGAGGAGAATGGGTGGGGCCGAGATGGGAGGGGAAAGAGCCAGAATGTAGGGAGCACAGAAGCGGGCAGATCAAAGCCTAATGCTAGACGCAGAAGAAACCAGAACCCGGGACTCAGACATTTGAAATGAAGAAATTCTAAACCTAGAGATAGATGCAGAACTGATTCTAAGAGGAAAAGATTAGAAACCACCTGGAGTCCGGGCGTGGCGGCTCACACCTGTAATCTAAGCATTTTGGAGGCCAAGGCGGGAGGATCACCTGAGGTCAGGAGTTCAAGAACAGCCTGACCAACATGGTGAAAACCCATCATAAAAAAAAAAAAAAAAAAACAACCTTGAGATCTGATCAGATGGAAGATGAAATGGATGGACAGGTGGTGCCAAAGCCTTCTCTGAAGCACCTCCCAGGAGTTAAAATCAGCAATCCAGAGCCCTGTGTGCATAACGTTTTTAAGTATGCAAAAGAATGTTTTTCCAGGCCGGGCATGGTGGCTCACACCTGTAATTCCAGCACACTTACGGAGGCAGAGGCAGGCAGATCACTTGAGGTCAGGAGTTCAAGAGCAGCCTGGTCAACACGGTGAAATCCCGTCACTACTAAAAATACAAACATTAGCTGGGTGTGGTGGTGCGTGCCTGTAGTCTCAGCTACTCGGGAGACTGAGGCAGGAGAGTCACTTGAACCCTGGAGGTGGAGGTTGCAATGAGTCAAGATCATGCCACTGCACTCCACCCTGGGTGACAGAGCAATACTCCATCTCAAAAAAAAAAAAAAAAAAAAAAAAATTTGTCCAGGTGCAGTGTAATCCCAGCACTTTAGGAGGCCGAGGTAGGTGGGACACCTGAGGTCAGGAGTTCGAGACCAACCTGGCCAACATGGCGAAACCTTGTCCCTACTAAAACTATAAAATTGCTTGAACCCAGGAGGCGGAGGTTGCAGTGAACTGAGATAGCACTATGGCACTCCAGGCTGGGCGACAGAGGGAGACTCCAAAAAAAAAAAAGAAGCCAAGGCAAAATTAATATAAGTAGAGAGTTTATTTGGGCCAAGCTTGAGGGTTGCAACTCAGAAGCATAGATTCAAGTTGCCCTGAGTATGCACTCTGATTTAGCAGTACTGGCAAGTGGGTGGATTTTTTTTTTTTTGGTCTGAGACAGGGTCTCACTCTGTTTCCCAGGCTAGAGTGTAGCAGCAAGACCATAGCTCACCACAGCCTCGAACTCGTAGGATTAAATGATCCTCTTGCCTCAGCCTACAAGTAGAATATATATATATATTTTTGAGATGGAGTCTCAGTCTGTTCTCCAGGTTAGAGTGCAATAGCACGATCTCAGATCACTGCAACCTCTGCCTCACTGCAACCTCTGCCTCCCAGGTTGAAGTGATTCCCTTGCCCCAGCCTCCCAAGTAGCTGGGATTACAGATGTGCGCCACCATGCCTGTCTAGTTTTTGTATTTTTAATAGAGATGTGGTTTCACCATGTCCGCCAGGTTGGTCTCCAACTTCTGACCTCAGCTGATCTGCCCACCACGACCTCCCAAGGTGCTGGGATTGACAGGTGTGAGCCACTGCGCCCAGCCACAAGTGGATTTTTAAAGGCCGAAAAAAAGGAGAACAGGAAGTGGGGCTGATACAAGTGGATTGCTTGAGCCCATGATTTTGAGACCAGATGGGGCAACACGGTGAAATCTCGTCTCTACCAAAAAAAGAACAAAAATTAGGCAGGCATGGTGGTGCATGCCTGTGGTTCCAGCCACTTGGGAGGCTGAGGAGGGAGGATCACCTGGGCCCGGAGGTTGAGGTTGCAATGAGCTGTGGAGCTGCCACTGCACTCCAGTCTAGGCTATGGAATAAGACCCTGTCTCAGAAAAACTCAAGGATTCCCCGCCCTCCCCCTCAAAAAAAAAGTTGCTTGTCAGGAATTCTTATTGGTTTACAAAAATGTCATTGATAATTAATTGGCTATACATCGTTAAGCTATAGGGTGTGGGTTATAGTGTCTAGTGTGGCATTATTAGATTAATTTATAGCTACCTGTGGCAACAGCAAGCCGTTTAAAGACATGAATACATAGCTCAAAGTGAGGTGGAGGACGTGACTGCAGTCTCATTTTAATATCTCTCTGGGCCTGGTAATTAAAAGGACTTTCATCCCTCAGATAAAAGTTTTGTTTTTTTTTTTTTTGGAGATGGAGTTTTGCTCTGTCACCCAGGCTAGAGTGCAGTGGCACATTCTCAGCTCACTGCAACCTCTGCCTCATGGGCTCAAGCAATTCTTCTGCCTCTGCCTCCTGAGTAGCTGGGACTACAGACACATGCCACCATCCCCAGGGAAATTTTTGTATTTTTAGTAAATACAGGGTCTCACCATGTTGGCCAGGCTGGTCTCGAACTCCTGACCTCAGGTGATCTGCCTGCCTTGGCCTCCCAAAGTGCTGGGATTACAGGTGTGAGCCAGCATGCTTGGCCACAAAACCCTGTCTTAAAGAAAAATAAAGAAGTGTTGCTGTTAAAGTCATTAAGAAGGGGAGAGAAAAAAGAAAGAAAAAAAAAAGAAGTGGGCCAGGCTCAGTGGCTCATGCCTGTAATACCAGCATTTTGCAAGGCTGAGGAGGGCAGATCATTTGAGGTCAGGAGTTCAAGACCAGCCTGGCCAACATGGTGAAACCCCATCTCCACTAAAAATACAAAAAAAAATAGTCAGGTGTGGTGGTGGGCACCTGTAATCACAGCTACTTGGGAGGCTGAGGCAGGAGAATTGCTTGAACCTGGGAGGCAGAGGTTGCAATGAGCTGAGATCAAGCCATTGAACTCCAGCCTGGGTGACAAAGTAAGACCCTGTCTCAAAAAAAAAAAAAAAAAAAAGAAAGAAAGATAACTAAGCATTAATCATTGCTGCACTTTGGTCCACCTCCTTGTTGCTAAAAGCCACGTAGCTCTAGATACTATTTGCACGCCCTCTGTTCCTATCCGTAGGATTTCTGACTTTAGGGTCCTGAGACTATTTAAAAATTCATTTGTAAACTGAGCGTGATGGCTCACATCTGTAATCCCAGCATTTTGGGAGGCTGAGGCGGGCTGATCACCTGAGGTCGGGAGTTCAAGAACAGCCTGACCAAAATGGAGAAACCACATCTCTACTAAAAATACAAAATTTGCCAGGCGTGGTGGCACATGCCTGTAATTCCAGCTACTAGGGAGGCTGAGGCAGGAGAACTGCTTGAACCCCATAGGCGGAGGTGGTGGTGAGCCGAGATTATATTATTGCACTCCGGCCTGGGTGAAAAGAACAAAACTCAGTTTCAAAAAACAAAACAAAACAAAACAGGATTAGCTAGGTGTGGTGGCACATGCCTGTAATGCCGGATACTTGGGAGGCCGAAGCAGGAGAATCACTTTAACCTGGGAGACAGAGGTTGCGGTGAGCTGAGATCGCACCATTGCACTCCAGCCTGGGCAACAAGAGCAAAACTCCGTCTCAAAAAAAAAAAAAAAAAATTATTTGTATCACCTTTGTTCCTATAGACAGCATCTCAGACCTTAGAATCATGATGTTTTTGTTTAAGAATCACATCAGATGTTTTTTGGACCCCAATCCCAGCAACCAGTTTGAAGACTCCCTACAGAGGATGGGGATCAGCATGAGAATATAACTCCCGGCTGGGCTTGGTGGCCCAAGCCTGTAATCCAAGCATTTTGGAGGCCAAGGCGGGCGGATCACCTGAGGTCGGGAGTTCAAGACCAGCCTGACCAACATGGTGAAACCCTGTCTTAAAAAAAAAAAAAAAATTAGCCGGGCGCAGTGGCTCAAGCCTGTAATCCCAGCACTTTGGGAGGCCGAGGCGGGTGGATCACGAGGTCAAGAGATCGAGACCATCCTGGTCAACATGGTGAAACCCCGTCTCTACTAAAAATACAAAAAATTAGCTGGGCATGGTGGCGCATGCCTGTAGTCCCAGCTACTCAGGAGGTTGAGGCAGGAGAATTGCCTGAACCCAGAAGGCGGAGGTTGCGATGAGCCGAGATCGCGCCATTGCACTCTAGCCTGGGTAACAAGAGTGAAACTCCGTCTCAAAAAAAAAAAAAAAAAAAAAAATTAAAAACATTTAAAAAAAAGAAGAGACTATAACTTCTTCCTCTCTCTGTCCCTTGACTTCACTCTGTACTAATCAATGATCTCCACCCTTCAGCCCACTCCAAAACCCTTGAAAACCCTAGCCCCAAACTCTTAGGGGAGATGGATGTGAGATTTCTTCCCATCTTCTTATCCCAGAGTAGCTAGGATTACAGGCATGCACCACCATACCCTACAATTAAACCTCTTTCTCTGCTGTAACCCAGTTATAACTGTAACAGGCTCTTTGCCCAATGCACACAGGAAATCAACATAGGGAGACACTGGGTCGCAGGAGAGAAGAGGTTTCATCTAGGGTCGCCAAAAGAGACGATGGGTTGAAGAATGCAGGGTGAAGTCACGGGACTGGGAGATGAAGAAGCTATGTTCTCTTGCTGATCCTATTCCTCGGTGGGTGGTGGCCTTCACTTTGGTTGCTGGAATTCCGGGTCTGAAAAGCATCTTCTTCATTTTTTTTTAGATTGAATCTTGCTCTGTCACCTAGCCTGCAGAGCAGGGGCATGATCTTGGCTCACTGCAACCTCTGCCTCCCAGGTTCACTTGATTCTCCTTCCTCAGCCTCCTGAGTAGCTGGAATTACAGCCTCCCAGAGTGCTGGGATTACAGGCATGAGCCGACACACCCAGCCAGAATCTTTAAACTCTTAAGAACTTTTAAGTTTTTTAAATCTATAGACTGTTGCAATCTTGGTCATCTTCAAACATGAGGCTCAATCTTTATAGTCTTGCTTTTTTTTTTTTTGACACTGAGTCTTGCTTTGTCACCCAGGCTGGAGTGCAGTGGCACAATCTCGGCTCATTGCAACCTCCACCTCCTGGGTTCAAGTGATTCTCCTGCCTCAGCCACCTGAGCAGCTGGGACTACAGGCATGTACTGCTGTGCCAGGTTAATTTTTGTATTTTCAGTAGAGATAGGATTTTACCATGTTGGCCAGGCTGGTCTCAAACTCCTGACCTCAGGTGATCCACCAGCCTTGGCCACTGGGCCTGGTCAACAGTCTTGCTATTTTTATTCTAGGCTAGAGACCTTTCTCTTAAGAACAAAACTACAATGCTCCCTGGAGTCTGTACTGATCCCTCTTCCCTCCCACTGTAAATTAGTTGTTTTTGTTGTGTTGTTGCTGTTTTGAGACGGAGTTTCGCTGGTGTCGCCCAGGCTGGAGTGCAATGGCCCAATCTCAGCTCACGGCAACCTCCACCTCCCAGGTTTAAGCAATTCTCCTGCCTCAGCCTCCTGAGTAGCTGGGACTACAGGCATGCACCACCACACCTGGCTAATTTTGTATTTTTAGTAGAGACGGGGTCTCTTCATGTTGATTAGGCCGGTCTCGAACTCCCAACCTCAGGTGATCCGCCAGCCTTGGCCTCCCAAAGTGCTGGGATTACAGGTGTGAGCCACCACACTGGCCTTAGATTAGTTTCCTCCTTACATTTAAAAAGCCCTTTCTGGCTGCCATCCAGTGAGTGAATTGTGGAGGAGGGGGAGAAGGAGACAGACAGGAAGCAGGTAGCTCAGTGGGGAGGTTACTGCAAAATCCAGGCAAGCAATGACAGTAACTTGGATCAGGGCTGGTGTCAGCTGGATCAGGGTGGTGGAGAAAGGAGGAAATGGGTAAATTTGGGATGTATATGGAGGTAGAACCAGCAGGATTTGCTGGCAAACTGGGTTTAAAGTCAAAGGGAGAAATCAAGGTTAGCCCTGTCAAATAAAAACAGATGTGGTCTCAGGCGAGGAGAGACTTTATGCAAAAAGATGACTGCAATGGGGGAAAGACGGCTGCAAAGTCAGTGAACACGAGCAGAATCTGATAACCCAGAGGACGTGTTGTCTAATGAAACTAATATTTTTCCCTCCTCCTATATTTTGTTGTCATCAGCAAGTGAAAAGATGGTGATAGGTTTTTTTTTTTTTTTTTTTTTTTTTTTTAAGAGACGGAGTCTTGCTCTGTTGCTCAGGCTGGAGTGCAGTTGTGCAATCCAGGCTCACCACCAACATCCACCTCTCGGGTTCTAACAATTCTTCTGCCTTAGCCTCCCGAGTAGCTGGGACTACAGGCACATGCTGCTACGCCCAGCTAATTTTTTGTACTTTAGTAGAGACGGGTTTCACCGTGTGGCCCAGGCTGGTCTTGAACTCCTGAGCTCAGGCAATCCACTTGCCTAGGCCTCCCAAAGTGCTAGGATTATAGGTGTGAGCCACGGAGACTGGCAAGTGATACCTTCTTCTTCTTCTTTTTTTTTTTTTCTGAGACGGAGTTTTGCTCTTGTTGCCCAGGCTGGAGTACAATGGCGAGATCCCCCGGCCGGGCGCGGTGGCTCAAGCCTGTAATCCCAGCACTTTGGGAGGCCGAGGCGGGTGGATCACGAGGTCAAGAGATCAAGACCATCCTGGTCAACTTGGTGAAACCCCGTCTCTACTAAAAATACAAAAAATTAGCTGGGCATGGTGGCGCGTGCCTGTAGTCCCAGCTGCTCAGGAGGCTGAGGCAGGAGAATTGCCTGAACCCAGGAGGCGGAGGTTGCGGTGAGCCGAGGCTGCCCGAATCCTCCGCCGCCTGGGTTCAAGTGATTCTCCTGCCTCAGCCTCCTGAGTAGCTGGGATTACAGGCATGCACCACCATGCCCAGCTAATTTTGTATTATCACAGGCCACCAAATCTAGCCAGTGATATCTTAAGGAAGGAGATGAGAGAAAGTATTCCCAGGTGGGGTGGGAAGCTGGTAGAGCCCATTTTGCAGGAGGTGGGGGAATCAGGAATTCTTTTGGATCCATGAAGTTTGAGATGCCTGTTAGTTCTCGCGGGGGTAGAACAGAGTTAGCAGAGGCTCAAGGTTGGATTTGGGACCTCCTAAAAACATTACAGGGGTCGGGCACAGGGGCTCATGCCTGTAATCCCAGCACTTTGAGAGGCTGAGGCAGGCAAATCCCGAGGTCAGGAGTTCGAGACTAGCCTGGCCAACATGGTGAAACCCTGTCTCTACTAAGAATACAAAAAATTAGCTGGATGTGATGGTAGGTGCCTGTAATCCTAGCTACTCAGGAGGCTGAGGCAGGAGAATCTCTTGAACCCAGGAGGCAGAGGTTGCAGTGAGCCAAGATTGCGCCACTGCACTGCAGCCTGGGCTACAATGCGAGACTCCGTCTCAAACAAACAAAAACCTTTCAGAACACCGGGCATGGTGGCTCATGCCTGTAATCCCAGCACTTTGGAATGCCGAGGTGGGCAGATCACCTGAGATCAGGAGTTCAAGACCAGCCTAACACGGTGAAATCCCGTCTCTACTAAAAATACAAAACAGCTGAGCATAGTGGAGGGCGCCTGTAATCCCAGCTACTCGGGAGGCTGAGGCAGGAGAAATGCTTGAACCTAGGAGGCGGAGGTTGCAGTGAGCCGAGATCGCACCACTGCACTCCAGCCCAGGGACAGAGCAAGATGCTGTCAAAAAAAAAAAAAAGAAAGAAAGAAAGAAAGAAAGAAAAAGAAAAAGAAAAAAAAGAAAAGAAAAAGAAGCCTTCCAGAACAAGGCAAAGGAGGAACTGAGAACTTCATAGCAAGAGCATGTGAGCCTCCCCACCCCTCCTTCTTAGGCTTCAGGGCACACCCCTGGGGTGGCAGCGGCTAGAATCAGTACTAGAATCAGTGCTAGAGGAGATGGCAGTCAAGGATTCCCCAGACTCCAGGGAGCACTCTGGTTATGCTCTGAGAGAAAGGGCTCTGGACTAGAATAAAACTTGCAAGATTGCAGGCCGGGTGCTGTGGCTCATGCCTATAATCCCAGCACTTTGGGAGGCCGAGGTGGGCAGATAGCCTGAGGTCAGGAGTTTGAGACCAACCTGGCCAGCATGGTGAAACCCCATCTCTACTAAAAATACAAAAAAAGCCAGGCAGGTGGTGCACGCCTGTAATCCCAGCTACTTGGGAGGCTGAGGCAGGAGAATAGCTTGAACCCAGAAGCTGGAGATTGCAGTGAGCCGTGATCACGCACGATGGCACTCCACTCTGGGCGACAGAGTAAGACTCCATCTCAAACAAAAACAAAACAACACAAAGAATAGATAGGTAACAAAGAAAAGATAATAAAATGTGGAATCTGATGGGTATACAGGTGTTCACGTTCTGTTTGAAATTTTAATATTTTTATGATAAAATATGAAATGAAAATGCAAAGCAAACAGAGTAACTGCCCTTCTGGAAACCCCTCCAGACAGCTGCTGTGTGCCATAGAAATAAGATGCAAAGTCTTTTCCTAGACTCTGCAAGAAGGCCATGCAGACTTCATCAATCTCATCACCTACGTTCAATATTTGATGCAACAAATATTTATTGAGTGCCTACTGCGTGTCAGGCACTGCACCACATGCTGGGGATACAGCAGTGAACCAAACCTACAATAACATTCTGCCTCCTTTCTGAAGACGCCCACCCCCCTGACAGGCCTTTTCACTTCCTGAAATTGTCTTCAGTTTCATCTGCATGTGGCTATGAGCTCAGGAAGGTCAGAGCCCTTCTCTCCATCACTTACAGCTGCATCCTTAGGTCTAGAACAAGGGCTTGTCTACAGTAAGACCTCAATAACTGTTAGTTGCAGAAATATTAACCACCATCTATTCAGCGCTTGTTCTATCTGCACCTGCGTCTGCTTTAAATGGTTTGCACGGGTGTACCATTTAATCCTGAAAACTAGCCTCGTTTTACAAGGTTAACAGAGGCACGGAGGAGCTGGGCTGTGAATTCAAGCAGTCTGGCTTCCGCCATCACCGTCCTAACCGCGCTGCAAACTGCCTCTAAGTGAATGAATGAATGACTCAATCATTGTGACTGGCCCAAGTTGAAATCCTAACTCTGCCACTCAGCCAAGTTGACCTGGGGCCAACCGATTTATCTCCTTGGACCTCAGGTCAAGTCCCTCCTCCTGGTTCGTGAAGATGTAAGATACTGGAGAAAATTGGCTCAAAGACACCCCATACGCGCACGCACACACGAACCCACACCCGAACAATGAGGGAGGCAGGAGCTGGGGAGGGCGGCGCGGGGTCACCGCCGGGCGCAGGGTGGGGCAGCCTCCAGGCGGCCAAAGTCTCTGGCTTCCAGGTTTTTCTGTTTGCTTACTCCCTATCTGGGGGCCCAAGGTGCTGTCTCCGCCACCCGAGTCCCACGTAAACCCGGGTGACCTGGGAGGCATCGTTGGATTGTGAGTCACTGACATCAGGCGGCGGCGTGGGTTCGGGAGAAACCCGGCGGCGGGGAGATAAGCCTGCCCAGCAGGCAGGGGGATGGGCTGGCTGCCCCGCCCCGCGCCTGACTTCGCTGGGGAGGGAGACGCCCGGCTCCCGCCCCTGACTGGCCCAGCCGCGCGGAGCGCCTGGGAGAGGAGAAGGAGCCGACCTGCCGAGATGGAGGCGACCGGCACCTGGACGCTGCTGCTGGCCCTGGCGCTGCTCCTGCTGCTGACGCTGGCGCTGTCTGGGACTCGGGCTCGAGGCCACCTGCCCCCCGGGCCCACGCCGCTGCCGCTGCTGGGGAACCTCCTGCAGCTACGGCCCGGGGCGCTGTACTCGGGGCTCATGCGGGTGAGGGGCCCTGGGAGCGTCCTGGCCAGGGGCGGGGGTTCCTGGGAGACACACCTGAGTGTCAGGGCGAGGGACTTTTCGGGGTCCTAGGGAGGAGGGAGGGGCAGGGGTCCCAAGGCAAAGGGGCTGCGGGTGACCTGGGCTGGGGGCAGGTGCAGGTTGTCCAGGGCTGAGAAGCGCACGGGTGCCCGGGAGACAGGATCGTGCGGTGGGGGCCCAGGGCGAGGAGGGGCAGAGACCTCTGCCTGCAGAATGCTGGGAAGGTGATGTACTGGGACCGAGGCTTCGAGAGACAGGAGTCCTCCAGCCAAGGAGAAGCTGCTGCGGCTGGCGGCTTGTCCCAGAGGGAGAGGTAGCTGGAGCCATACAGGTGGGGTATGCTAAAGAGCGGACAAAGAAGAAAAGCGGGAGACTCTCTGGGGGGAGTTGGAGACAGAGAGGAGGCTGGAGGGTTGCAGGCTCAGAGAGGGGATCCCACTGAAGGAATCTGTCTGCAGAGAATGAATGCAGGGTGGGAGGATGGGTGGAGCTCAGCTGGGAGTTCCTGGGACTGGGGAGGGAAGAAAGAAGGCAGAGGCAGCCCCAGCCTTATGGGATAGCAGGTGGGAGTGGGAAGAGACCTGAAGTTCCCCATTCAAAAAGATTCTGGGTGATTTCAAGGATGTAGAAAAAGGGGTGTGGTCTTGGGGGAGAGATGGGGTGGATACTCAGCAGTGTCTGCTCCAGAATTTGACGGCTTTGGAGTGACTGAAAGGGTTGGCTGGATATTTGGGTGGTGGGGGGATCATAGGGAATTAGGGGAGACCAACACTGCTTCTGGATTGCCCAATGTCAGAGGTGAGGGTTCAGCAGGAATCAAGGGAACGAGGGAATGGCAGGAAGTCAGGGGATGCCACTGAAGGATGCACTGGAGGAGGAGGACTGGGAACCTGGTGCAAAAAGAGAACTGAGCCTCCCGAGGGAGCTATTTCTGCTGGGATGGGGGCAGGTTCTGGGTAGAGGGTGCTGAAGCTAGACCCGGAGGCTCCTCCAATGACAGGGGCCATGAGGGAGACACCTTGGCTGGAAGAGGACATAGCACCCTCCTCTTTCTTCCTCCCTGCCCCCAGCTGAGTAAGAAGTATGGACCAGTGTTCACCGTCTACCTGGGACCCTGGCGGCCCGTGGTGGTCCTGGTTGGGCAGGAGGCTGTGCGGGAAGCCCTGGGAGGTCAGGCTGAGGAGTTCAGCGGCCGAGGAACCATAGCGATGCTGGAACGGACTTTCGACGGCCATGGTAAGTCAAGGGCTGGTAGGCCCTCTACGCACAGCCTGCCACCACTTACTGGTGTGTGATTTGCACACGGCTCAGTGCCTCTGTTTCCTCATCTGTAAAATGGGGTGATAACAGTGCCCATCGGCCGGGCACAGTGGTTCATGCCTGAAATCCCAACACTTTGGGAGGTGGAGGTGGATGCGTCACTTGAGATCAGGAGTTCCAGACCAGCCTGGCCAACATGGCGAAACCCTGTGTCTATTAAAAATATAAAATGTAGCTGGGCATGGTGGTGGGTGCCTGTAATCCTAGCTACTCAGGAGGCTGAGGCAGGAGAATCACTTGAATCTGGGAGGCAGAGGTTGCAGTGAGCCGAGATCACGCCACTGCACTCCAGCCTGGGCAATGGAGCGAGACTCCACCTCAAAAAAAACAAATAAAAAAAGCAAACAAAAAAAAACCAAACAAATAAAGCAGTGCCGGTCGTGTAGGATTGAGTGACTGAGTGAGGACGGCCTTGCACAGAGTGGACACTCACTAATCACCAGGTTTTCACGTCAGTGATCACCAGCCGTGATCCAGGTAAAGCCCTGAGGGCTCAGAAAGATGCCGGAGAGCTTTCGAGGTGCTGGGAATTGGTGGGCAAGCCCTCGAACAAAAAAACCGGTTCTCTGTGTTACAACAGAAAGCAGGAGACCCGTGCTGGGCGCTGCCAGGACTAAGACAGCACCTAAGTGCTCTGGGGAAGTACCTAGGCCAGTGCGGAGAGAGACTCACCACACAGTGACAACCCAGAGTGGTCAGGCCAAGATGGGGAAGCAGAGGGAGAAAGGTCGGGGTGGGATAGGGAGGGATCAGGGCAAGAGGGGTCAGGGCCAGGACGAGGGAAGCCCTGGGACCTTAGGGATCTGGAGGAGGTGCCTGACCCAGCCTGTTTGGCGAGGGAGATTCAGGAAGTCTTCCTGGAAGAGAGGCTGTCGGCGCTGAGACTCGTAAGATGAGTGGGAAGGGTGTTCCAGGCAGAAGAACCAACGCCTGCAAAAGCATGACTTTGAGAGAAGCATTCATCCGTTCAACTGATGAATGAAGCTGGGCACGGTGGCTCACACCTGTAACCCCAGCACTTTGAGGGGCTGAATCAGGAGGATGACTTGATCCTAGGAGTTTGAGACAAGCCTGGGCAACATACCCTGCCTCCACAAAAAAATTTTAAAAAAACGATCTTATGCCTGGTCCTGTACTGAGTACCAGGTACACAGAGTTGACAGACGTGGTGTCCTCTCCTGCTGTGGGAGAGGCGGGCTTGTACTGCAGCAAGACAATAGAGGGAGGGAATAGAATCCTAAAGTGAGAGGCACCTGTCCGAGGGTAAAGAGAGAATCAGGGAAGGCTTCTCAGAGGAGGTGACATTTGAGCTGGGATGTGAAGGATGAATGAGTTAGTTCACCAAGAATGGGATGGAAGGGGGTGAGAGTGATGCAGACAGGAAACTGCGGGATCATAGGCCTAGACAGGGGACCGTAACCCCTTTAAGGAAGTAAGAGAAGAACGGCGCAGTCTTAGTGGGTTAAGTAACAAAGCTGAGAAGCCAGGGAAATCCCTAGTCACGCAGGGCCTGTGAGTCACGCCAGAGTGTTTGGGCTTTTGATTTTCCTGGGAACAGTTGATTTAAAGCAGGAAAGAGCTGTAGTCGGAGTTGGGAGGATCCTGTGGTGCTGGAGACGGGGAGTCCAGGGTGGGGACCAGGCTGGACCAGGGCTGGGGCCAGGGGATAGGGAGGAAGGGGTGATTGGGAGAGGCTGGGGGCTCTGGCCAGGGAATGGATGGTGGGTTGAAACAGGGAGAGCAGAGATACTGAGGCCAGTTTGGAACACAGTGTGGCAAGGGCAGGAGATGCCCAAGGGGCAGTGCCCGAGAGGCCACAACAGGCTGGCATTGGACAGGGAGGGTCTGTCTGGACCAGGTGTCTTGGATAAAGAAGGAAAACGGTGCAGTTCCATCCTCCTCCCTTCCTCCTCCCTCTCTATTCAACCTCCGAACTACATGGGTCAGAGGACCCAGTGGGACTCCGTAAATGATGGGATGAGTGGATGGAAGGAAAGAAGAAAGAAAGAACTCTTTATTCACCCTGGTTCATTACAGAACAGACTGGGTGCAGTACACACCTGTAATCCTAGCACTTTGGGAGGCTGAAGCGGGTGGATCACCTCAGGTCAGGAGTTGGAGACGAGCCTAGACAACAGCATATGCCTGTAATCCCAGCTACTTGGAATGCTGAGGCAGGAGAATTGCTAAAACCCAGGAGGCGGAGGTTGCAGTAAGCCAAGATCATGCCACTGCACTCCAGCCTAGGCAACAGAGCAAGACCAGGTCTCAATAATAATTATGAAACAGAAGGAGCTTGGGTCATCCCAGCTACCTACTTTTCAGGAGAATGTCCCCCTCACCCAAGGGCAAAGGATGGGAGAACCAGTTTGATTATGCATTTATTGAGCACCTACTTAGTCCTCATCCCTGAGCTAGGCTGGAATGGACTCAGGACGGAGCCTCAAGAATTCCCCTCAGGGCACCTCACTAGAAAGAAGGGGGAATTGGCCAGGCATGGTGGCTCATGCCTATAATAATCCCAGCACAAGGCCGGGCGCGGTGGCTCAAGCCTGTAATCCCAGCACTGTGGGAGGCCGAGGCGGGTGGATCACGAGGTCAAGAGATCAAGACCATCCTGGTCAACATGGTGAAACCCCGTCTCTACTAAAAATACAAAAACATTAGCTGGGCATGGTGGCGCGTGCCTGTAATCCCAGCTACTCAGGAGGCTGAGGCAGGAGAATTGCCTGAACCCAGGAGGCGGAGGTTGCGGTG
>NW_022437008.1:1121645-1125202 GCF_009761245.1 Sapajus apella | reverse complement strand
CGCCATTGCACTCCAGCCTGGGTAACAAGAGTGAAACTCCGTCTCAAAAAAAAAAAAAAAAAAAAATCCCAGCACTTTGGGAGGCCGAGCCGGGCAGATCATGAGGTCAGGAGATCGAGACCATCCTGGTTAACAAGGTAAAACCCTGTCTCTGCTAAAAATAAAAATTAGTTAGTCCAGCACGGTGGTGTGCAGCTGTAGTCCCAGCTACTCAGGAGGCTGAGGCAGGAGAACTGCTTGAACCCGGAAGGCAGAGGTTACAGCGAGCCGAGATCAGGACACTGCACTCCAGCCTGGGTGACAGACCGAGACTTCATCTGAAAAAAAAAAAA
The DNA here is from genome assembly GCF_009761245.1 of Sapajus apella. Lineage (NCBI taxonomy): Eukaryota > Metazoa > Chordata > Mammalia > Primates > Cebidae > Sapajus > Sapajus apella. Next base: position 1,124,870 of record NW_022437008.1, on the reverse strand, counting down.
TGGGAATGGGGAGAGAGGCCGGTCCCTCCTTGAGTCTAGCCTTCTGCACAGGGGTTTTCTTCTCCAACGGAGAGCGGTGGAGGCAGCTGAGGAAGTTTACCATGCTTGCTCTGCGGGACCTGGGCATGGGGAAGCGAGAAGGCGAGGAGCTGATCCAGGCAGAGGCCAAGTGTCTGGTGGAGGCATTCCGGGGGACAGAAGGTCAGCATGGCGGTGTCCCCCAGGGTCTCCAGCCGAGTGAGAGGGAGGACCCTCCCACTGCAGCTGGTAGTGGCCCCAACTCAGGTGCTGGAATGGGTGGGAAGGGAAGCCTTGGACTCTAGGTCTGGGCTGGGGGTTCTGTTCTGGTCACCCCACCCTCTGTCTCTGTCCTGCTGTCTCTCCGAGGCTGTTACGACATCTGTCTGTGTGTCTGGTGCTGTCATCCCACTCTTCTTGGGTCTCCATCTCTCTGTCTCTTTTCTTTTTCTTTTCTTTTCTTTTTTTTTTTTTTTTTTTGAGATGGAGTCTTGTTCTGTTGCCCATGTTGGAGTGCAGTGGTGTGATCTCAGCTCACTGCAACCTCCACCTTCCGGGTTCAAGTGATTCTCCTGTCTCAGCCTCCCAAGTAGCTGGGTCTACAGGTGCCCACCACCATGCCTGGCTAATTTTTGTATTTTTAGTAGAGACGGGGTTTCACCATGTTGGCCAAGGTGGTCTCGATCTCTTGACCTTGTGATCTGCCTGCCTCGGCTTCCCAAAGTGCTGGGATGAGCCACCGCGTCCGGCCTGTCTCTTCTCTCTCTCTCACTCCTTTCCTCTGTTTCTTGGGCCCTAAGTGTGTCTTTTTCTTTTTCCCATCTGTCTGTCTCCTTCTTTGCCTGTTTAGCTCTCTCCCTGTGCTGTCCGTCCGTCTGTCTTTCCCTGCCTCCCTGTCTCTCTCTGGTCAGATTCAGTCCCAAACTGCTCCCCTCTGCCTGGCTCCATCAAAGCCCACCTCCCTGCCCCCACTCCCCCCAGGACGCCCATTCGATCCCTCCCTGCTGCTGGCCCAGGCTACCTCCAACGTAGTCTGCTCCCTCCTCTTTCGCCTCCGCTTCTCCTATGAGGATAAGGAGTTCCAGGCCGTGGTCCAGGCAGCTGGTGGTACCCTGCTGGGAGTCAGCTCCCCAGGGGGTCAGGTGAGTGGGTGGGACCCCTCCCCAACTACCTTCCCTAAAGGCTGCTGCCAAGGTCCCAGGAAAACTAGCTGCCCTTCTCCCCACAGACCTATGAGATGTTCTCCTGGTTCCTGCGGCCTCTGCCAGGCCCCCACAAGCAGCTCCTCCGCCACCTGGGCACCTTGGCCACCTTCACAGTCCAGCAGCTGCGGCAGCACCAGGCGAACCTGGATGCCTCGGGCCCCGCAAGTGACCTTGTTGATGCCTTCCTGCTGAAGATGGCACAGGTGTGGGAAGGGTGCAGGGACCCCCTCTCCAAATGGAGGTGGTGGCCTGGTGGGTCCCCAACCAGATGTCCCTGGGGACCTCGATTGGGTCCCTTTTTCTCTCTCTGCCTGTCTCTGTGAGTACGAGTGTCTCTGTGTGGGTGTATATGTCTCTTTTTCTTTTTTTGAAACAGAGTCTCACCCTGTTGCCAGGTTGGAGTGCAATGGCACAATCTTGGCTCACTGCAACCTCCCCAGAATCACTTCATCCCACCCCCTGCAGCCTCCCCATACTTTTTTTTTTTTTTTTTTTTTTTTTTTGAGATGGAGTTTCATTCTTGTTACCCAGGCTGGAGTGCAATGGTGCGATCTCGGCTCACCTCAACCTCCGCCTCCTGGGTTCCAGCAATTCTCCTGCCTCAGCCTCCTGAGTAGCTGGGATTGCAGGCGCGCGCCACCATGCCCAGCTAATTTTTTGTATTTTTAGTAGAGACGGGGTTTCACCATGTTGACCAGGATGGTCTCAATCTCTTGACCTCATGATCCACCCACCTCGGCCTCCCAAAGTGCTGGGATTACAGGCTTGAGCCACCGCGCCCGGCTAGCCTCCCCATACTTTTATGTAAATTCACAATTTTATGTGAATTACAGTCATTTATTAGGAAGCCTTGCAATATCAAGTTATGTTAATAAAGCCCATTTTATTAATTATATAAGAATAATATTTCTCTTTTTATTTTTATTTTTTGATGTAGAGTCTTTCTCTGTCACTCAGGCTGGAGTGCAATGGCGTGATCTTGGCTCACTGCAACCTCCGCCTCCCGGGTTCAAGTGATTCTCCTGCCTCAGCCTCCTGAGTAGCTGGGATTACAGGCATGCACCACCACATCCAACTAATTTTGTTGTTGTTGTTGTTGTTTTTAGTAGAGATGGGGTTTCTTCATGTTGGTCAGGCTGGTCTTGAACCCCCGACCTCAGGTGATCTGCCTGCCTTGGACTCCCAAAGTGCTGGGATTACAGGCATGAGCCACCATGCCCGGTGGTAATTCTATAATTCTAATTTTTGTTTGTTTGTGTTTTGAGACAGGGTCTCATTCTGTCACCCCGGCTGCAGTGCAGTGGCACAATCATAGCTCATTACAGCCCTGATCTTCTGAGCTCAAGCGATCCTCTTGCCTCAGCCTCCTGATTAGCTGGAATTACAGGCACATGCCACCACACCCGGCGGATTTTTTGTGTGTTTAGTAGAGACAAGGTCTCACTATGTTGCCCAGGCTGATCTCAAACTCCTGAACTCCAGCAATCCACCCGCCTCAGCCTCCCAGAGGGCCAGGATGACAGATGTGAGCCACCACTCCCACCCCTATTTTTGATGTCTGAAGGAACAGCTGTACAATTTTCCACAGGGCTGCATCATTTCACATTCCCACCAATGGTGCACAAGCACTTCAGAGTCTCCACGTCTTCACCAACGCTTCTAATCTTCTGTGTTTTTGTTAGTAGTCATTCCCTTTCATTTTTTTTTTTTTTTTTTTTTTTGAGACGGAGTTTCGCTCTTGTTACCCAGGCTGGAGTGCAATGGCGCGATCTCGGCTCACCGCAACCTCCGCCTCCCGGGTTCAGGCAATTCTCCTGCCTCAGCCTCCTGAGTAGCTGGGATTACAGGCACGCGCCACCATGCCCAGCTGATTTTTTGTATTTTTAGTAGAGACGGGGTTTCACCATGTTGACCAGAATGGTCTCGATCTCTTGACCTCGTGATCCACCCGCCTCGGCCTCCCAAAGTGCTGGGATTACAGGCGTGAGCCACCGCGCCCGGC
>NW_022437008.1:1116730-1121245 GCF_009761245.1 Sapajus apella | reverse complement strand
GCCTGTAATCCCAGCACTTTGGGAGGCCGAGACAGGTGGATCCCCTGAGGTCAGGAGTTTGAGACCAGCTTGGGCAACATGGTGAAACCCCATTTCCACTAAACATACAAAAATTAAGCGGGTATGGTGGCAGGCACCTGTAATCCCAGCTACTCGGGAGGCTGAGGCAGAAGAATTGCTTGAACTTGGGAGGCGGAGGTTGCAGCGAGCCAAGATTGTGCCACCGCACTCCAGCCTGAGCAACAAAGCAAGACTCTGTCTCAAAAAAAAAAAAAAAAAAGTCTACTTCCCAACCTTCCCAAAATTTATCTAAGCTCCCTGATGGCTGGACAAGGTGGCTCACACCTGTAATCCCAGCACTTTGGGAGGCCGAGGAGGGTGGATCAGGAGATCGAGACCATCCTGGCAAACATGGTGAAACCCTGTCTCTACTAAAAATACAAAAAAATGAGCCAGGTGTGGTGGCGCAGGCCTGTAGTCCCAGCTACTTGGGAGGCTGAGGCAGGAGAATTGCTTGAACTCGGGAGGCAGAGGTTGCAGTGCGCCAAGATCGTGCCACTGCACTCCAGCGTGGGTGACAGAGACACCATCTCAAAAAATAAATAATAAAAACATAAATATATAAATAAACAAACCCCTGACAAAACTTTAATTTGTGGTGCTGACCCCAGACGTGGCTGTTCTGGACATTTACTTTCTGAAGCCTGTGTTCTCTCAGCCCCTCTGCCTGGTTTCTTTCAGGAGGAACAAAACCCACACACAGAATTCACCGAGAAGAACATGCTGATGACAGTCATTTATTTGCTGTTTGCTGGGACAATGACAGTCAGCGCCACGGTCGGCTATACCCTCCTGCTCCTGATGAAATACCCTCATGTCCAAAGTAAGAGCATTTTTCACCTGCCAGGCCTTGGGAAAGGAAGTAAGGGTTCTGGGCTGGGTGCGGTGGCTCATGCCTGTAATCCCAGCACTTTTGGAGGCCGAGGCGGTCTGATCACTTGAGAACAGGAGTTCAAGACCAGCCTGGCCAACATAGTGAAACCCCATCTCAACTGAAAATACGAAAGTTAGCCAAGTAGCTGTAATCCCAGCTACTCAGGAGGCTGAGACATGAGAATTACTTGAGCCTAGGAGGTAGAGGTTGCAGTAAGCGGACATCACACCACTGCACTCCAGACTGGGTGACAGAAAGAGACACTGTCTCAAAAAACGACAGCGTGCGGCCAGGCGTGGTAGCTCACGCCTGTAATCCCAGCACTTTGGGAGGCCAAGGTGGGGGAATCACAAGGTCAGGAGTTTGAAACCAGCCTGGCCAATATAGTGGAACGCTGTCTCTACTAAAAATACAAAAAAAATTAGCCAGGGGTGGTGGCAATCTCCTGTAATCCCAGCTACTCAGGAGGCTGAGGCAGGAGACTCGTTTGAACCTGGGAGGTGGGCATTGCAGTGAGCAGAGATCTCGCCACTGCACTCCAGCCTGGACAACAGAACGAGACTCCTCTCAAAAAAGAAAAAAACAAGGCCGGGCGCGGTGGCTCAAGCCTGTAATCCCAGCACTTTGGGAGGCCGAGGCAGGTGGATCACGAGGTCAAGAGATCGAGACCATCCTGGTCAACATGGTGAAACCCCGTCTCTACTAAAAATACAAAAAATTAGCTGAGCATGGTGGCGCATGCCTGTAGTCCCAGCTACTCAGGAGGCTGAGGCAGGAGAATTGCCTGAACCCAGGAGGCGGAGGTTGCGGTGAGCCGAGATCATGCCATTGCACTCCAGCCTGGGTAACAAGAGTGAAACTCCATCTCAAAAAAAAAAAAAAAAAACAAAGGACAGTGTGGGTTCTAGAGGGAAGAGTGGGTGGGTACAGTGGACAGGCAGAGCTAGATCTTGGAGGTATCAATGGGCATGGCGTTTGGGGTGTCGAGGAGCCCGAAGTTTGGGAGCTGCTGACTGCAGTATGAGGCATAGCAAAAGACAAGGCAGAGGTCTGCAGGCCTCGTTGCCTTAGTGATACGTTAGGTGCCTTCTCCTGAGCCACGGGGAGCAATCGAATGACTTTGAGCAGGGGAGGGCAGGGTCAAATTGGTATTTTATTTTATTATTTTTATTTATTGAGACAGAGTCTTGCTCTGTCACCAGGCTGGAGTGCAGTGGCACGATCTCAGCTCACTGCAACCTTCGCCGCCTGGATTCAAGCGATTCTCCTGCCTCAGCCTCCCAAGAAGCTGGAACTACAAGCACATGCCACCATGCACGGCTAATTTTTGTATTTTTAGTAGAGATGGGGTTTCACCATGTTGGCCAGGATGGTTTCGATCTCCTGACTTCATGATCCTCCCGCTTCAGCCTCCCAAAGTGCTGGGATTACAGGCGTGAGCTACCACGCCCGGCTGGTATTATTATTTTTTTTGTCGGGGGGCAGAGTCTCAATCTGTCACCCAGGCTGGAATGCTGTGGTTTGATCTTGGCTCACTGCAACCTCTGTCTCCTGGGTTCAAGCAATTCTCCTGCCTCAGACTCCCGAGTAGCTGGGATTATAGGCATGCACTGCCATGCCTAGCTAACTTTTGTATGTTTAGTAGAGAAGGGTTTCACCCTGTTGGCCAGGCTGATCTTGAACTCCTGACCTCAAGTGATCCGCTGGCCTCAACCTCCTAAAGTGCTGGGATAAGAGGCATGAGCCACCGCACCGGGCCCAGATTGACATTTTAGAAAAATCTTTGGGAGGCGGAGGGGGAAGAAGGTCACTTGAGGCCAGGAGTTCGAGACCACTGGGCAATAAAGTGAAACGTCATCTCCACCAAAAAAGAAGAAAAAAGATTAGCAGTTTGTGATGGCATGTACCTGTAGTCCAGCTACAGGTAGGAGGCGCAGGTGGGAGGATTGCTTTAGCCCAGAAGTTTGAGGCTGCAGCGGGCTATGATTGCACCACTGCACTCCAGCCTGGGTGACAGCAGCCCTGCCTCTAAAAGAAGAAGAAAAAGAAGAAAGAAAGAGCTTTCAAGAAAAGAAAAAAAAAGAAAGAGCTCAAGGGCCGGGTGTGGTGGCTCACACCTATAATCCTAGCACTTTGGGAGGCTGAGGCGGGAGATCACAAAGTCAGGAGTTCAAGACCAGCCTGGCCAACTTAGTGAAACCACATCTCTACTAAAAATACAAAAAAAAAATTAGCTGCATGTGGTGGCAGGCACCTGTAATCCCAGCTACTCGGGAGGCTGAGGCAGGAGAATTGCTTGAACTTGGGGGGTGGAGGTTGCAGTGAGCCGAGATCACACATACCACTACACTCCAGCCTGGAAGACAGAGCAAGACTCTGTCTCAAAAAAAAAAAAAAGAAAGAAAGTATACATGAGCCAGGCGTTGTTGCTCATGCCTGTAATCCTAGCACTTTGGGAGGCCAAGGTGGGAGGATCACTTGAGGCTAGGAGTTCAAGATCAGCCTGGCCAACATAGTGAGACCCTGTCTATACCAAAAATAGAAAAATTACCTGGGTATGGTGGTATGTGGCTGTGGTCATAGCTACTCAGGAGGCTGAGGTGGATCACTTGAACCCAGGAGGTTTGGTGGAGGCCACTACAGTGAGCTGTCATTGCACCACTTGCACTCCGGCCTGGGCAACAGAATAAGACCCTGGCTCAAAAAAAAAAAAAAAAAAAAAAGAAAGAGGCTGGGCTTGGTGGCTCACGCCTGTAATTCCAGCACTTTGGGAGGCCGAGATGGGCAGATCACCTGTAGTCAGGATTTCAGGACCAGCCTGACCAACATGAAGAAACCCTGTCTCTACTAAAAATACAAAATTAGCTGGGTGTGGTGATACATGCCTGTAATCCCAGCTACTCAGGAGGCTGAGGCAGGAGAATCGCTTCAACCTGGGAGGCAGAGGTTGCAGTGAGCTGAGATCGCGCCATTTCACTCCAGCCTGGGCTACAAGAGCGAAACTCCATCTCAAAAAAAAAAAAAAGAGAGAGAGAGAGAAAAGATAGATGGAACACCCAACACACAAGATGTGTGGTCTTTGGGCTCACTGAGGGCTGGGGACCACTCCTCACCTGTCAGCCTCACCCCAAACCACAGCTAGGCAAGCAGATGGGCTTCCGAGAGGAGGAGGACCCCTGTGCCCTATCCCTGCCTGACCCCCACCTTCCTCTTGCTTGCAGAGCGGATACGGGAGGAGCTGACTCGGGAGCTGGGGGCTGGCCAGGCACCAAGCCTTGGGGACCGCACCCGCCTCCCTTACACCGACGCAGTTCTGCACGAGGCGCAGCGGCTGCTGGCGCTGGTGCCCATGGGAATACCCCGCAGCCTCATGCGAACCACCCGCTTCCGAGGGTACACCCTGCCCCAGGTGGGTATGCGTACTGCCTCGGCCCCTGGTGGCCTGAGCCCGGGTGGGTTGCTGTCAGGCACTTTGTTATTAACTCTTGCTCTCTCGCCCTCCCTCGCTCCCTCTCTCGCTCTCTCTCTCTCTCTCTCTCTTTCTCCTCCAACCCCACCCCCACACTCCTGCATTTTTCTCC
>NW_022437008.1:1115946-1116630 GCF_009761245.1 Sapajus apella | reverse complement strand
TTCAAGTGATTCTGCTGCCTCAGCCTCCTGAGTAGCTGGGATCACAGGCATGCGCCACCACATCCAGCTAACTTTTGTATTTTTAGTAGAGACGAGGTTTCACCATGTTGGTCAGACTGGTCTCAAACTCCTGAGCTCAGGTGATCCGCCTGCCTCAGCCTCCCAATATGCTGGGATTACGGGTGTGAGCCACCTCGCCCAGCCTCCCGTTCTGCATCTTTTTACTCTTTCTGTTTCTTTTCGGTTTGTGTTTTCTTGCCCTTTGTCTCTAGGCCCCATCTGCCCTACAGATCTCTTAATTCTGCCTCCTTCTAAGGTGGTTGGGACAATCGAATGAGGTGACACATGGAGAAGCAGTTTGAAAACTTAGGAGCAAGTCCAGGACTAAAGGAAGGCCTCTTGACCCTTAGCCCCTGCTACAGACACACATTCCCTTCTCTTCTCTTTCTCTCTTTCTCTCCAATCTCAGGGCGCTTCACTGGAGAGCAGCTCTGATGCAGAACCAAAAGGGGGCGATGTTTCCCCAGAAACCCCAGCACTTAGTGCATGCGGCTGCCTCCTCCACCTTCACCGCAGAATCAAACTCGCGGCAGCTAGGTTCCAGTGCTGCTGTGCTGCTGTCTGCTTTGCTTTGCTCTCTTCTTTCTTTCTTTCTCTTTCCTTCTTTCTTTCTTTCTTTCTCTT
>NW_022437008.1:1062936-1115846 GCF_009761245.1 Sapajus apella | reverse complement strand
GGAGTTTCACTCTTGTTACCCAGGCTGCAGTGCAATGGCGCGATCTCGGCTCACCGCAACCTCCGCCTCCTGGGTTCAGGCAATTCTCCTGCCTCAGCCTCCTGAGTAGCTGGGATTACGGGCACGCGCCACCATGCCCAGCTAATGTTTTGTAGTTTTAGTAGAGACGGGGTTTCACCGTGTTGACCAGGATGGTCTTGATCTCTTGACCTCGTGATCCACCCGCCTCGGCCTCCCAAAGTGCTGGGATTACAGGCGTGAGCCACCGTGCCCGGCCTCTTTCTTTCTCTTTCTTTCTTTCTCTTTCTTTCTTTTTCTTTCTCTTTTTGTTTCATTCTTTTTTCTCTTTCTCCCTCCCTCTCCCCCACTTTCTTTCTCTTTCCTTCTCTCTATTTCTCTCCTCCTTCCCTCCCTCTTGTTCTCTCTCTCTCTCTCTTTTCTTTCCTTCTTTCTTTCTTTTAACAGGGTCTCTCTGTCTCCCAGGCTGGAGTGCAGCAATGCAAGCATAACTCACTGCAGCCTTGAACTCCTGAGTTCAGAGTGATCCCATCTCCTGAGCAGCTGAGCCCACAGGCTCATGCCACCGTGCCGGGCTAATTTTTTCATTTTTCATAGAGACGAGGTCGTGCTATATTGCCCAGGCTGGTCTCAAACCCCTGGACTCAAATGCTTCTCTCACCTCAGCCTCCCACGTAGCTGGGATTACAGACACGAGCCACTGCACCCCACTCAACCCTCAACAAATGTTGATGCTGTTATGTTTTGTGAACTAGTGTCCCTGGCACCCCAGACTTAGGCGCCACACCCGAGGACCTAATAGACTGGGGTGGGAAGGGGTTTGTAGCTTGATTGTTTGTTTGTTTGAGGCAGTCTTACTCTGTCAGATTGCTCTGAGTGCAGTGTCATGATCTCAGCTCACTGCAGTCTCCGCCTCCTGGGTTCAAGTGATTCTTCTCCCTCAGCCTCCCGAGTAGCTGAGATTACAGGTGCCCGCCACCACACCCAGCTAATATTTTGTATTTTTAGTAGAGACAGAGTTGTTGTTTTTTTTTTTAAGATGGGGTTTCACCATGATGGTGAGGCTGGTCTTGAATTCCTGACCTCAGGTGTTCCACCCACCTCGGCCTCCCAAAGTGCTAGGATTACAGGCGTGAGCCACCGTGCCCGGCCAGTAGAGACAGAGTTTTACTGTGTTAACCAGGATGGTCTCGAACTCCTGACCTTGTGATCTGCCCGCCTGTGCCTCCCAAAGTGCTGGGATTACAGGCGTGAGCCACTGCACCTGGCCCTTAGCTTAATTCTTATTTCCCCTCAGGGCACAGAGGTTTACCCGCTCCTTGGTTCCATCCTGCATGACCCCAACATCTTCGAACAGCCAGAGGAGTTCAACCCAGACCGTTTCCTGGACGCAGACGGACGGTTCAGGAAGCATGAGGCGTTCCTGCCCTTCTCCTTAGGTATCTGCTGTTGCCCTGGGTATAACAAGCAGGTGCTGGTGAACTCCAGGCACCTATGCCAGCTGGGGGCACCCTTCTGCACCCTGGGCTCACTGTTGGCCCCTCCACCTGCTGTTCTCCCTGTGTGCCTGGGCATGAGGAGGGCTGGCTCATCCCTCTCTGTCTCTCTCTGTCTGTCTGTCTGTCTCTCTCTCTCTCTCTCTCCCCCCCCCCCACCCCAGGAAAGCGTGTCTGCCTTGGAGAGGGCCTGGCAAAGGCAGAGCTCTTCCTCTTCTTCACATCCATCCTGCAAGCCTTCTCCCTGGAGAGCCCGTGCCCACCGGGCACCCTGAGCCTCAAGCCCACCACCAGTGGCCTTTTCAACGTCCCCCCAGCCTTCCAGCTGCAAGTCCATCCCGCTGACCTTGACCCTACCACATAGACCAGATGAAGGAAGGCAGCTTGGAGGTGGTGGGTGCCCGGGATGGTGCCTCCAACCTCGACTTTCCTTGTGAATGGGAGGATGGAGACAACCCTCCAGCATGGACAGGGTTATGTCTCCAGAGTCTACACTGCAGGCTCCAGAGTCAACACTGCAGGCAGCCACATTTACATACCTGCAGCTGTTTTCCAGAGACTGTCCCACGCCCACATACTCACTCACTTGGCTCATGCCGCTGTTAAGATGCAAAACCACACACCCATACACAACTACAAGGGCTACAAGGCAACTGCTGCGTTAGCTTTCCGTGGACATAAATACAGTCCATCCACAATCACAAGTGCGTAGCCGGGTAACCCACTGACTCAGACACCATGCAACTCCCCTGGATCTGCAGCCCATACGTGGGAGTCCAGCTGTCACCTTCACGAGCCACAGAAACAGCCACACGTGTCCACAGCTCACATGCCCTCTCCGTTCACCAGACTTCTCAGTCTGTCCCTGTCTCTGGTGCTGGCACGGAGAACAGCGCACCCCTTCCTGGGTCACGCCACAGAGACCATCACTGTCTACCAGCCCAACACGTGCTCCCTCTTATAGCTGCATCACGCTCCCAGCCCATGACCACTGATGTCCACACACCCCCAACCACTGGTCCACACAGCTAACCACGTATGACATTGTCCTGGCTCCCCAGAGTATCTTAGTGACAAGAGACACACCACTTCCACCAAGGCACAGTCCCTAACCACCTCCGCAACTGCAGCCTTCAGTCACCACCACCCCCGCTTTTTTTTTTTTTTCTTTTTTTTTTGAGATGGAGTCTCACTCTGTTGCCCAAGCTGGAGTGCAGTGTCGAGATCTCGGCTCACAGGAAACTTCACCTCCCGGGTTCAAGCAATTCTCCTGCCTCAGCCTCCCCAGTAGCTGGGATTACAGGTGCCCACCAACACGCATGGCTACTTTTTGTATTTTTAGTAGAGATGGGGTTTTGTTATTTGGCCAGGCTGGTCTTGAACTCCTGACCTCAAGTGATCCGCCTACCTCGGTCTCCCAAAGTGCTGGGATTACAGGTGTAAGCCACGCCACCCGGCCTCAGTCACCCCTTTTTAAGCACCCTGATTCTCCCAAATGCAAACACATCTGGGTCGGCAATTGTGCACAGAGACCTCAGACACACGAGGACCCTCAGACCAGAGGAACACCTGCCCAACCCCCACACCTGCTCATGCCACCATGTGGACAGCAGCCCCTGCTGTGCCTCCACACACACATACACGCTCACTCACTTATCTGCAGCCCCTATTCGGGGTCAGACTCCCCTTTAGACCCAGTGGAAAGGGCTAGAAGACCAAATAGGGGCCAGGTTTCAATTCACCCTGTCAGGGAGGGAGCTGGATCTGACATCCTTGTAACTTAAATGTCCAGCTTGGGAATTAAAGTTTGTTCCTGGCCGTTAGCCTACTGCATGTGTGTGACCCGAGTCAGTCACTGTGAGTAAGGGGTGGGGATGGGGGAGTCCACCCCTCCCCTGAGGCTGGGCGGGAGCTGAAAAACATGGCCACCGCCCACCCTGACTGCTGACATCACGGCCAGATGTGGAGCTGGGAGGAGGGGCAGGCTGGGGCCCCACGCTGGGCCTAACTTCCAGAAAAGCCCAAGGTGTCTGGCCGTGGGAAGTGCGCAAGGAGAGGGTAACCCAAGCTGGACTGCGGACCTTGGGGGCTCCCTCAGCCAGTGAAAGCCTGAAGCCAACTAGATCCAGACCCTGGAGACTCTTGGGCACAAGAACTAGCTTGCAACACAGACCCTAAGCCCACTCCCACTCACTTCCTCCATCCTCCCCTTCACAAGGAAAGGAGAGCCATTTGTAAATTTCTTTTTTTTTGAGACAGAGTCTCACTCTGTCACCCAGGCTGGAGTGCAGTGGTGTGTTGATCTTGGCTCACTGCAGCCTCCGCCTCCCAGGTTCAAGCAATTCTCCACCTCAGCCTCCCCAGTAGCTGGAATTACAGGTGCATGCCACCATGCCCAGCTAAGTTTTATATTTTTAATAGAGGCAGGGTTTCTCCATATTGGTCAGGCTGGTCTTGAACTCCTGACCTCATGATCCACCTGCTTTGGCCTCCTAAAGCGCTGGGATTACAGGCATGAGCCACTGCACTCTGCCCTGATATATTTATTTTACCTATTGCTATTTATTTATCTTTTTTTTTTTTTTTTTTTTTGAGATGGAGTCTCGCTTTCGCCCAGGCTGGAGTGCAGTGGCGTGCTCCCGGCTCATCACAACTTCCACCTCCAGGTTCGAGCGATTCTCCTGCCTCAGCCTCCCAAGTAGCTGGGATTACAGGTGCACACCACCACGCCCAGCTAATTTTTGTATTTTTAAGTAGAGATGGGGTTTAACCACGTTGGTCAGGCTGGTCTTGAACCCCTGTCCTCGTGATCCACCTGCCTCAGCTTCCCAAAGTGCTGGGATTACAGGTGTGAGCCACTGCATCTGGTTAATTTTTGTATTTTCAGTAGAGATGGGTTTCACCATGTTGGGCAGGCTGGTCTTGAACTCCTGAACTTGTGATCTGCCCACCTCAGCCTCCCAAAGTGCTGGGATTACAGGCGTGAGCCCGCTCGCCCGGCCCCTGCTTTATTTTTCTTCACTGCCCATCTTGCAACATAAGTATTTATGTGAGTGTTATTTCTCTTCCCCCTTTGAATGGGAGCTCCAGGAGGATGTGAACTTTTCTTGCTCATTGTAGAAGCCCCACCCCTAGCACCACCTGTCCATCTTTTCTTTTCTTTTCTTTTTAATGACAGGGTCTCTCTCTGTCATCCAGACTGGAATCCAGTGGTGCCCTCACAGCTTACTGCAGCCTCAAACTCCTGGGCTCAAGCGATCCTCCCGCCTCAGCCGCCCCAAGTAGCCAAGGCTATGTGTGCAAGCACAACTGGCTAATTTTTAAAAAAAATTTTGTAGGGCCAGGCGCGGTGGCTCATGCCTATAATCCCAGCACTTTGGGAGGCCGAGGCGGGTGGATCACGAGGTCAAGAGATCGAGACCATCCTGGTCAACAAGGTGAAACCTCGTCTCTACTAAAAATACAAAAAAAAATAGCTGGTCATGGTGGCACATGCCTGTAATCCCAGCTACTCAGGAGGCTGAGGCAGGAGAATTGCTTGAACCCAGGAGGCGGAGGTTGCAGTGAGCCGAGATCGCGCCATTGCACTCCAGCCTGGGTAACAAGAGCAAAACTCTGTCTCAAAAAAAAAAAAAAATGTTGTAGACACAGGGTCTGGCTATGTTGCCAGGCTGGTCTTAAACTCCTAGCCTCAAGCTGTCATCCCACCTGGGCCTCCTAAAGTGTGGGATTATAGGCGTGACCCACTCAACCTAGCCAGCTTCTTTTTTTTATTTTTCTGGGGGGGAGGGGATGGTCTCTCACTGTCGCCCAGGCTGGAGTGCAGTGATGCAATCCCAGCTCACTGCAATCTCCACCTTCCAGGTTCAAGAGATTCTCCTGGCTGGGTGAGGTGGCTCACACCTGTAATTCCAGCACTTTGAGAGGCTGAGGTGGGTGGATCATCTGAGCTCAGGAGTTCAAGACCAGCCTGGGCAACACGGTGAAACCTCATATCTACTAAAATACACAAATCAGCTGGGTGTGGGAGCTCGTGCCCGTAGTCCCAGCTACTCAGGAGGCTGAGGCAGAAGAATCACTTGAATCCAGGAGGCGGAGGTTGCAGTGAGCCAAGATCAAACCACTGAGCTCCAGCCTGGTGACCGAGGAGTGAAACTCCATCTCAGAAAAAAAGAGAAAAGAAATTCTTCTGCCTCAGCCACCCGAGTAGCTGGGACTACAGGCAAGCACCACCCGGCCCGGCTAATTTTTTTTTTTTTTTTTTTTTTTTTTTTTAGTAGAGATGGGGTTTTCAAATGTTGGCAAGCCTGGTCTTCAACTCTGACCTCAGTTGATCCATCCACTTCGGCCTCCCAAAATGCTGGGATTACAGGCATGAGCAACCGTACCTGGTACTGTCTCATTTTTTAAAAATGCATTTCAAAGTAAATTGCAGGCACATAGTAGGTGCTCAGCAAATAGTTCATATAGTCCACGAGTGAATGAATTTACAGGTTCAAGTAGGCCATCAACCAGCTGGGTCCATTGAGCCCTAGGGTGAGCAGGGCCCCCCCCCCGACATATCTAAATAAGTGAGCAGACCTTTGCACATATTTGCACACTTCAAAAATGCCACCATTGGCTGGGTGCAGTGGCTCATGTCTGTAATCCCAGCACTTTGAGAGGCCAAGGCAGGCAGATCACCTGAGGTGAGGAGTTCGAGACCAGCCTGGCCAACATGGTAAAATCCCGCCTCTACTACAAATACACAAATTAGCTGGGCATAGTGGTGGGCACCTGTAGTTCCAGCTACTCAGGAGGCTGAGGCAGGAGAATCATTTGAACCAGGGAGGTGGAGGTTGCAGTGAGTTGGGATTGTACCACTGCACTCCAGCCTGGGTGACAGCAAGAACCATCCCCCACCCCAAAAGAAAAAGAAAAAAGACGGGGCTGGGCCCAGGGGGTCACACCTGTAATCACACACTTTAGGAGGCCCAGGTGGGAAGATTGCTTGAGGCTAGGAGTTTAAGACCAGCCTGGCAATATTCCCAGGCCCTGTGTCTACAAAAAAAAAAAAAAATTTTTTTTTTGAGGCAGAGTCTCACTCTGTCACCCAGGCTGGAGTGCAATGGTGTGTTCTCAGCTCACTGCAACCTCTGCCTTCCTGGTTCAAGTGATTCTCCCTGTCTCAGCCTCCCAAGTAACTGGGATTACAGGTGCCCACCATCACACCCAGCTAATTTTCGTATTTTTAGTAGAGACAGCGTTTTGCCACATTGACCAGGATGGTCTCAATCTCTTGACCTCGTGATCCAGCTGCCTCGGCCCCACAAAGTGCTGGGATTACAGGCACGAGCCACTGCACCTGGCCAAAAACATTTTTTCTTTATTAGCCAGGTGTGCTTGCACACATAGTCTTGGCTACTCGGGAAGGCTGAGGCGGGAGGATTGCTTGAGCCCAGGAGTTTGAGGCTGCAGCAAGCCATGATGGCGCCATGGCATTTCAGTCTGAATGACAGAGTGCTTGAACCGGGAAGTGGAGTTTGCAGCCAGCCTGGGCGACAGAGTGAGATTCCGTCTCAAGAAAAAAGCCACAATGAGGAATTGTCCCCTTTGTGGCAGGGCTTTTACAGGGTGATGAAGATGCAGCACTGCCCAAGATACATGCAGTCCCTGCCCCCGTAGAGGCCACAGGCCAGCGGGGGAGACAGACGTGAGACACAATCATGCCAATAAATGTATAATGACAACCCAGGCAAAGTGTTGCCAAGGGAAGGGACAGGGTGCTGGGAGTGAAGAACATGGGGACCTAGATTGGACTGGGAGGGGCCAGACAGTGATGTGATGGAGAAGGGATGGTAGAGCTGGGGACAAGGGCTGCAGGAGGTTGCTCCGAGGCCTTGGCGGGGGGCTCTTTTGGTGAGAAAGTGAGAGAAGACTGGGGAGGCGAAAGGACGGTCACATAGACATAAGGAGTTTAGGGTTCTCCTGAAAGGTCTGGGGCAGGGGTGGGAAAGGGTTTGGTTTGACATCGGGAAGAAGCCTTCTGACTGTGGAGCGGGAGACAGGTTGGAAGGAGCAACAGAAGCCAGCAGCCCATAGCCAGGTGCAGTGGCTCACGCCTGTAATCCCAGCACTTTAGGAGGCCAAGGCGGGCAGATCACTTGAGGCCAGGAGTTCAAGACCAGCCTGTCCAATATGGTGAAACCCTGTCTCTACTAAAAATACAAAAATTAGTCTGGCATGGTGATGGACGCCTATGATCTCAACTACTCAGGAGGCTGAGGCGGGAGGATCGCTTGAACCTGGGAGGCAGAGGTTGCAGTGAACAGAGATTGAGCCACTGCATTCCAGCCTGGGTGACAGAGCAAGGCTCCATCTCCAAAAAAAAAAAAAAAAAAAAAGCCAGTAGCCCTGGGAGGTGGTAAGAGCTCAGGCCCAGGCTGGAGGGGACGGGCTGGACCAGAGTGAGACTGTGGGGAGGGACCAGGAGAGGTGGGAGTGAGGTTTGTGAAAATAAATCCTCCATGGAACTTGGTAACTAAGTACAGCATTGGGGTGTCCAGGAGGACTCCAGGGCTCAGACTTGGGGGACACGATGGATCCTGGGGCCATCACTGAAATGAGACACAAGTGAAACAGGTGCCTGGGCACAGCTGCACACGCCTGTAATCCCAGGAGTTTGAGACCAGCCAGCCCAGGCAATGTGGTGAGACCCTGCCTCTACAAAAAACATAAAAATTAGCCGGGCACAGTGGTGAGTGCCTGTAGTCCCAGATACTTGGGAGGCTGAGGGGGAAGGATTGCTTGAGCCCAGGAGGCCGAGACTGAAGTGGACTATGATGGCACCACTGCGCTCCAGCCTGGGAGACAGAGCAGACCTCTGTCTGTGAAAAAAAAAGGCCAGAGCCAGGTGTGGTGCCCCATGCCTGTAATCCCAGTACTTTGGGAGGCCAAGGCAGGTGGATTACCTGAGGTCAGGAGTTCAAGACCAGCCTGACCAACATAGCGAAACTCTGTCTCTAGTAAAAATACAAAATTAGCTGGGAGTGGTAGTGCATGCCTGTAATCCCAGCTACTAGGAAAGCTGAGGCAGTAGAATTGCTTGAACCCGGGAGCCGGAGGTTGCAGTGAGCAGAGATTGCTCATTTGCACTCCAGCCTGGGCAACAAGAGTGAAACTCTGTCTCAAAAAAAAGGTGGGGCACAGTGGCTCACACCTGTAATCCCAGTACTTTGGGAGGCTGAGGTGGGCAGATCACGAGGTCAGGAATTGGAGACCATCCTGGCCAACATGACGAAGCCCTGTCTCTACTAAACATACAAAAATTATAGAAGACAAAACTGGGCCGGGCGTGGTGGCTCACGCCTGTAATCCAAGCACTTTGGAGGCCAAAGCGGGTGGATCACCTGAGATCAGGAGTTCAAGACCAGCCTGACCAACATGGTGAAACCTCATCTTAAAAAAAAAAAGAAAAGAAAGAAAAAAAAAAGACAAAACTGATGGCAAAAAAAAAAAAGAAGAACATAGAAAAATTAGCGGCCGGGCACAGTGGCTCACGCCTGTAATCTCAATACTTTGGGAGGCCGAGGTTGGCAGATCATAAAGTCAGGAGTTCGAGACCAGTCTGAATAACATGGTGAAACCCCGTCTCCACTAAAAATACAAAAATTAGCTGGGCGTGGTGGCGGATACCTGTAGTCCCAGCTACTCGGGAGGCTGAGGCAGAAGAATTACTTGAACCCGGGAGACGGAGGTTGCAGTGAGCTGAGATCACACCACTGCACTCCAGCCTGGGCGACAGAGTGAAACTTTTGTCTCAAACAAAACAAAAACAAAAACAACAAAAAAGAAACAGCCTTCTGGTTGCTAAATTCGAGAAAAGAGTAAGAGTTGAGGCAGGAGAAGGGAGGATCAGGCCGCAGCGCCGGGAAGGGGCAGGCAGAAGAGACGTCAGGAGGCCAAACAGACAGGACTCCATGATGCACCCTAGGGATACCAGTACCCAAACAGAGGTGGCCAAGAGCCGAGGCATGGATGCCGGCCTTCTCCTGCTCAGACATCCAGGCATGCAGAGCCCTCCACGTGCCAAACACACGGCACAGGAAGGGAGGTACAGAGCCGATACGCAGGCACAGATCTGCAATGACCAGGATACACACTCCCACCAGAGGGAGAGAGCAAGGCATGGTCAAGGCTCACTGCAGCCTCGACCTCTTGGACTCAAGCTCTCCTTCCACTCCAGCCTCCCTAGTAGCTGGGACCACAGGCACATGCCGTGACACCCCATTAATTTTTAAATTTTTTTTTTTTTTGAGAGGGAGTCTCACTCTGTGGCCCAGGCTGAAGTGCATGGTGTCTCCTTGGCTCACTGCAACCTCTGCCTCCCAGGTTCAAGCAATTCTCCTGCCTCAGCCTCCTGAGTAGCTGGGACTACAGGCTCCTGCCACCATGCCTGGCTAGTTTTTATGTTTTTAGTACAGAAGGGGTTTCACCATGTTGGTCAGGCTGTTCTCGAACTCCTGACCTCTTGATCTACCCCCCTCGGCCACCCAAAGTGCTAGGATTACAGGCTGAGCCACTGCGCCTGGCAATTTTTAAACTTTTTGTAGAGCTAGGGGTCTCACTGCATTGACCAGTCTGGTCTCAAACCTCTGGACTCAAGCGATCCTCCCACCTTGGCCTCCCAAACAGGGGTGAGTTACTCTGCCCAGCCAACGACTCTATTCTTCCCATTTTACAGATGGACAAACTGAGGCTCAGGAGGCCAGTCCCTTGCCTGTAGCCCACAGTTAGTGGTAGCACTGGGATTCCAACTTGGGCCCCCTTCCCTGTCGCCCATATATTGGTGTTCCATTCATGTGACCACGTGGGTGTTGGTGCGTCTGAAGATCTACATCTCCCCAAGTAAGTGTCCCCCATGGATGCCCACCCAGCAGTGTGCTCCTGTTTCTCAGTTTTCTCCAGGAATCGAGCTCCTGGCCCGGCGTGTCTAAGTGTGTCTGTGGCCCAGCAGCGTGCCCTTGCGTGTCTGGGTCCCTCTGCATGTCTCTGCCTGTCCTAGCCTCTGCGTGTCAATGACGTCGAAGAGAGAGAGAGAGAGAGAGAGAGTTTGTGTGTGTGTGTGTGTGTGTGTGTGTGTCCTTGTCCGCAGAGCTGTGAGAGTGAGGGGGAGTGGAGGGCCGAGGAGGCTTGGCTGGGGCTGGGCTGGGGGTGGAGGCGGGGAGAGGGGCGTCACGGGCTGAGTAGAGAGGGGAGTGGAGTTCGGGAGGAATGTTTACGAGACACATAGTCCAGAGGGACAGCGCCCAGAGCGCGGATAGAGAGACACACAGCCTCACTGGCCCAGGACTGGGACATAGCCACCAGGGTCCCCTTCCCCCTCCTCGGCTCCCTTCCTGGCCCCTTTAAGAAAGGGCTGATCCGCTCCTCTCTGAGTTAACCCCTGATGGTCCAGGTGGCCCCTGGGCTCTGGCCCCGGTGGGCGGAGGCAAAGGGGGAGCCAGGGGCGGAGAAAGGGTTGCCTGAGTCTAGGAGTGAGAGAAGGAGGCAGGGGTGCTGGGAAGGCGGCTGTGAGCCGAGCCAGGGGAGAGGGCCCCCCTGCCACTGTGCCAGGCAGGCAGTGCCAAATCCGGGGAGCCCGGAGCTGGGGGGAGGGCTGGGGACAGCCCGGCCCTGCCCCCTCCCCTGCAGGGAGCCCAGCAACTTCTGAGGAAAGTTTGGCACCCGTGGCGTGGCGGTGCACCAGGATGGGCAGGGTCCTACTGGCCTGGTGCTTGGTGCTGTGCGGCTGGGCTTGTGTGGCCCCCAGGGGTGAGTGATGGGGGGGGCTCCTCGGGGGAGGGACTCACTCGGAGGGGCTGGGGCAGGGGTAGGAGGTGGGGGACAGTGGCAGGTGTTGGGGGGGCCTGGGCTGGCTTAGGGAGTTTCTTTGGGACAACAGAAAAAGGACTTCAAGAGAGGCAGACACAAACTCAAGAGACTCACCAGGAGCAGCAAAGGGAGGGAAAGGCAGAGAGGAAGAGAAGGGCCGGGACGACAGAAGAGAGGACCCGGAGGACAGACAGACAAGAAGCAGCTCAGGGCAGGGGCGGGGACTGGACCTGAGAAGGGGGCCGAGGAGAGAGGAGCTGAGCTGGGGGGTGCGGGGAAAGATGAAATCTTCCCGAAGTGCCACCGAGTTGGGCCGGGTGGCGGGATGAGGGCTCTGGAGCCCTGGGGGAAAACACTTGTCCCTGCCAATTCCTCCCCAACTTGTCCCTGCCCCACCAGTCCGCTCCATCTCTGGGGGTAGTGTCTCACTTTGTCTCTCTGTCTGCCTCCAGCTCTGCTCTCTCTGGGTCTCTGTTTCTCTCATAGTCTCTGCCCTTCTCTCTCCCTGCTCTCTAAGTCTCTCTCTTCTCAGCCTCCCTCTGTGACTGTCTCCCCCGTTTGCCCTCCTCTTGTCTTCTCTCTTGAGGGCCGTTTCTTCATCATCTTTGGTCCCTCCCTGTATCTCTGCTCCTCTCTGTCTCGCCTCCTGACCTTCTCTGTGCCTGACTCCTCCGTATCTCTGTCTCTCTCTGAATCTCTGCTCCTCTCTGTCTCCTGTGCCTGACTTTCTCTGGCTTCTCCCTACCCCTCCACCCTGATCTCCCTCTTCCCGCCCCCATGTCTTCCCCCCCATCCACCAGCACCAAGCAATCTAAGTCTCTAGAGACCCTAAGAGAGGACGGAGGGGCAGGGGCTGGCCCTGCCAGTCAGTCCAGGGCGTGGGAGGCTGCCAGATCCTGAGCCTCCTTCCCCGACGGGATGGACTCTGGACCCCAGTCCCCTGGGAAAGCTCCCATCCTCCCCTCAGAGCCTCCGCCCTCCACCCCCCTCTGAGGTCACTCTGCAACTATGTGGCCTCAGGGCCTGGCGGGGTCCTGGCGGATGGTGGGCAGGCAGGGAACGGGTGGAACTGAAGGCCGGAACTGAAGGAGCCGGGAAGTTCCTAAGCGAACTCTTCCCATTTCCCCTGCAGGCACACAGGCTGAAGAAAGCCCCTTCGTGGGCCACCCAGGGAATATCACAGGTGCCCGGGGACTCACAGGGACCCTTCGGTGTCAGCTCCAAGTTCGGATTCGGGGAGAGCCTCCCGAGGTGCACTGGCTTCGGGACGGACAGATCCTGGAGATCGCAGACATCACCCAGACCCAGGTGCCCCTGGGTGAAGAGGAGGAGGATGACTGGATATTGTTCAGCCAGCTCAGGTATGCGGCCGCCCCTCGAGTCCCACCTTCACCCCCATCATGCAAGGGGCAGAGAGCCCACCTGGGTGGGAACCCCGGCTTGACCCCTTGTCAGCTGTGTGGTTTCCAGCATGTGATGGAACCTCAAGGTTTCGCTTTCCTCTTCTGCAAATTGAGTTAATAATAGGACCTACTGGCCGGCGCAGAGGTTCACGCCTGTAATCCCAGCGCTTTGGGAGGCCGAGGCGGTTGGATCACCTGAGGTCAGGAGTTCAAAACCAGCCTGACCAACACGGAGAAACCGTCTCTACTAAAAATACAAAATTAGCCAGCGTAGTGGTGCATGCCTGCAATCCCAGCTACTCGGGAGGCTGAGGCAGGAGAATCGCTTGAATCTGGGAGGCAGAGGCAGCAGTGAGCCGAGATCTCGCCATTGCACTCCAGCCTGGGCAACAAGAGCTAAATTCTGTCTCAAAAATAATAATAATAGGACCTACTTCATCGTTCTCATGAGCTTCCGACCCTTCTTTCCATTCTGACAGACCCCCTCCCAGCGTCCAGCTCTGACCCAAATCTCTCTGTCTCTCCTCTTGCCCGTCAGAATCGAGTCCCTACAGCTTTCAGATGCAGGACAGTACCAGTGTTTGGCATCTGTGAGAGATCAGTCCTACGTGTCCCAGCCTGGCTACGTGGGCCTGGAGGGTGAGCTCTGCGGTCAGGGGTCCCGAGGGGTCAGAGGACGTATGGCGCTCATAGGTTGTGGAAACGCAGGAATCCTGGGCAATCAGGGATGCTGGAGGATTCAGGGTGACCCTAGGCGACATACAGCCTAGGAAGGGCAGAATTTTGGGGGTTCAGGAAGCTGGGAGTCCATATAAGTTATGGGAGCAAGGCTGGGAGGATTATATGTTCTGGGTGAAAAGACTTCCTGGGGTTAGTCGGATGTCCTGGGCATCAAACGTGATCAGGTCACAGGAGGCCATTCTGGGCTTCAGATAAGGCATCAGAGTCACACAATGGACTCCTCTCCCACAACCCCAGTGGCCTCATTTTCCTCATCTGTAGAATGAGATGAGGATGAGCTGTCAGACATTCTGGAAGAGAGACATGAGGAGCTCAGCTGTCTTGGGGGGGATCTGACCTGGGGGGAATCAGATATTGGGGTCACATGTGTTGAGGTTAGGCTCAGGTATCCTTGGGGATCAGATATAGGCAGGTCAATGACCCTGCAGCGTGGGTTTGCTGCCCAAAGCTTACAGCATCCTAGTGGTGGGTCAAACATCTAAGGGGCTCAGAGGGACTCCAGCCTCTACCACTGCCCACCACCCCCCCAGGCCTCCCTTACTTCCTGGAGGAGCCTGAGGACAGGACTGTGGCTGCCAATACCCCCTTCAACTTGAGCTGCCAAGCCCAGGGACCCCCAGAGCCCGTGGACCTACTCTGGCTGCAGGATGCCGTGCCCCTGGCCACAGCTCCAGGTCACGGCCCCCAGCGCAGCCTGCATATTCCAGGTGAGTCCAGGGATGGGGTCAGCTCCACACAGAGGGCAGGGCAGGGCTGGATCAGGAGCAAGGGAGCATCGCTGCCTCTGCGCGAGTTCCTGGCCGCCCTTCTGTTTCTCCCTCTGAGTCTGTCTCTGCCTATCTTGTTTCTCTCCATATGCCTTTTTCTGTCTCTTGGTGTCTGTGTGTCTGTGTGTGTGTGTGTGTGTGTGTGTGTGTGTGTGTGTGTCTGCTTCTCTCCCCCTCTATTAACCCCAGCCTCTCTCTGAATAGAATTCTTTGTCCTGGGTTTCCTCTGAGCTGTTCCATGACCCGATGTGTGTGGCCTGGTGCCCCTTTGTCAGCCCTTGACCCAAGCAGGGCACCAGAATCAACTGTGCCCTCCTCTCCTCCACCTCCTGCCACAACTGGCCCACCTCCTGCCCTAATAAGCCCTCCTGGCCTGGGTCAAAGCAAAGATATCCAGCTCAGGTCCCCTGGGGAGACTGAACTCAAGGAATAGAGATCAGGGAGAAAGTGGGAGACAGAGAGACAGAATGAGATACACTGGAAGTGACCCAAGATGGACACAGACAGGACAGGGAGGCCGGGCATGGTGGCTCACGCCTGTAATCCGAGCACTTTGGGAGGCTGAGGCAGGTGGATCACTTGAGGCCAGGAGTTCAAGACCAGCCTGACCAACATGGCAAAACACCGTCTTTACCAAAAATACAAAAATTAGCCAGGTGTGGTGACAGGTGCCTGTAGTCCCAGGTTCTTGGGAGGCTGAGGCTGGAGAATGGCTTGAACCCAGGAGGCAGAGGTAGCAGTGAGCTGAGATTGGGCCACTGCACTCCAGCCTGGGCGACAGAGCAGGAATGCATCTCAAAACAAAACAGAAGACAGGATAGGGAAGTCTGAGCGACAGAAACCCTCTCCTTCAGGATGACCATACCTTTCTGCACCACACAGACGAGGCAGGACCAAGCTCAGGGCTACGCAATGTTCACAGGCATGACGGGGAACCCTGGACTCTGGGGATTTTCCCTATTGATGGAGGAAAGACAGGAGCAGATGGCAGAGGCTCCGTAAAGGGAGGACTCTGCAGCCTGCAGGGCGTCAGCTTCCTGTGCTCCCAACCTGCTGCCTCTCTCTGCTGGAATGAGGGGCCTTTCACCTGGGGGTCTCCAAGGTGGAGGGAGGGGTTCACATTCCCAACATTCCTGTGACCCTGAGTTGCAAGGAAGACCTGGTGGGCGTGCTGGCCCCAGAGGGCTGACTCAGGCCCATGGCTCGAGTGAGTGGCCCAGTGGGGACCAGGAGCTGGGGCATGAGTCAGCCTGCCAGGTCCCATGAGAAGGGGAGGGGAGGGAGAGAAATGGGGGCTACACAGGTGTGAGGGGCTGTGCCTGTCTGTGTGGTGGTGGTGGGGTGTCTGGATATCCATGTGGCTCTGGGTCCGAGTGTTAGTGTATCTGTAAACACAACCTCTGTGTGAGGGTGTGCCTTGGCAAGGATGGACTTCTGTGGATGTCCTATGTGTGGTGTGTGTGTGTGTCTGTGTGTGTGTGTGTGTGTGTGTGTGTGTGTCACTAAGAATATTTCCTTCAGCTTGGATTCTGTCCCAATGTGTGTTTGGGTCTTCATAACATGTCTTTTTTTTTTTTCTTTTTGAGACGGATTCTTGCTCTGTGGCCCAGGCTGGAGTGCAGTGGCGCTGTCTCGGCTCACTGCAACCTCCACCTCCCAGGTTCAGGCCATTCTCCTGCCTCAGCCTCCTGGGTAGCTGGGATTACAGGCGTGTGCCACCACACCTGGCTAATTTTTATATTTTTAGTAGAGATGGGGTTTCACAATGTCGGCCACGCTGGTTTTAAACTCCCGACCTGTGATCCGACCATCCTGGCCTCCCAAAGTGCTAGGATTACAGGTGTGAGCCACCACGCTCGGCCACCATAGCATGTCTCTGTACGTTTCTCAGGGGCTGCCCATGTGTGAGGGTCTGTGTGTGTGTGCATGACTCAGTATACCAGTGTCAGCCTGTGCCTATCCCTCTTTTTTGTGTTTGTGTGTTCACAGCTGAGACTCACTGTATAAAAGTAGAGTATGCGTGGAGGGGTTGTGGATTTGGGGCTATGGTCCACACTTCTCTGTATGCAGGTGGTAGTGTCAGCCCACAGGTGTGCAGCTATGGGTGTGAGTGTGTCCTGTGTCCTTGTGAGAGCTGCTCTTCCCCTGCAGAATCAGGATGTGTCCACGGATAACTTGTGTTTCTTTTTTTTTTTTTTTTTTGAGACAGAATCCCACTCTGTGGCCCAGGCTGGAGTGCAGTGGTGGGATCTCATCTCACTGCAACCTCCACCTCCTGGGTTCAAACAATTCTCTTGCCTCAGCCTCCCAAGTAGCTGGGACTACAGACATGCATCACCAGACAGGCTAATTTTTTTGTATTTTTAGTAGACACAGGGTTTTGCCATGTTGGCCAGGATGGTCTTGATCTCCTGACCTCGTGATCCGCCCCCCTCGACCTCCCACAGTGGTGGGATTACAGGCATGAGCCACCACACCCATTGCAACTGTGTTTTTTGCATCAGTCTGTGCCTTGGTGAACATGAAGCCACCTGGGCGCATCCAGCTTCATCTTACCACGCAGATGAAGGCTTGGCTGTGTGTTGGTTCGCATCGGTGTGTCTGTGTCTGAACAGGTCAACATGACCCTTCATTGTGTCTTGGTGTGTATTTATCTGTCCACCTCGACTCCAGGTATGCTGTTGCTTGGTGTGTGTCTCTCACTATACAAGGGTGTTTAGGCTTCTGTGTGTCGGCATCAGCCTAGACGTATATTATGTTGCTAGGTGTTCGTAATTAATGTGTACACATGTGATTGTGTGTTTATGTGTCTGTCCCACGTTGGCTTGTTTGCGTGTGTCTCTTTATGAATGTGCATCAGTGTCAGCCCCTGTGTGTATGTGTGTGAATCATGGTGTTTTTGTGTCACTGTGTGTTTGTGACATCAGCCCTTGAGTATCTTGTGCCACTAACTTATCAAGTGCTGCATTTTCTGTGCACTTGTG
This sequence comes from Sapajus apella, assembly GCF_009761245.1. Lineage (NCBI taxonomy): Eukaryota > Metazoa > Chordata > Mammalia > Primates > Cebidae > Sapajus > Sapajus apella. The sequence continues at coordinate 1,098,585 of NW_022437008.1, read as the reverse complement.
AATCTGTGCCAATAACGGCCGCTGTGTGTTTAAATGTGATTCATTGTGAGTGTGTGTTGGGGGGGTGCTATGTGAAGGAATTTTGTCCATTTGTGTGTGTCTGTCCCTGTATCTGACTCAGGGTGTGCCCCTCCTCCTTCCATCCCTCTCTCTCTGGAAAAGCTGGGGCAGAGAGCAGGGGTTGTGGGGGGATGGTCTGAACATCTGGAAAGCACATCTGGAGTCAGACTGCTCCTGTCCTCCTGGGGTAAAGCAGCAGCCCTCTGGAGGGGAAGGGGTCCTAGACCCTCCTGTCCCCTTCACTCAAGGTGCGGCCGTTGGGGCCTGGGAAGGGGGATCCCAGCTCTGGCTCCTAGCTCCGGAGGCCGGCCGGAAGCGCTGGGGTGGGGAGGTGCCCCAGTGACTCACGCGGGGGCAGGAATGCTGCGGTCGGAACGGACCCGACTCCAAAACCCACCTCCCACCCCAGGGCTTCTCTGGCCGGCAGCGCCAGCTCCCGCGCGCTGACCCTGGCGGGGCCCCACGTGCCAGGTGGCTGGACCCGACCCAGGCTCCCCACCCCCTCTCGGGCCGTCCGCCCGGGACTGTACTGTTTCTCCTGCCGGCGCGGGGGCGCGGGGGCTGTGGCGCGGGCACCTGACCTTGGCTGGGAACGACCACCTAGGAAGCTGTGGATGAGGAGCTCCCCTACCCACCCCCTTCCGGCCTCTGCAGACTTTGTCCCATTCCACTCCCTCCGCTGACACAGAAAAGTAAACTTTGTGTCGGCGGATGGAGAGCCTCCCCCGTGAACGCGGTGGGAAACATAGGCGCATCCGCACGGAGCAAACACGAGAGACAGGCACACCGATAACACATGCACGTACACACCCTCCGCAGATACACGCAGGGCCACAAACATACCAGCTCAGAAACGCAGTCACAGATGCACAAGCACACGCGTAAACAACACGCAGAATTGCAGTCGTACTTGCGAGACTTGGACCCGGGGCTGGGCACGAGGTGGCTCAGCCTGCAATCCGAGCACTTTGGGAGGCCGAGGCAGGAGGATCGCTTGAGGCCGAGAGTTCGAGACCAGCCTCGGCAACATAGTGAGACCTTCCCCCACTCCCTTCTTCTCTACAAAAAAATTTAAAAATTAGCCAAGAGTGGTGACCGCTTGTAGTCCCAGCTACTCGGGAAGATGAGACAGGAGGATCTCTTGAGCTCTGGAGGTCAAGGCTGCAGTGAGCTGTGATTGTGCCACTGCACTCCAGCCTTGGTGACCGAATAAGACCCTGTCTCAAAAAACAAAATGAAGCCAGGCAAGTGGCTCACGCCTGTAATCCTAGCACTTTGGGAGGCCAAGGTGGGTGAATCACCTGAGGTCAGGAGTTCGAGATCAGCCTGGCCAACATGGTGAAACCCTGTCTTAAAAATAAAAACAAAAACGAAAAAATTGGTCCTTCTTACCTCCTAGACATTGTGTGTGTGTGGGGGGACTGGGGGTTGTCTATGTTTCTATGTGCATCTATGTTGAGTAGTTCCCCTTATCCTCCATCATATGAATAACATTAAACCCTTTGTATACTGTGCATAACTTTCTTTTTCCTTCACAATTTCGCGGATACATTGTTTCTTATTGTAGATCTTAGCAACTTCTGTGTATGTGATTTTCTTTTCCTAAGTGGAGAACTTTCACCTTTTCACTTAAAAGGAAGTACTTTAAGACTTCCCTTTGACCTATCGGAATTGCAGGCATCACTATTTTGCACCTTGGGGCCATTTTTTTTTTCTTTTATTTTGAGACAGAGCCTTGCTCTGTCCCCCAGGCTGGAGGGCAGTGGCGCGACCTCTGCTCACTGCAACCTCCGCCACTCAGATTCTAGTGATTATGGTGCCTCAGCCTCCTGAGTAGCTGGGATTACAGGCATCCGCCACCACGCCCGGCTGATCTTTTGTATTTTTGGTAGCGATGGGGGTTTCAATATGTTGCCCAGTCTTGTCCTAAACTCCTAACTCAAAGGATCCACCCACCTCGGCCTCCCAAAGTGCTGGGATTACAGGCACAAGCCACAGCACCTGGCCATGCCATTATTTAGAAAAATAAAGGTTCCTTGAACACCAGCACTACCACACCAGGAGAGTCGATCTGATAGCTGAGTGACTCACAGAAAGATATCAGATACAGCACTGAGATGCTGAACAAAGGGGATTCACATCCCAGGTGGACCAGAGCAGGATGGCGTGAGGTTTCATCACAGTACTCAGAACAGCATGCAATTTAAAACTTAGGAGTTATATCTGGAATTTTCCATCGATTATTTTTGGACCAAGAGTAACTGAAACCTCTAAAAGTGAAGCCTTGGCCTGTCTCACATAGCGAGACCCCTCTTCTCTACAAAAACATTTAAAAATTAGCCAAGTGTGGTGGTGGCTGCCTCTAGTCCCAGCTGCTCAGGAGGATGAGACAGGAGAATTGCTTGAGCCGAGATCGCGCCACTGCACCCCAGCCTGGGCAATACGAGTGAAACTCGGTCTCAAAAATAAATAAATAAATAAAAATAAAGCGATGCCTTAGATAAAAGGGGACTGATGTATATTGTGTAGTGGCGTGTGTTGGCCCAGGAACCATTCCTGCCCCTCTCTGATCCTGGGTCCTCCCCTCATATGACTCCCTAGGACTGAACAAGACATCCTCTTTCTCCTGCGAAGCCCATAACGCCAAGGGGGTCACCACATCCCGCACGGCCACCATCACAGGTGACAGGGTTGGGAGCTGGGGAGCTGGGTGTCAGAGGGCGGGGCTTAGGTCAGGGGTCAGAGTGGGGGCAGAGAGCAGGGTAGAGAGCTTTGAGCAAAGACTCCCCAGGGTCAATCCCTCTGGTTTCTCCACAGTGCTCCCCCAGCAGCCCCGTGACCTCCACCTGGTCTCCCGCCAACCCACGGAGCTGGAGGTGGCTTGGACTCCAGGCCTGAGCGGCATCTACCCCCTGACCCACTGCACTCTGCAGGTGAGACCCCAAAACTCGGCTCACTTCAGTCTCAGGCCTCTTTCCACCCACACCCCCAAGCCCCATCCTTTCCCTGGGAACCCACCCCTTCTTGGCCACTGCTGAGAAGCAGTAGAGCCTTGAGGGTTAAGCCAGATGTCCTGGGTTCGAATGCTGGCTCCACCACCTGCTGGCTATGTGAGCTTGGGTAGGTGGCTTAATTTATCTGGGCCTCAGTTCTCTCGTCTACAAAATGGATATAATGGTAGTGCCTACCTACCTGGTATGCTTGGTATAAAAATCCAATGAGTGAATGCAAATTACCGACTTAAAACGGTATCTAGACAGTCAAGGCTGCAGTGAGGCATGATTGAACCACTGCTCTCCAGCCTGGGTGAAAGCGTGGGACACTGTCTCAAAAGAAAAAAACAAAAAATAGTGGCTATGAATCTTCCCGTTTTCAAGGTAAGGAACTAAGGCCCAGAGAGGGGAAGTGACCTTTCCCCACTCTCCTCCCCTCCCCTCGGCTAGAAAGCCAGAGCTGAGATTCAATCCCAGAGGTCAGCTGGATTTGGAAGACCTCAAATGCCAGGTCGGGCATCAGCTGCACCCCTGCCCACATTCACCAAGTGTCCCCAGGAAAGCAGAAGTGTGTCCTCTTCCTTCTCCAGGTCTCACTTCCTGCTGCACATGGGCTAGGGCTGAAGAGTTCCAGTGGGAGGGTCACAGGGAAAAGAGAAGTGGGAGCAGGCATGGGGAGTCCTGGTAGAGGTTCCTCTTTCTGTCTGTCACTGTGGGTCAGAGAGGAGCATGGGGACAGCCTCACTCCCTCTTCCATCCTCACATCCACCATCTGCCCCCACTCCTCCCCAGGTCTCATGGTGGTGTCATTTCCCATCATGGGGGCTATGCGACTTTGAGTAAGTTGCTGAACCTCTCTGGGCCTGGGCTTCCCTGTCTGTAAAATGGGGTTGAGAAAGGAAATTGACCCCATCGGGTGGTAGTGTGAAGTCGATGAGTGCATCCAGGAATGTGCTCGGCCAGGAGCTAGATGCATACTTGGCACTGAAGAAATGTTAGCTATGCTGAGTGTCATGGCTCACACCTGTAGTACTAGCCCTTTGGGAGGTCGAGGCAGGTGGATCACTTGAGCCCAGGAGTTTGAGACCTGCCTGGTCAACATGTTGAAACCCTGTCTCTCTAAATAATTAAAAAATTAGGTGGGGTTGTGATTGTACCACTGCACTCCACGTTGTGTGACAGAGAGTCCTAAAAGAAAGAAAGAAGAGAGAAAAGGAGGAAGAAAGAAAGAAGAGGAAAAGAAGGAAGGGAGGGAGGGAGGAAGAGAGAAAGAGAAAGGAAGGAAGGAAAGAGGAGAAGAGGAAGGAAGGAAGGAGAACAAATGTTAGCTGTTGATAATTATAATGTGCAAAACAGTTTATATACATCACGTCGTTAAACCTTATACCGTGACAAGTAGGAACTGTGATGCTCATTTTCCAGAGATGGAAACTGAGACTCAGAGAAGTTAAGACACTCATTCTAGGTCGCACAGCAAACAGCATCCAACCCAGGACTTAGGTCCAAGGAATCTGGCTTTAGAGCCCACACAGTGTAGCAGTAAACTCCTTCCTGACATACTGTGTGACGGTGCGGCTGGGGTCTCCAGGGTGAAGGGAATCTGGTGGCTGCTGCATTGCGTGGTTGTGAGTTGTGTGGTTATGGGGGTTTTGTGGTTCCATGTGGCAAGGCTATTCAGGTGTATACAGCAGCGGTGGCCCCTCTATCCTGAGTGTGCCATTCCTGGGGTGGAATAAGTGTGAGAGCCTGTGCCTCTATGCAGAGCTTGACATTTGTTACCAGGAAATGCACATAAAATAATAAGTAACAGGCCAGGCGCAGTGGCTCATGCCTGTACTCCCTTCAGTTTAGGAGGCTGAGGCAGGTGGATCACGAGGTCAGGAGTTCAAGACCAGCCTGGCCAAGATGGTGAAACCCCGTCTCTACTAATAATACAAAAATTAGCTGGGCATGGTGGCAGGTGCCTGTAATCCCAGCTACTCAGGAGGCTGAGGCAGGGAATTGCATGAACCCAGGAGGTGGAGATTTCAGTGAACGGAGATCACGCCACTGCACTCCAGCCTAGGTAACAGAGTGAGAATCCATCTGAAAAAAAATAATAAGTGGCAAACACTCAGTATGCACAAGCAGTCTTCTAAATGCTGATATGCCCTAATTCAGTCAACCTGTGAAGCAGGGAGCCACTGTCATCCCATTTTACAGATGAGAAGACCGAGACACACAGCTAGGGAATGGTAGAGCCTGGATTTGAGCCCTGGATCCAGCATCCATGCTCCTCAGCACTAGGCTAAACTGTCTCTGTGCACAGATAAGAGGTATTGTTACCATTACTGATGTTCTTACCACCAGTAGAGCGAAGACTCTAGGGACAGGACGGGAGGCCGAGGCAGGCGGATCACTTGAAGTCATGAGTTCAAGAACAGCCTGACCAACATGGTGAAACCTCGTGTCTACTAAAATTACAAAAAAGCTGGGCATGGTGGCACATGCCTGTAGCCCCAGCTACTTGGGAGGCTGAAACAGGAGAATTGCTTGAACCTGGGAGGTAGAGGTCGCAGTGAGCCAAAATCACGCCACTACACTCCGACCTGGGTGACAGAACAAGACTTCCTCTCAAAAAAACAAACAAAAACATTAGCCAGGCATGGTGGCACACGCCCATAATCCCATCTATTTGGGAGGCCGAGACCTGGGAGGCAGAGGTTGCAGTGAGCCAAGATCACACCACTGCACTCCAGCCTGGGTGACGAAATGAGACTCGTTACATGCATAATCTTCAGTGCACCTCTACATCAAGCTTGTCTAATGCATGTGGCCCAGGACAGTTTCAAATTCGGCCCAACACAAATTCATAAACTTTCTTAAAACATTATGAGATTTTAGCCAGGTGTGGTGGTGCACACCTGTGGTCCTGGCTGCTCAGGAGGCTGAGGCAGGAGAATTGCTTGAACCCAGGAGGCAGAGGCTGCTGTGAGCTGAGATCACGTCACTACTGCACTCCAGCCTGAGTGACACAGTGAGACTCCATCTCAAAAAAAAAAATTGGCCGGGCGCGGTGGCTCAAGCCTGTAATCCCAGCACTTTGGGAGGCCGAGGCGGGTGGATCACAAGGTCAAGAGATCGAGACCATCCTGGTCAACATGGTGAAACCCCATCTCTACTAAAACTACAAAAAATTAGCTGGGCATGGTGGCGCGTGCCTGTAGTCCCAGCTACTCAGGAGGCTGAGGCAGGAGAATTGCCTGAACCCAGGAGGCAGAGGTTGCGGTGAGCCGAGATCGCGCCATTGCACTCCAGCCTGGGTAACAAGAGCGAAACTCCGTCTCAAAAAAAAAAAAAAAAATTATGAGGTTTGTGATTTTTTTTTTTTAGCTCAACAACTATCGTTAGTGTTAGTGTATTTTATGTGTGGTCCAAGACAATTCTTCTTCTTTTACTATGGCCCAGGAAAGCCAAAAGATTGGACACCCTTGAGATTGTTTTACACACATATTCACCATGTAACCACCCTTCAAATCAAGACACAAACTCTTTCTTCAAGAAGGCTCCCTCAGGCCTCAGAGATGACTACCCTTCTGCTTCTAGAACATTGCTTCTGCCTGTAGTATAATGCCATATAAATGGGATCTCACAGTATCGTGCTTTCATTATTCACTCTGTCTCTCAGGCTGGAGTGTAGTGGTGTGATCTCGGCTCACTGCAACCTCTGCCTCCTGGGTTCAAGCGATTCTCCTACCTCAGCCTCCTGAGTAGCTGGGATTACAGGCGAGCCTCACCACAGCCAGCTAACTGTTTGTATTTTTGGAAGAGACGGGGTTTCACCACATTGGCCAGGCTGGTCTCGGACTCCTAACCTCAAGTGATCCACCCACCTCGGCCTCCCAAAGTGCTGGGATTCCAGGCGTGAGCCGCCATGCCTAGTCTATCTGCATTGTTATCACCAACACACTCACTATGCGTCGTTATTATCAGTGCTCACCACCTGCCTTGCACTGTGGCATCCTTTGGGCATAACTAGATTTAATCTTTAAACAATCCTGTAAGGCGTTTGATCCTCTAAGGCCCCATTTGCCAAGGAGAAAATTGAGGCTCGGAGAGGTTAGAGTCTTGCCAAAGGTGGCTTTTGGAAGTGATGACAGAACCACACGGTGCAGCTAAACGAGCTCGTTGCTTTGCAAATCCAGGTGCCAGTGTTGACCTAGCAAGGTGCTGTAACACACACGCGCACGCACATACACACACACACACACACACACAGACCTTTGCAACGTTGTGCCGTCACATTGGGGCCATCACCATTGGGAGCTGTGTGACCATCTCGTGTGACTGCGTGATTATCCTGTCTTCACACCCTTCCCTCTCCCCAGGCAGTGCTGTCAGACGATGGGGTGGGCATCCAGGCAGGAGAACCAGATCCCCCCGAGGAGCCCCTCACCTTGCAAGCATCCGTGCCCCCCCACCAGCTTCGGCTGGGCAGCCTCCATCCTCACACCCCTTACCACATCCGCGTGGCATGCACCAGCAGCCAGGGCTCCTCACCCTGGACCCACTGGCTTCCTGTGGCGACACCGGAGGGAGGTAAGAAGGGCTGGAGAGGGAGACGTCACCCCTGCCCCACTAGATCTCGCTTACATCAGTGCCACCCCCATTGTCCCCTCTCACCCTTTTCCCTGTCATGGCCTCGATCTCCTTCCCGTCCAGTCTCTGACCCCTCACTGACCTCTTTCCCAGCCCTCCTCTCCCCCACACTTCCGCTTATGGGAGGCCTGCATGAGCTGCCCACGTGCGTGCCCTTAGTACCCTGCACCCACTTCCTGGGAACAGGGGAGGGGGTCAGGAAGAGGTAGGAGTGCCAACTTCCCCTCTTCCCTTTCCTCCAGTGCCCCTGGGCCCCCCTGAGAACATTAGTGCAACTCGGAATGGGAGCCAGGCCTTTGTGCAATGGCAAGAGCCCCGGGCACCCCTGCAGGGTACCCTGTTAGGGTACCGGCTGGCGTATCAAGGCCAGGACACCCCAGAGGTGGGTGCTGCTGGTGGGATTGGAGTGGAGTGGCTGGGGGAGGAGGGAGACAGGGAGGAGGAGATATCAGGTCAGACATGGACAGTTGTGCAGGCTGGGTAGTACACAATTGCTGTATACCTAGTGGGGCACATTCGGGGAAGGTTCACATTCACATCCTGGGAGAATAAGGCGGTCTAGGGGAGGCCATGGGGACTGTCTGTTTATGAAGCACTGCAAAAGAATTTCAGCACACTCATATTTACTGTAAGGATTTTACAGCAGACAGTTGTATAGCACTTTGAGGAAGGGGTACCTTTTCCCGATTTGCACAAAGGCACGCGTGTCGGGGTTAGCAGTAGCCTGACGTAGGGAGAGAGGATGGAAAGGGAATCTAGAAGCGGGTGGAGGGATGCAGGTTAAAGGATGAGGATGAGAGATAGAGGGGAGGACGAGGGAGGGTGAGGGTTGGAGGGTGGGGAGAGGGCTTTGAGAAAGAGATGGGGTGTTGGGGCCAAGAGTAGAGGCTTAATAGCTGGGGGGCTGAGGTTCTACCCCGATGCCACTTCTGGACCTCCTAGGTGCTCATGGACATAGGGCTAAGGCAAGAGGTGACCCTGGAGCTGCAGGGGGACGGGTCTGTGGCCAACCTGACGGTGTGTGTGGCAGCCTACACTGCTGCTGGGGATGGACCCTGGAGCCTCCCAGTACCCCTGCAGGCCTGGCACCCAGGTAAGTCCAAAGCCATATCCAACTCGCTTCAACCTTGTCTCTCCCTGACAGCCCTGACTTCCTCCCTGTACCTTACAGTGTTACTGCAACCTAGGCACTGTTCCTGCCCTGAGCCTTACTGAGAGCCGCCCTCACTCCTTTACCCATGCCATGGCCTCACTCCCTTACCCATGCTATGGCCTCACTCCTTTACCCGTGCCACGGCCTCACTCCTTTACCTGTGCCAGGCCCTCATTCCCTTACCCGTGCCACGGCCTCACTTACCTACCCATGCCACACCCTCACACCCTCACTCCCTTACCTGTACCAAGCCCTCATTCCCTTACCCATGCCATGCCCTCACTCCCTTACCTGTGCCATGCCCTCACTCCCTTACCCGTGCCATGCCCTCACTCCCTTACCTGTACCACGCCAGTCTTGTCCTCTCTGAGCACGTCTCCTCTCTGTCCTTTATTCTCACAGGGGAAGCACAGCCAGTCCACCAGCTGGGTAAGGGCTTCCACAACCCCTCTCCCCCCTCCCTACCCGCCACACCTAGTGGGGGCCCTGTCACCATTCATACTCATTGCACATCCCTTTCATGTTTCTCAAATTCATCGCTCCAACCTACTTCTTGCGTTTGTGCGGTCCTTGATGGAGGTGCCCAGCATGGCCTAGCATAGCACATTGTAGGTACTCAGGGAATGACAGATGGGTGAGTGGATGGATGAGCAGATGGATGGATGGATGGATGGATAGATGGAGAGTGGATGGGTAGGTGGGTCAGTGAATGAATAGATGGGTGGGTAGATGGATGGACAGTTAAAAGACTGGATGGTGAGTGGATAAATGGATGGGTGGATGGGTAGATGGGTGGGTGGGTGGATGGATGGATGGATATATGGAGGGTGGTTGGGTGGGTGGGTCAACGGATTAGTAGATGGGTGGCTAGGTAGATGAACAGTTAAAGACTGGATGGTGAGTGGATAGATGGATGGATGGGTGGGTGGATGAATTAATAAATGGATGGATGAACAGGTGGACGGATGGACAGATGGATGGACTTGTGAGTGGATGAATGTATACGTAGAAAGGTGGATGGATGGATGGATGGACGGATGGACAGATGGATGAGGTATCCTTCTCACATCCATCCCTCTTAAATATTTCTCCAACAATTCCCAAACATTCCTCCTACACCTGTTGTACCCTCTGGGCACTATTACAGCTCACTTTTGTAACTCAACCCACCAGCTTTAAGTACTTGTCACATACCTTCCTGCCTTTCTTCACAAACCCTTTCCACGCTCGCTCCACCCTCCTTTCACATACATCCCGTTATAAGCCATTCCTCCCACATGACTCCCAAGGCCCACTGACACACAGACTTCTCATCCACAAACCCTGATCACCTTGTACGCACTTACACGCCTTCCACACTGCAAACGCTGAAAAATGCCGCCACAACTTTCTTGCACCCAATTCTCCTTGCATGCTCACCCCACGCTCCAAAGACATCATTCCCTCACCCTTCACTACTCCCAACCCATCTCGCTCTCTGCACACTCACACTGAATGCGCCTTGCACACTCAGCACATAACCATCTCCATTTTTTTTTTCTTTTTCTTTTTTTTTTTTTTTTTTTTTCCGGCAGAGTCTCACACCCCGTCACCAGGCTGGAGTGCAGTGGTGTGATTTTGGCTCACTGCAAGCTCCGCTTCCTGGGTTCAAGAGATTCTCCTGCCTCAGCCTCCCAAGTAGCTGGGATTACAGGCATGAGCCACCATGCCCAGTTAATTTTTGTATTTTTAGTAGAGACAGGGTTTCGCCATGTTGGCCAGGCTGGTCTCGATCTCCTAACCTCATAATTCACCCACCTGGGCCTCCCAAAGTGCTGGGATTACAGGTGTGAGCACCCGGCAACCACCTCCATTTCTTACACACGTCATTCCACCCCTGCCTTTTCACACCCCCTTTCTGTGCATCTCATACTCCTCATCTGCTCTTCTCACCGCACTCTTCTCTCACACTGAAATTACATCCATAAAGTTCTTTGCTCATTCCTTGTACCTAAGACTTCATGAATACTCTTCCCACTTCACAAACCCCCAACTCTTCCAGCAGCCATCAACCCTGTTTATGCTTACCATGCCCCTTTGGATATTTATTTCACCCTCATTCTTTGCTCCATGGAAACGCTTGTGGCCTGGCGCAGTGGCTCACGCCTGTAATCCCAGCACTTTGGGAGACCCGAGGCAAGTGGATTGCCTGAGGTCAAGAGTTTGAGACCATCCTGGCCAACATGGGGAAACCCGGTCTCTACTAAAAATACAAAAATTAGCTGGGCATGGTGGCCCAAGCCTGTAATCCCAACTACTCAGGAGGCTGGGGCACAAGAATTGCTTGAACCTGAGAGGCAGAGGCTACAGTGAGCCAAGATGGCGCTACTGCACTCCAGCCTGGGCAACAGAGCGAGACTCTGTCTCAAAAACAAAAAATTAGCCGGGTGGCACAGACCCGTGATCTCAGCTACTCAGGAGACATGGTGAAACCCTGTCTCTACTAAAAAAAGGAATACAAAAATTAGCCAGGCATGGTGGTGCATGCCTGTAATCCCAGCTACTTGGGAGCTGGGACAGGAGATTCACTTGAACCTGGGAGGTGGAGGTTGCAGTGAGCTGAGATGGGGCCACTGCACTCTGGCCTGGGCGACAGAGTGAGACCCTGTCACAAACAAACAAACAAACAAAAACAGAAAAAGAAGAAAGAAAGAAACCGCTTTTGTAGTCATCGCATACTCCTTGAAAGATATTCCTTAGTCCTTCCTCCACCTTCCCCACTCACCTGTTTATCTACACTCTAGTCCACGCTCCTTGCACGAGCATAACATTTCTCACACTAACCTCTGCTGTTTGAGATTTCTCCACACCCATCTCATGTTCATCAAGCCCTCTTGGCACACTCACAGCCCATTCCACACTCACTACACGCTCCTCAAACATCCATCCCACTCTCTCTTTCTTTTTCTTTTTTTTTTTTTTTTTTTTTTTGAGACGGAGTCTTGCTCTGTCACCAGGCTAGAGTGCAGTGGTGTGATCTCAGCTCACTGCAACCTCTGCCTCCTGAGTTCAAGCAATTCTCCTGCCTCAGCCTCCTGAGTAGCTGGGATTACAGGCACCCACCACCACACCTGGCTTATTTTTGTATTTTTAACAGAGACAGGGTTTCACCACGTTGGCCAGGTTGGTCTTGATCTCTTGACCTTGTTATACACCTGCCTCAGCCTCCAAAAGTGCTGGGATTATAGGTGTGAGCCGCAGCACAGGGCCTCTTTTTATTTATTTATTTATTTATTTATTTTGAGACAGAGTCTCACTCTGTCACCCAGGTTGGAGTGCAGTGGTCCGATCTTGGCTAACTGCAACCTCCACCTCCCAGATCCAAGCGATTCTCCTGTCTCAGCTTCTGAGTAGCTGGGATTACAGGTGTGCACCACTGCGCCTGGCTAATTTTTGTTTGTTTGTTTTAATTTTTTTTTTTTTTTTTTTTTGGAGACGGGGTTTCGCTCTTGTTACCCAGGCTGGAGTGCAATGGCGTGATCTCGGCTCACCGCAACCTCCGCCTCCTGGGTTCAGGCAATTCTCCTGCCTCAGCCTCCTGAGTAGCTGGGATTACAGGCACGCACCACCATGCCCAGCTAATTTTTTGTAGTTTTTTAGTAGAGACGGGGTTTCACCATGTTGACCAGGATGGTCTCGATCTCTTGACCTCGTGATCCACCCGCCTTGGCCTCCCAAAGTGCTGGGATTACAGGCTTGAGCCACCACACCCGGCCCATTTTTTTTTTTTTTTTTAAGACGGGGTTTTGCCATATTGGTCAGGCTGGTGTCGAACTCCTGACCTCAGGTGATCCACCCACCTGAGCCTCCCAAAGTGCTGGGATTACAGGCATGAGCCACCACGCCCAGCCTCTGTCCCAATCTTAACACCCATCCACAACTTTCCCACGCTTCTGCTTCAACACACACTTGTATTGCATCCATTGCATGCCCCGTCCAGCCCAGCTCATTACGATACGTGAATGTATCCATCACACACCTCATCGAGTATGTGCACTTCGTTGCCCAGACCTTCTGCCTCCCTCCCACATCACCCCTTTGGGTCCCAGAGAGCTGGATCCAAGGTCTCATCCATGACCTGTTCCTCGTGCCCCTGATAGTGAAGGAACCTCCAGCTCCTGCCCTCTCGCGGCCCTGGTGGTATGTACTGCTAGGAGCAATCGTGGCCGCTGCCTGTGTCCTCATCTTGGCTCTCTTCCTTGTCCACCGGCGAAAGAAGGAGACCCGTTACGGGTGAGTTGGAACTACAAGGGGAGGCTGTGGACTGGGATGGAGAGGCTGGAGGCAGGGAGGCCAGTGAGGAGGCTGGTGCAGGAGGAGCAATGACCAAGAATCGGAATGAAGCCAAGGGAAGCCAGGCATGGCGGCTCACACTTGTAATCCCAGCACTTTGGGGGCCGAAGCAGGTGGATCATGGATCACTTGAGGTCAGGAGTTGGACACCAGCCTGACCAACATGGCGAAACCCCATCTCTACTAAAAAATACAAAAGTTAGCGGGACGTGGTGGTGCACGCCTGTGGTCCCAGCTACTTGGGAAGCTGAGGCATGAGAATTGCTTGAACCCAGGAGGTAGAGGCTGCAGTGAGCTGAGATTGCACCACTGCATTCCAGCCTGGGTGACAGAGTGAGACTCTGTTTCAAAAAAAAAGGAATGAGGGTAAGGGTTGTGGGGAATCAATGGAAGGCAGAAGGTAGCTGCCCACTGCAAATGCTAAGGGAGCCCAAGACATGCTCAGCAAATGCTAAGGGAGAGGGCAGGCAGGGCTTGAGGCTGGGATGGTGCTTGCTCAACTGCTAGTTGAGGAGGGGGTTCCAGATGGATTTCCCTGCCCTCACCTTTTCCCCATCCCCCCAGAGAAGTGTTTGAGCCAACAGTGGAAAGAGGCGAACTGGTCGTCAGGTACCGCGTGCGCAAGTCATACAGTCGCCGGACCACTGAGGCCACCTGTAAGTGAACCCTGTGCCCTACTGCCTTGGTTTGGAGCTGAAGGCTGTAGAGAATCTGGCCTGCTGGGTTTCTGTAGATGCCTGAGCCAAAAGTTTCTGAAGGTCTTGGGATACTAGAATTTCAGAACCACAGACCCTAGAAATAGCAGAATTGTGGAACCACAAAGAATCTTCAAAGAATAGAATCTTAGACACAGTAAATCTTAGAAACACCAAAGCTGGGTGTGATGGCTTATGCCTGTAATCCCAGCACTTTGGGTGGCTGAGGTGGGTGGATCACGAGGTCAAGAGATCTCGACCATCCTGGCCAACATGGTGAAACCCCATTTCTAAATAAATAAATAATAAAAGATGATGGTGATGTGGCAATGATGACAGACAACCCTATCACTACCTACATGGCAGGCTCTTTTCTAAGCATTCTACATGTATCACCTCATTTAATCCTCAGAGCAACTCAAGAAGGCAGGGAGGCTCTGTCGCCCAGGCTGGAGTGCAATAGCACAATCTTGGCTCATTGCAACCTCCACGTCCTGGGTTCAAGCAATTCTCATGCCTTGGCCTCCCGAGTAGCTGGGATTACAGGTGCGTGGCACCATGCCTGGCTAATTTTTGCATTTTTAGTAAAGACGGGGTTTCACTATGCTGGCCAGGCTGGTCTCAAGCTCCTGGCTTCAAGTGATCCACCTGCTTTGGCCTCCCAAAGTGCTGGGATAACAGGTGTGTGCCACTGCACCCAGCCGGAGGTGGGTTTCTTATCTCCTTCCCTTCACAGATGAGGCAGCTGTGGCACAAAGTGGTTAAGTCACTTATCCAAGGCCACGGAGCTTGTAAATTGGATAGCTGGGATTTGAACTCAGCCTTTTTTTTTTTAAGACAGAGTCAAAAAAAAAAAAAAAAAAAAAAAAGCCGGGCGTGGTGGCTCACGCCTGTAATCCTAGCACTTTGGGAGGCCGAGTTGGGTGGATCACCTGAGGTCAGGAGTTCAAGACCAGCCTGGCCATCATGGAGAAACCCCATCTTTAAAAAAAAAAAAAAAAAAAAAAAAAGGAGAGAGATAGAGTCTTGCTCTGTCACCTAGGCTGGAGTACAGTGGCAGGATCTTGGCTTACTGAAACCTCTGCCTTGCGGGTTCAAGCAACTGTCCTGCCTCAGCCTCCTGAGTAGCTGAGATTACAGGCATATGCCACCACATCCGGCTAATTTCTGTATTTTTAGTAGAGATGGTGTTTCATCATGTTGGCCAGACTGGTTTCAAATTTCTGACCGCAAGTGATCCACCTGCCTTGGCCTCCCAAAGTGCTGGGATTACAGGCGTGAGCCACCATGCCCGGCCTGAAATCTATACTCTTAACTGCCACACTCTATGAACTCTTGGAATTACAGATTGGTGGAGAGATAGAATGGATCTTAGCCTGAAAAATTATATGCATATATTCTATACCCTTATACTTTTGAAATCATAAAATCTTAGAACTATAGACTCTCTACTAGAAGATTGGAGAGTCACGGAAGCTCTCAGCTAAGCAGGGATCATAGAGGCCTAATCACATCTCTTCTTTGGCCAGGTGTGGTGGCTCATGCCTGTAATCCCAGCACTTTGGGAGGTCCAGGCAGCCAGACACTTGAGGTCGGGAGTTCAAGACCAGCCTGGCCAACATGACGAGACCCCTGTCTCTACTAAAAATACAAAAATTAGCTGGACGTGGTAGCATGCATCTGTAATCCCTGCTACCCAGGAGGCTGAGGCAGGAGAATTGCTTGAATCTGAGAGGCAGAGGTTGCAGTGATTCAGCTCCAGCCTGGGCAACAGAGCATGACTATCTCAAAAAACAAACAACAAAAAAGAATCTTATCTTTGCAGTTAGGGAAACTGAAATCCAGAAACAAAAGGGAAGAGCTAGGTCTCTTCCTAGCACATAGCAAGAAGGCTGCCAGGGCCCCAGGGAGTGTTTGGAAAGGGCTGGGAAAGACATTTATTTAAGAAGAGAAGGAAGAAGTGACAATGTCCCAGTGATTTAATTGAGTGACATACAGCAGCCATTCTCAGAGTGTGAGACTGGCCCCCAATGGTCCCTGAGACCTTTGCAGGGGGTCCATAGGTCAAATCTATTTTCATATTATTACCAAGACATTATTTGCCCTTTTGCGTTCTCATTCTCTCATGAGCATTCAGTGCAGTTTTCCAGAGGCTCCCTGATGTAGGATGATGCCATCCATCACTCTGATAGCTGATGGACCTTGCGCTTCTATATTCTTATTTTAAGCATCTATCAGGACAGGTGTGGTGGCTCACGCCTATAATCCCACCACTTTGGGAGGCCGAGGCAGGTGGATTGCTTGAGGTCAGGAGTTTGAGACCAGCCTGGACAACATGGTGAAACCCCGTCTCTACTAAAATACAAAAATTAGCTGTGTGTGGTGGTGCATGCCTATAATCCCAGCTACTCGAGAGGCTGAGGAAGGATAATCGATTGAATCCAGGAGGCAGAGGTTGCAGTGAGCTGAGATTGCGCCACTGCAGTCCAGCCTGGGCAAGAGTGAGAGTCTGTCTCAAAAAAAAAAAAAAAAAAAAAGAAAAGAAAAAAAAATTAACTAAATCTGATAGTCTTTTTGTTTGTTTGTTTGATTTTGAGAAGGAGCCCAGGAGTTTGAGACCAGCATGGGCAACATGGCAAAACCCCATCTCTTCTTAAAAAAAAACACACACAAAAATTTGCTGAGTGTGATGGCACACACCTATAATCCCAGCTACTTGGGAGGGTGAGGCAATATAATTGCTTGAACCTGGGAGGTGGAGTTTGCAGCGAACTGAGATTGTGCCACTGCACTCTAGCCTAGGCTGCAGAGCGAGACTTGGTTTCAAAAAAAAAAAAAAAAATTTTTTTTTTATGAATGGGGTCTGGCTGTGTTACCCAGGCTGGTCTCAAACTCCTGGCCTCAAGTGGTCCTCCTTCCTTGGCCTCCCAAATTGCTGGGATTACAAGTGTGAACCACTGTGCCCAGCCAGTTTTATTTTTGAATACAGAAATATATATATATATATGTAACTTACATAAACAAAAGCTCTTCTTGGCAGTCCTCAGTAATTCTAACAATGTAAAGGTGTCCTGGTGTCTATTTGTCTGAGAATGATTACTATGTAACAATGAAAATGAATAAATTACAATTACACCCAACAACAACTAAATTGTAACTATTTCATAGACATCATGTTGAGCTAAAGAAGCCAGACACAAAAGAGAATATACTATGTGATTCCATTTTTATAACATTTCAAAACTAATCTATTGTAAGAGAAATCAGGAAAATGGCTACCCATAGAAGGGCAGAGCTCAGTGACTCACACCTGTAATCCCAGCACTTTGGGAGGCCCAGGTGGGTGGATAAGGAAGTCAGGAGTTCAAGACCAGCCTGACCAACATGGTAAAATCCGCCTCTAGTAAAAATACAGAATTAGCCAGGTGTGGTGGCACATGCCTGTAATGCTAGCTACTCAGGAGGCTGAGGCAGGAGAATTGCTTGAACCCAGGAGGCGGAGGTTGCAGTGAGCTGAGATCATGCCAATACATTCCAGCCTGGGCTACAGAACAAGACTCTGTCTCAAAAAAAAAAAGAAAGAAAGAAAACGAGGCCGGGCGCGGTGGCTCACGCCTGTAATCCCAGCACTTTGGGAGGCCGAGGCAGGTGGATCACGAGGTCAAGAGATCGAGACCATCCTGGTCAACATGGTGAAACCCCGTCTCTACTAAAAATACAAAAAAATTAGCTGGGCATGGTGGCGCGTGCCTGTAGTCCCAGCTGCTTGGGAGGCTGAGGCAGGAGAATTGCCTGAACCCAGGAGGCGGAGGTTGCAGTGAGCCGAGATCGCGCCATTGCACTCCAGCCTGGGTAACATGAGTGAAACTCCGTCTCAAAAAAAAAAAAAAAAGAAATATTTTTGTTTTTTGTATTTTATTTGAGATGTGGGGTCTTGCTCTGTCACCCAGACTGGGATGCAGTGGTGTGAGCTCAGCTCACTGCAACCTCCACCTCCAGGCTCAAGTGATCCTCCAAATCTCAGCCTACTGAAGTAGCCGGGACTACAGGTGTGTGCCACCACACACAGTTCATTTTTGTAATTTTTTGTAGAGATGGGGATTCACCATATTGCCCAGGCTGGTCTTAAACTCCCGGACTCAAGTGATCCACTGGCCTCGGCCTCCCAAAGTGCTGGGATTACAGGTGTGAGCCACTGTGTCTGGCAAAACAATATTTTTATTTTTGTTTTTTTTTGAAACAGAGTCTTGTTCTGACACCCAGGCTAGAGTGCAGTGGCATGATCTCGGCTCACTGCAAACTTCGTCTCCTAGGCTCAAGCGACCCTTCTGCCTCAGCCTCCCAAGTAGCTGGGAGTACAGGCGTACACCATACCTGGCTAATTTTTGTATTTTTAGTAGAGATGGAGTTTCACCATGTTAGCCAGGCTGGTCTCGAACTTCTGACTTCATGGTCCACCTGCCTCAGCCTCCCAAAGTGCTGGGATTACAGGTGTGAGCCACTGTGCCTGGCAAAATAAATATTTTTAACAACTGGTACAGCAGGGCTCTGACCCATCAGGGAGCCCACTGGAGCAAGAGTGTGACCAGGCTTTAACCCTTTAGTTCCCTTTGAGGGAAGGCTCAGGGGGTCTAGAGGAGGAGCTAGGGTGGAAGAGGCAGGGTGCTCAGGGCAGTAGCTAATTTTGAATCGATGCAGCAGTATGTCAGTGTTTCAACAATGGGTCTACCCCTACTGGTGGGTGAATGTCACCTGAATGTCAGCCCTGCCCCATGGCTTTGTCCACCCCAACCTTGTATGCAGTGAACAGCCTGGGCATCAGTGAGGAGCTGAAGGAGAAGCTGCGGGATGTGATGGTGGACCGGCACAAGGTGGCCCTGGGGAAGACTCTGGGAGAAGGTGAGTCCCCGCTGGCAGCATACACACATCCTTCTGAACTTCTGAGATCCTGCATTTCCACACCCCCACCAACTCTAGGAACCGTCCCCCCAGGCCCTCTGAGGTCAGCGTCTCTCTCTGACCCTTCACAGGAGAGTTTGGAGCCGTGATGGAAGGCCAGCTCAACCAGGATGACTCCGTCCTCAAGGTGGCTGTGAAGACAATGAAGAGTGAGTCATGTGCACACGTGTGGGACCCCCTGCCCCTTCCCTATGCCCCTGAGAAGGAAGAAAGCAGAAAAGTTAACAGCAAGTTACCCATAGCCTAGAACTTTTGAGTGGGGAGTTCGAGACCAGCCTGGCCAACATGGTGAAACCCCATCTCTACTAAAAATACAAATATTAGTCAGGCGTGATGGTGCATGCCTGAATCCCAGCCACTCAGGAGGCTGAGGCACGAGAACCTCTTGAACCAGGGAGGCAGAGGTTGCAGTGAGCTGAGATTGTACCACTGCACTCCAGCCTGGGGGACAAGGACAAAACTCCATCTCAAAAAAAAAAAAAAATTATATGGATGGTGGTGTGTGCCTGTGGTCCCAGCTACTCAGGAACCCAAGCCTAGGAGTTTGAGTCTGCAGTAAACTGTGATCGCTATGATTGTATCCAGCCTGGGTGACGTAGCAAGACCCTGTCTCAAAAAAACCAACCAATAAAATAAAATAAAAGGGAAAGCATAACAGTAGCACCTGAGAAGATTAAATGAGTTAATATACATAAAGTACTGAGTTTGGCACCTAGTACTTACTAATCATGTTTGATGAAGATGCGTGATGATGATGGTAATGGAGAGGAGGTGGAGGGCGGAACTCCTCCCCTCATCCTCAACCACCTTTCTCTCTCCCTCTAGTTGCCATCTGCACGAGGTCAGAGCTGGAGGATTTCCTGAGTGAAGCCGTCTGTATGAAGGAGTTTGACCATCCCAACGTCATGAGGCTCATCGGTGAGGGAGGGGCAGATTCAAGGGGTCGACAGGCCCCATGGGGGCCATAGCAGAGGGAAGACTCCTTCCTCCGGCCCTGGGAAGATCAGACTTCCAGGCTTCCTGCTTCCTGCGCCTTCAGGGTCAGCAAACTTGCCCCTCCTACTTTCCCTCAGCTTGGAATGTGACCTCTGACCATTCCCAGAAATAGCTGAGGTCCCCAGGAGGGCTCCAGAAACGTCCCTGGGAACTCTGCTGGAAATGGCGTCTCTGCAGCTTGGTCCTTGCTACCCCCACTAGCCCCTAAACAATATGGCAGCCAGATTGGATGGGGAGTGACGAGAGGCTGGAGTCTGGCTGGGAGGGGGCTTGGCTTCACCTTCTGCCCAGCAGGAGTAACAGGGCTGCCTGGGGTGGGACTCAGGCGTCTGTTTCCAGGGTTCTGAACGAGAGAGCTTTCCGGCACCTGTGGTCATCTTACCTTTCATGAAACATGGAGACCTACACAGTTTCCTCCTCTATTCCCGGCTTGGGGACCAGCCAGTGGTGAGGGGCTTTTAATCATGCAGTCTATAAATATTAACTGAGCATCAGTCAGGTACCCAGTGCTGCTCAGATCCTGGGACGACCATGGTGACCAGGAGCTTGCTCTCCTGCAGCGTGTTTTCCAGCAGGGGAGGTGAACGGTAAACAAGCTAATAAATACCTAAGCAAGATGACTTAAATGCTAGGAAGGAAATACAGTAGGATGGATGATAAGAGGCCAGGCAGTTAATTTGGGTGGATGTCTAAGATCTTGCCAAGGAGGTGACCTTGAAGGACTTGGGGCTGGGGAGATGTCTGGAGATCTGGGCAGGAAGCAATCCCAATAAAATGCACAACATAGGCAAAGGCTCAGAGGTGGGAACAATCGTGGGTTATCTGAAGACCAGACAGGAGTCTGGTGGGAATATCTGTCAAGGGCAAGAATATAGACAATCAAGTCAAACAGGAAGGCTGGAGCAAGTTTATAGGACCTTTCAGGCCATGGAACGTGGCTGGGTTGAATTGTCAGAGCCACGGGAAACCACTGCAGGCAGAGATAGGCATGCACAGAGGGACAGAGGGAGAAGGGATCGGCGTCAAGGACCCTACTGACCTCTATTGACCCTCCTCCCACCTGCCTTCACCCCCAGTACCTGCCCACTCAGATGCTAGTGAAGTTCATGGCAGACATCGCCAGTGGCATGGAGTATCTGAGTACCAAGAGATTCATACACCGGGACCTGGCGGCCAGGAATTGCATGTGAGTGCCTTTCAGGGACACCCCCCACTGCTCCCACACTCCCTGAGGGAGCTCCGTCCCGCCTGCTTAGAATGGAAGCAGGGCTAGACACCCACTGAAGGCAGGCCAGAACTTAGGACCAGGAAAGTCAGTAAGGGGATCTGGGAAGGCTTCCTGGAGGAGGTGGGTCCTGAAGTGAGGTCTGGGAGGAGTATTGGATGCAGAGAGAGAGGAGACAAGAAGGTGGGCTCAGTGCACAGCATGAGGTGAGCAAAGGGGCCAAGGTGACTGATGGGGCTGGGAACCGGTGAGCCTCATCTCTGTCCTGCTCCATGCTGAGTGTCTTGCCTGGGGCTGCCCTTTGGAAGCGGCCACACTGGATAAGGAAACCAAACTCCCCACCAATGGACAAACAGAAAATAGGCCAGGTGGGGCTTGGTGGCTCACATCTGTAATCCCAGGACTTTGGGAGGCCGAGGTGGGAGGATCACGTGAGACCAGGAGTTTGAGACCAGCCTTAGTGAAACCCCTCTCTATTAAAAATACAAAATTCAGCTGGGTGTGGTGGCACGTGCCTGTAATCCCAGCATGAGAATTTCTTGAACCTGGGAGGTGGAGGTTGCGGTGAGCCAAGATTGATTGCACCACTGCACTCCAGCCTGGGCAACACAGTGAGACTCTGTCAAAAAAAAAGAAAGGAAGAGAGAGAGAGAGAGAAATAGTGACCTGTAGTCCTGGCCATTCCCGAGGCTAAGGTGGGAGGATTGCTTGAGCCTTGAAACCAGCTTGGGTAACACAGCGAGACCCCATCTCAAAAAAAAAAGAAAAAGAAATCCCCTGAAAGCCAGAATAGAGGGTAAGGAGAGGGTAGAGCGTGGAGGGAATGGAACCACAGAATTAGAATATTAGTCTCCACCAGGTGCAGTGGCTCACACCTATAATCCTGGCCCTTTGGGAGGCTGAGGTAGGAGGATCACTTGTTCCCAGGAGTTCAAGACCAGCCTGGGCAACATAGTGAACCCTGTCTCTACAAAAAATAAAAATAAATTAGATGGGCCTGATGATGTATGCCTGGGGTCCCAGCTACTCAGGAGACCAGGGTCAGAGGATTGCTTTGACCTCAGGAGGTTGAGGCTAAAGTGAGCCATGATGGTATGACTTCACTACTACCTGGGCAACAGAGCAAGACCTCATCTCAAAAAAATTGATGTATATTTTACATAGGCTAAAATATACACATCATATATGTGCAGCTAAGCTCAATGAATTCTTATGGGAACAGACCCATGTAACCACTAGATCAAGGTAAAGAATATTTCTCAGCCCCGGCAGGCTCCTCCACGACTCTCCTCTTCCCAGTCACCACCCCCAAAACTATCCTGACTTCTCAGCACTAGTTTCACCTTTTCTGAAAAGTCATACAAATGGGATCATGCAGTTTGTATTGCTTTGTATCTGGCTTCTATGGCTCAGCATGTGTTTTTGAGATTAATCTGTGTAGGGGTAGTTTGCTCTTTTTCTTTGCTTTGTGATATTCCAGCATATGAACGTCCTGTGGATGGTCTCTCTCCTTCCTTCTTTCTTTTGTTCTTTCTTTCTTTCCTTCTGTTCTTTCTTTCTTTCCTTCTTTTCTTTTTCTTCCCCTTTCCTTCTTTTCTTTTCTTTTTTGTTTTGTTCTGACAGGGTCTTACTCTGTCCTTTAGGCTGGGGTGCAGTGGTGCGATCATAGCTCACTGCAGCCTCCAACTCCTGGCTGAAGCTATCCTCCTGCCTCAGCCTCCTAAATAGCTGGAGCTACAGACATGTGCCACCATGCCTAGCTATTTTTAAATTTTTTTGTAGAGACTGGGTCTTGCTTTGTTTTTCAGGCTGGTCTTGAACTCCTAACCTTAAGTGATACTCCTCCTGCCTTGGCCTCCCAAAGTGCCGAAATTATAGGCTTGAGCCCACTGAACCACTGTGCCAGGCCTTTTTTTTTTTTTTTTTTTTTTTTGATACAGAATCTCACTCACTCTGTTGCCCAGGCTGGAGTACAGTGGCATGATCTCAACTCGCTGCAACCTCCGCCTACTGGGTTCAACCGATTCTCCTGCATCAGCCTCCTGAGTAGCTGGTATTTCAGGTGTGTGCCACCTCATGCAGCTAATTTTTGTGCTCTTAATAGAGACAGAGTTTCACCATGTTGGCCAGGCTTGTCTCGAACTCCTGACCTCAAGTGATCCACCTGCCTTGGCCTCCGAAAGTGCTGGGATTACAGGTGTGAGCCACTGTGCCCAGCCATGTTCTGTTTCTTGATCTGGGTGCTGGTTACATGGGTGTGTGTGTGAAAATTCAATGAGCTGCTCACTTATGATTTTTGCACATTTCCGTATGTACAGTATACTTCAAGAAAAAACAATTTTTCATCAAGGAATCAAACCCAATGAAGGACCTTAGAATCTAGCAAAGAGCCAAAGTTAGGAAGGCCTGTAGAAGCCCTTTGTCCCATCCTCATTTGACAGAGAGGACAAGAAGTAAAGCATCCTACCCATCTGGACAGGGGTGAAGGGTTTTTTTTGTTTTGTTTTGTTTTTTTGATTCACCTGGGTGCAGGTGGACTGAGGCCAAAAAGGGTGTCAGCCTGGGGTGAAGGTTTGAGAGACAAATCCCCACCTCCAGCCAGGACAGCAAGGTCAGGAGGTGCAGATGTATCTGAGAGCCAGGGCAGGCTTCCTGGTGGAGGTGGCTGAAGCCCTGACCCTATTCCTCTCCCTAATCCGAACAGGCTGAACGAGAACATGTCTGTGTGTGTGGCGGACTTCGGGCTCTCCAAGAAGATCTACAATGGGGACTACTACCGCCAGGGACGTATCGCCAAGATGCCAGTCAAGTGGATTGCCATTGAGAGTCTAGCTGACCGTGTCTACACCAGCAAGAGCGATGTGGTACATGCATCCCTGCCAAGATTGGGGAACCATGGGAGGGCATGGCCTGACCACCACACACCATGCCCGAGCAGCTGTGGATGCAGGGGTCCCAGGGACATGTGGGCTTCCCTTTGCAAGGGGTTGTCCACGTGGGCTGGGCATGTCTTGGGGTATGGTGGGCATCTCTGAGCAGTGGTGTGTGCATGCCCAGGATAGATACAGACCCATGTGTGCATGGTAGCAATGTAGACAGTTTGGGTTAGGAGAAGCTGCAGTAATTGTGTGTACATGTGCACATTCATAGAATGTGGACAGCCAGGGTGTGCAGAGCGACACATGAGCTCATGTGTTCATGAAGTGTGTAAATGCATGTGAGGGTGAGCATGTATGTGTATCCACGAAAGTTACTTATTCATGTATATACCTGTGTCAAAGTATTATATATATATGTGTGTGCATATACATACTTTTAGACAGAGTCTTGCTCTGTTGCCCAGGCTGGAGTGCAGTTGTGCGATCTCAGCTCACTGCAACCTCCGCCTCCCAGGTCAAGTGATTCTCCTGCCACAGCCTCCCGAGTAGCTGGGATTACAAGTGCCTACCACCATGCCCAGCTAATTTTTGTTGTTTTAGTACAGATGGGATTTCACCATGTTGGTCAGGCTGATCTTCAACTCCTGACCTCAGGCGATCTGCCCGCCTCAGCCTCCCAAAGTGCTGGGATTACAGGCGTGAGCCACTGCACCCGGCCAAAGTATGTTTCTCTGAATACTTGTGACGCTCCCAGAGGAAGGTTGTGAACATGTGTACATAAGTGTGGGTGTACCCATTGAACCTGTGTATGGGAGGGAGGTGATTCTGTACAGGGGAGACCATCTAATTCCCTCCCCTCTGCCCCTCACAGTGGTCCTTCGGGGTGACGATGTGGGAGATTGCCACAAGAGGCCAAACCCCATATCCAGGAGTGGAGAACAGCGAGATTTATGACTACCTGCGCCAGGGAAATCGCCTGAAGCAGCCTGCGGACTGTCTGGATGGACTGTGAGGACCCTTAGGTTCCCCCCAGTCAAGAATTCACTCCGAATCCCTGATTACCCCCACATGGCCCTCACAGGTCCAGGATTCTCTGTAACCAGGACAGAATCCCTGAGAATGCTGAGCGACCCATTGCCCCTCACCAATGCTCTGAGTAGGGCCACCACTAGCCAGTGGGGTGCAAATTGGCTAAAGGCACCTTTTCCTCCTTGGCTGTGTCTGGAATGCAGGTTGAATCAGCCCCCTGCCTCCCCATCCCCAATGCAGGTACCCTTGGGCAGTGAATAACAGCACAGTCTTACCTGGAGGCTCTGCCTTTGGGACCTGCCTCCCAGAGACTTCCAATTCATCCCAGACTCCTGAGCACACCATGATTCCCCCACATGCTCCTCAACACCCGGGACTCTCTGCAAAACCCTCATTTGTTTTATTGACCTTCTTTAGACTCAGGTCTCCTCTGAGATGTTTGCAGGATCCTTTAGGGTGTGCTTATCAAACTTTGCAATATTGGAACATGCGGAGAAGGCCATGATATTTAGCCAGCACTTTGAGGGTAAAGAGAGGATGCTGGTTGGGTCAGGAGGAGACAGCCCGGGGCCTAGGACTTCTCAGTCCACCTTGGGTACTGCAAGAGCTGAGAGGAGTAAAAATAACAGCTGCTTTTTTTTTTTGAGGTGTAGTCTCGCTCTGTCACCCAGGCTAGAGTACAGTGACGTGATCTCAGCTTACTGCAACCTCCACCTCCCTGGTTCAAGCAATTTCCCTGCTTCAGCCTCCCAAGTAGCTGGGATTACAGGTGCACACCACTATGCCTGGCTAATTTTTTTGCAGTTTTAGTAGAGATGGGGTTTCACCATGTTGGTCAGGCTGGTTTTGACCTCCTGACCTGATGATCCACCTGTCTCCGCCTCACAAAGTGCTGGGATTACAGGCATGAGCCACCGCGCCCGGGCTGAACAGCTAACATTTTTTCTTCATACCCAATTCCTGTAGAACAGCTAACATTTTTATAGAACTGACTAGAAGGCACTGTTTTAGGTACCTGGCATGCATTAAATCCTTTGGTCTTTACCGCAGCCGTATGATGTAGATAGGTATCATTATCATTCCCATTTTCCAGATGAGAAAACTGAGTCCTACAGGGAAGGTGATTTATTTGTCAAAGTTTGCACAGCTGATGTGTTTGTTATCCATATCCCCAAATCGAGTAGTTTAAAAAACAAACATTATCTCACATAGTTTCTGAAGGTTGGAAACTGGGAACAGCTTAACAGGGTGATTTTGGTTCAGGATCTCTAATGAAGTTACAAAGATGTCATCGGGGCTGTAGTCATCCGAAGGTTGGGACCAGAAAATTGCTGTCTTTTTTTTTTTTTTTGAGATGGATTCTCAATCTGTTGCCCGGGCTGGAATGCAGTGGCACGATCTCGGCTCACTGCAACCTCTGCCTCCCGGGTTGAAGCAATTCTCCTACCTCAGCCTCCCGAGCAGCTGGGATTACAGGTGCCTGCCACTATGCCCAGCTAATTTTTTGTATTTTTAGTAGAGATGGGGTTTTGCCATATTGGTCAGGCTGGTCTTGAACTCTTGACCTTGTGATCCACCCATCTCAGCCTTGCAAAGTGCTGAGATTACAGGCATGACCATCGTGCCCGGCCCAGAAGATTGCTTTCAAGGTGGCTTACTCACATGGCTGCAGCAGGAGGCTTCAGTTCATTACCATGTGGACCCCTTTGTGGCGCTGTTTGAGCTTACTTACAACATGGCAGCCCATAAGAAAGTGCGAGGAAGCTGCAATGCCTTTTATGACCTAGTCTCAGAAGTCACACATGCCATCACTTCTGCCAAATCAGAAGCAAGTCACTAAGTTCTGCCCTTGCTCAAAAGGCGGGGATTTATTCTCTGTCTTTTGCAGGGAGGAGGGTCAAAGAATGTATGGACCTATTTTAAACCAGCACAGCTTGTAAGTGGCATAGCCAGGCTTTGATGTGAGTCTGTTCTGGGGAGCTGGAAAGGTCTGTTCTACCAAACCCTCATCAGAATACTACTCTATACCCAGACAGTTTGCCCAAGACCCTTCCCAGCTCCTGAGTCTACCAGGACCCAACTCAGAAACTCGGAAATTTCCAAATCCCCATAGATGGCCTCAAACTGCTGAGGCTCCCTCCAGCCCTCTAAAATGCCCGCCCCCAGTCCCCTGAGTGTCCTAACATGTCCCCAGGCTCCCAGAGTGCTCCCCTTCTGAGCCCTGCTCAATCTCCCACTCCTCATTTTGCTGCCCTAGGTATGCCCTAATGTCGCGGTGCTGGGAGCTGAATCCGCAGGACCGGCCAAGTTTTACAGAGCTGCGGGAAGATCTGGAGAACACACTAAAGGCCTTGCCACCTGCCCAGGAGCCTGACGAAATCCTCTATGTCAACATGGATGAGGGTGGAGGTTATCCTGAACCCCCTGGAGCTGCTGGAGGACCTGACCCCTCAGCCCAGCCAGACCCTAAGGATTCCTGTAGCTGCCTCACTGCAGCTGAGGTCCATCCTGCTGGACGCTATGTCCTCTGCCCTTCCACAGCCCCTAGCCCCCCTCAGCCTGCTGATAGGGGCTCCCCAGCAGCCCCAGGGCAGGAGGATGGCGCCTGAGGCAACCCTCCACCTGGGACTCCCTCTCAGGATCCAAGCTAGGCACTGCCACTGGGGGAAACTCCACTTCCCCCCGACTTTCCCACCCCAGGCCTTATTCCCACCTGCAACCCTATCTTCCTACCTATCCCACCTCTATCCCAGACAGGTCCTTCCCCTTCTCTGTGCAGTGGCATCACCTTAAAAGCCATAGCATCACCATTTGTAAAAGAAAGGGGTTGGATTGCAATATCTGAGACCCTCCCAGGTGTAAACATTCCAAGACTCTAGATTCTAAGGTTTAAAGAGTCTAGATTCAAAGATTCTATGTTTCAAAGATGCTATGAGTCTTTGGTTCTAAGGACCTGAAATTCCAAAGTCTCTAATTCATTAAAGTGCTAAGGTTATAAGGCCTACTATTCTTTTTTTTTTTTTTTTTCTTTTTGAGATGGAGTCTCAGTTTTTTGCCCAGGCTGGAGTGCAGTGGTGCAATTTCACCTCACTGCAGCCTCCACTTACCAGGCTCAAGTGATTCTCCTGCCTCAGCCTCCCAAGTGGCTGGGATTACAGGTGTGCTCCACCACACCCGGCTAATTTTTGTATTCTTAGCAGAGACAGGGTTTTACCATGTTGGCCAGGCTGACCTAAAACTCCCAACCTCAAGTGATCCACCCACCTTGGCCTCCCAAAGTGCTGAGATTACAGGCATGAGCCACCACACTCAATCTTAAGACCCACTATTCTAAGGCTCTGCGATTCTGTGGTTTTACATTTCCTGGTTCTAACATTTTTGATAAGGCTCCAAGATTTTAGGTTCTAAAGCTCTAAGATTCTGATTTTAGGATCTAAGGCTCTATGATTCTAGATTTTTATTTTTCTAGGGTTCAGAGTCCTTATAGTGTAAGATTCTAGATTCTAAAATTCTAGACATGGAGGTTCGAAGGCCAACGATTCTAAAATTTGATGTAATAAGGCTCTAAATCTAGAACCTCTGGCTAGAAGACTAGATCATAAGCCTTCCAAATTTTATCTTCTCAAGTTCTAAGATTCTAATGATGATCAATTATAGTTTCTGAGGCTTTATGATAATAGATTCTCTTGTATAAGATCCTAGATCCTAAGGGTCTAAGGCTCTAGAATCTGCAATTCAAAAGTTCCAAGAGTCTAAAAGTTCCAAGGTCTAATGTTCTAAGATGTGATAGATTCTAAGACTTACTCTGAGATCTTAGATTCTCTGTGTCTAAGATTCTGGACGATTAAACTCTTAAGATTCTAATGGTCTGTTCTGTTTCAAGGCACTCTAGATTCCATTGGTCCAAGATTCTGGATCCCAAGCATCTAAGTTCTAAGACTCTCACACCCTGCTTTCACTAATGAGACACCAAAGTTTTAATCATTTCTAATGTTGGACACCTTTACGTTCTATGCTGCATTCCACCTCTCTAGGACCATGGTCAAGAGTCCAAGAATCCACATTTCTAAAATCTTATAGTTCCAGGCACTGTAGTTCTAAGACTCAAATGTTCTAAGTCTCTAAGATTCTAAAGATCCACAGGTCTAGACTATTAGGAGCAATTCCAAGGTTCTAACCCTATACTGTAGTAGTCTTCCGGGTGCCCCTCCCCTTCTTAGCCACCATTGCTTCCTCTTCACCTCCTGTGGGGGTGTGCCCCCTTCAAGCCTGTGCAATGCGTTAGGGATGCCTCCTTTCCCACAGGGGATGGGGGATCTCCCACCTTTCGGGCCACAGTGCCCCCCTGAGCCAATCCCTCACCCTCTGAGTACACGGCCATGGACTCTGGTGCCTCCAGAGGGGCTCAGGTCACATAAAACTTTGTATATCAGTGAGCTTTTGTCTCCTCGTCTCCTTTTAGCTGTAACGTGGCCCTATTCCATGGCAATTCAGTTCATCAAAAAAAAAAAAAAAAAAAAAAAAAAGCGTTTGGTGGGGTCTTGGAACTCTTTCCTCACTAGAGAGGGTAGAAATGAACATAAACATAGAAAAAAAAGACACACAAGCAAAGAGATGCAGTCTCTCGGAAACTCTTAGTGAGGAACTGGCATACAGATCCAGGATCACAGACACACACACCTGTCCCCTGCAAAGTAACAGACACATGAATTAATGGACACACCCGGGAGGACCTGGTCACAAATACAAAGACTGAAATTCAGACGCATAGAGTAACACAAACATACAGAATTACACAGACACAAACATTTACAAACGCTCAGGCAGACATCCGAAACGAATAGGAAGAGACACAGACCCAGAGTCAAGTGACACAAATACTCAAGAGACACGTAGAGTACAACAGGTACTCACAGCCCCAAACGTTCAGAATGACATAGAAACAGAGGCACAGAACACGTCCAACAATCACAGATCCAAAAGAGCCTCTAGCCAAGACCAACCCTCCGTGTCTAGCACGAACTCGCGGGCAGGCGTTCCCGGGTGTGGCCGGCAGCAAATGGAGGAGCCCCTGGCAGCCACCGGACGCCCTCTGGTGGCGGTTCTTGAGAACGGGAGACAGTTCAATCCGGGCCACAAACTTTTTTAGAACAAATCATTGTGGGAAGCTGGGAGGGGAGGGAGAGAGAGAGAGAGAGAGAGAGGAAGTCGGACGTGGGCGAGGGGCGGGGTGTCTGGACTGGAACCTCCGGGCCCACGTGAGTGTCTGTCCCGCTGCTGAGTAGGTGCTGTGTGTCTGGGTTGCTGTAGTGTTCGCTTGTAGTGCAGCTATCCTGTGTTATCTTTATCATTTGATGCCGCCTGCCTCTGCGGACCGTACTGGGCACCTCTACACTGCAGCTGGGTGCCCTGCTCAAATCAGATCAGAACTGGGGCCGGGTACGGTGGCTCACGCCTGTAATCCCAGCACTTTGGGAGGCCGAGGCGAGCGGATCACTTGAGGTCGGGAGTTCGAGACCAGCCTGGCCAACATGGTGAATCCTCGTCTCCACTAAAAATACAGAAATTAGCTGGGCGTGGTGGTGGGGACCTGTAGTCCCAGCTATTCGGAAGGCTGAGGCAGGAGAATCGCTTGCACCCGGGAGGCGGAGGTTGCAGTGAGCCGAGATCGCGCCCCTGTACTTCCAGCCTGGGCAACAAGAGCGAGCCCCCATCTAAAAAAAAAAAAAAAAAAAAAAGGAAGAAAGAGAAAAAGAACTGGATGCGTCTGATGTGACGCACGCCTGTTTGTTTATCTCTGCGGGGTGTGCCTTTGTCTAAGTAGAGATGGTGTGTGGCTTCTGCGGGCTTAACGTGTGGCTCGGGAGGCAGTGGGAGTCTGCATC
Source organism: Sapajus apella (assembly GCF_009761245.1). Taxonomy (NCBI): domain Eukaryota; kingdom Metazoa; phylum Chordata; class Mammalia; order Primates; family Cebidae; genus Sapajus; species Sapajus apella. The sequence goes on along the minus strand of NW_022437008.1, from coordinate 1,067,741 downwards.
GTGTATCCCGATTGCGTCTTACTCGAGTTTTGTTTTCTGAGTTAGAGGCGACAGGTGGTGCGGCGTTAGGCACTGGGAACCTCTCTGGCGTTTGTATTCATGAGCGCGAGCGTTAATGACGGATCCGCGGGTTTGAGCTTGTCGGTACAGACGCCAGATAGCCCGATTTACGGGAACAGCCGATTAGAGGATTCGGGAGGGCGGTCGGTGAACTTCTGGAGGTCTTTCGGGAGGGGAAGGCTCTATGGTCGCGTGCAGAGCGCCCGTTCCACGTCAGGTACCGACCATAGAGGAAGGCGGCCGCGGACTACCCAAGGGAAGGGCAGGCCGTGTCCTTTACAACTTGCCTTCCGTTGTTAGTCTGGCCTCTATACCCAAACCTTCGGGACTCCCTGAAGTCAAAATTTTGCTTTTCCTAATGGCAACTGGGTTCCTTCCAGATTACGAACTGTATATCCACTTAATCTCTATTCCATATACCTCCTCCTACAGCGAAATTTGTGAGACAATCCTCTAAAGCACGGCCAATCTGGTGAACTTTTCCTAAAACGAGCCATCTCTACCAGCTTTAGGAGCTAAGACAATAACTTCGATTGGTGGGCAGATTGTTTTGAAACCGCCCTAACGGCAAGGGGCGGACTCTCGGTGAATTCATCTTTTTCCGGTTTCTTAAAGGCAACAGGAAGGAGGGGTTTCTGCCGACCCTCTGTTTCATTGGTTCTTGTGGTTTTACCCGCTCGGACTCCTCAAGGGGCGGGAGATATAGACCAATCGGAATGTGTGTTACAGAGACACTTAGTTTGATGAAAGGACTACGCAGGAAAGGCCGTGGGACGCTCATTCTGAGATCTCACCGCCGATTGGTCCAAATCGTTACTCCCTTGTTTTCATTGGGCCTTACGGCAGCAGGCGCGCGACAGCTACCCAATCAGCGCGCGCTCCGCCTCCGGCCTTTTCCCGCCCTCTGCTCCGGCCGCGGCTTCGACGTAGGCCAACGCTTCCTTCCCGGTAGCTCTTGGGCCCTCTCGTTGCCGTTGTTTTGAAAACCGCGTTCTGATTGGCTGGGTCTCAGGGCCCGCTCCCGTTGCCCCAAGCACTGACCAATTGGCACTCGTGTTACATCGGACGAGGTACGGGTGAGGGGGGAGGCGGCGGCGGCGGCCATTTTGAGCCGCCGCCGCCATTGGAGTGGGCCCCCCCCTTTCCCCCTTCGCCTTCTGACAGGAAAGGTTTAAGGGGGACATAGCCCTGGGGGGCCGGGCCGGGCTCGGGGGCCGCCCCGGGGGCCCGGGCCATGGATGTGCGCCGTCTGAAGGTGAACGAACTTCGCGAAGAACTGCAGCGCCGCGGCCTGGACACTCGAGGCCTCAAGGCCGAGCTTGCTGAGCGGCTGCAGGCGGCGTTGGAGGCCGAGGAGCCTGACGACGAGCGGGAGCTCGAGGCCGACGACGAAGCGGGGCGACCCGGGCACATCAACGAGGAGGTCGAGACCGAGGGGGGCTCCGAGCTGGAGGGGACCGCGCAGCCACCGCCGCCCGGGCTGCAGCCGCACGCGGAGCCCGGCGGCTACTCGGGGCCGGACGGACATTGTGAGAGTGCGCGGGGCGGGGGCCGGGGAGCCCGGAGCCTGGGCCGAGGAAAGGGCTGTGGGACGCGGGAGTCCAGCGCCTGAGGTCGGGGAGACGACTAGAGGATCGGGGGATCCCGCCACCCGCCGCTGAAAAGGATCTGGGGACAAGGGCCCCGGCGCGACCGGAGGGTGGATCCTGACACTCGGTGCAGGGGGGACACTGGGGGAGGGGCTCTGGGTTTCGGGGGTTAGGGGCCGGGGTGGCGGGGAGGATTCCGTACCGTAGGGCTCGGATCGGAGACCGGAAGCTGGTTTCTGGGGCCGGAGAGACTCGGAAGAACAAGACATTTTGTATTTGGGCTGGTGAGGGTCTCGAAAATCGGGGTCCTGGGGTTCGGAGCTCGGAGGGCTCGGCGGCCGTGCTAGCCCAGCGTGCGGGCTGGGGGGCGGGGAGCCGTGTTTCCAGGGTGGGGAGAGAATGTCTAGGTGTGCGGGCCTGGGAGAGTTTTGAGGAAGGAGATCCTGGAGTATGCCGCTGGATGCGATCCTGGGAGTTCTCCAGTTTGCTACGGGGGTGGGTGGGTGAGGCGGAGGCGCTGGTGTCTGTGGCTGGGGAGGATCGAAGGAACCCAATGCTCTGGAGTTTGGCTGGTGAGCATTTAGGGGGATGCGGGAGATTGAACCAGAGGGCACCCCATCTCTCTTCCGCGGCTGGAAGGCCACCCTTGAGGCAGGCACAGCTTGGACATGTGGCGCTTTGAGATCTGGGGACTTTTTGGTTGGCTCCTAAAAGAGGTCCAGAGGCTGGCGGGGGGAGAGGATGCTTCCTTGGACACGAGATCTGGGGGTCTAGAGCTAGGAAGACTGGGGACAGATAACTCCGAGGCTGCTGCTGAATGGCCTGGGGCTGACTGTGGGCTTTTGGCGAATAGGGGGTGCTGGGGGTGGGGTGGGGTGGGGGCAGATGTGTTGGTAACATTCGAAGTGGATGAAGTATGTGGCGGGAGACAGGATCCTGTATCCAGCACTGAAGGAGTATGGAGCTGTCTTGGCGAGTATGGGGAGGGGCAGGCTGTAGGGAGCAGAGAGAAAGAAGACCTGTTGACTTCACTGGAGGCCTCAGAGTGGAGTGCGCGGAGTGTTTCTGGACCCGAGCATCTCCAAGAGAAATCTCGTTGTTTCCTAGAAGCAGTTATTTGTGTACCCAGGGAGTGGGGGCCCTCAGGGAGCAGCAGGGAACCTCTGCATCAGCCAGGAAGTGGAACTCTGGGAATGGGTTCAGGTAGATCTGTGGTTGTCTGAGGAGAGGAAACCCTGGTATGGGACGGACTGAATCTTCAGTTAGAGAAAAGCAGCTTGGTTGAGCGCAGTGGCTCACGCCTGTAATCCCAGCACTGTGGGAGGCCGAGGCAGGCAGATCACGAAGTCAAGAGATCCAGACCATCCTGGTCAACATGGTGAAACCCCATCTCTACTAAAAATGCAAAAATTAGCTGGGCGTGGTGGCGCCAGCCTGTAATCTCAGCTGTTTGGGAGGCTGAGGCAGGAGAATCGCTTGAACCCAGAAGGTGAAGGTTGCAGTGGTCCGAGATCGTGCCACTGTCCTCCAGCCTGGTGACAGCAAGGCTCTGTCTCAAAAAAGAAAGAAAAAAGCAGTTTTCTTTCTTTTCCCCCTCCCCCTTCCTGTTCTCCTCACTCCGTTCCTCCCTCCCTCCCTCCCTCCCTCCCTTCCTTCCTTCCTTCCTTCCTTTTTCGAGCTAGGGGTCTCTCCAAACAACCAGGCTGGTCATGAACTCCTGGGTTCAAGTGATCTGCCCGCCTCAGCCTCCTGAAGTGCTGGGATTACAGGTGTGAACCACTGTGCCAGGCCTCAGGGCAGCTTTCTAGTAAGACTGGGAAATGTGGGGACTGGAGAGGTTAAGGAGTAAGTAGAAGGGATTCTGGCATAGAGTTTGTAGAGTTTTTCTGAAAAGCGGGCATCCTGGGACTTGGGGCTAAGGGAATGAGAAGAAAAATGAGATAACAGAAGAGACAGGATTTGGGATTGGCATTGGATACTTGTTCATAAGAGGTAAGGTTCCCTGGAGGGAGATAACCCAAGTGTGGATTTGGGGTAGACAGTAGCTTAGGAATTATTCAGAATTCAGGTGCTGGAAAGGGGACTTCCCATTGCAGAGACTTGTGAAGAAAGGAGTGGCCCTGTGTGCAGGTCTAGAGCAGGAGGGACTGGCAGGAATGCGTAGCAAGAAAGGGTAGTGCGGTAGTAGTGACCTGAAGGTCTGGCCAGAGAGTCCTGTCTGAGAGGAAAGTGAATTAGGTGCTTTGGAGCGTAGTCCCTAGACTCAAACAGACTTTGTTTCAAATCTGGCTTAACGATATTGTCAAGTCACTTCATCTCTGTGAGCCTGGTTTCCTTGTGGGTAAAATGGAGTTAATAAACAAATACTGTCTGTTCACAGCCCCTCCAACCCCTGGGGGGGTGTTATGAATGAGATCACACATGTGAGAGGCTTAGCACTGGGCCTGCCTTTTATTAGAAGGGGGATGTTTTAGAGAGTGGAGAAGGACCCTAGTGTCATAGCTTCTCCAGGAGAGGCTGCCCCTGTGGGCAGAGGAGAGATGCTGGGGAGAAGAGACTGTGGGAAGAAGAGCACTGCACTTGGAGCCTGGAAGAAGCAGAATAGTTTGAAAGGGTCCCCATGTTCCAATTAAGGAGATAATGCTGATTCTTCCTCTCTCCCCTACCTGCTACATCAAAGTCCTTTGAGCCCCCTTCATGCCTCTTTGAACCCCTCCTTCAGGCTTGGTGAACAGACCTGTAGCAAACCATGTGACCTGTGACTTTTCTCCCTTCGGGCTGCACTCAGTTTGTACCCAGATGTATTTATCCTCTGAGAAGGGATCCAATCAGTCAGCAAGGGGCAGAATAGTCTCTCCTTCCCTTTGGTTCTGCCTCATGGCTCCTGGCATAGCTACTAGTAGAGCCCTTGGGGCTCTAACAGAGAGCTAGCCCCTGGGGAGGAGAGCTGTATGTTGCCCATCCTGGGTTTCTAAAGTTCCTTCTGGGTTTGGCTGCAAGGTTCTCGAGGGAATTTCTGGTTTTAGTTCCGTCTCTGAGCTTTCACACACGTTATCCCAACCCCATTCCTGTCACTGAGTCATCACCTATGTATCCTTTGAGTCAAAGCTTAACTTTTGTTTTCCAGGTCCTTTTTTTTTTTTTTTTTTTTTTTTT
>NW_022437008.1:1043925-1062836 GCF_009761245.1 Sapajus apella | reverse complement strand
CAATTCTCCTGCCTTAGCCTCCCCAGTAGCTGGGATTACAGGTACCCGCCACTATGCCCAACTAATTTTTTGTATTTTTAGTAGAGATGGCATTTCACCATATTGGCCAGGCTGGTCTCGAACTCCTCACCTTGTGATTCGCTCGCCTCGGCCTCCCTAAGTGCTGGCATTACAGGTGTGAGCCACCGTGCCCGGCCTTCCAGGTCCCTTTCTTAGCTCCTGGAACTACTTTGTAGTCTTCAACACAACCATTAAATTTGTGTGTGTTTTTGCTTAAGATTTGTCTGTCTCACTAAACTGAAGGCTTCAGTGGGGCAGGCTTGTCTTCAGCTGTATCCCAGGCTCTGGAATATAGTGTGTACTCCATGAATAGTTAATATTGTTATTCTTACCACTCTTCAGTTGAGCTCCTGGACCCGCAGATGCCTTCTGGACCCTTTGGTCCTGGGTTCTCTATGAACTGCCCCTCTAATGGACCATTTTTTATCTTGTTTTAAGATGCCATGGACAGTATTTCCAGGCAGAACCAATTCTACGATACCCAAGTCATCAAACAAGAAAACGAGTCAGGCTACGAGAGGAGACCACTGGAAATGGAGCAGCAGCAGGCCTATCGCCCAGGTAGGAAAATACACATGGTTCATCTCTTTGGATGGAAACAGAATGTATATGGAGCCTTTACCCTCTGCTTAGAGTGTGTCTTCCCAGAGGAACTATGCATCTTTTTTCTTGGGCAATTCATGTAGACTTTGTCACTCTGGCAAGATTTTTTTAAAGGAAAAATCTCAGTCCTATTTCCAAGTGTTTGGAGAGGGGAGGTATCTATATAAAAATGATGTTGGTGTTGGCCAGGCGTGGTGGCTCATGCCTATAATCCCAGCACTTTGGGAGGCCAAGGTGGGAGGATTACCTGAAGTCTGGAGTTTGAGACAAGCCTGGCCAACATGGTGAAACCCTACCTCTACTAAAAATACAAAAATTAGCCAGATGCAGTGGCACATGCCTATAGTCCTGGTTACTCGGGAGGCTGAGGTGGGAGGATCACTTGAGCCCAGGAGTTCTGGGCTGTAGTGCACTATGCCAGTCGGGTGTCCACGCTAAGTTCGGCATTAATATGGTGACCTCCCGAGAGCAGGGGACCGCCAGGTTGGAAACGGAGCAGGTCAAAACTCCTATGCTCATCAGTAGTGGGATTGCGCCTATGAATAGCCACTGCACTATAGCCTGGACAACATAGCGAAACCCCGTCTCTTTTAAAAAAAAAAAAAAAAAATTAGATGGGCGTGGCAGCAGATGCCTGTAATCCCAGCTACTTGGAGGCTGAGGCAGAATTGCTTGAACCTGGGAGGTGGAGGTTTCAGTGAGCCAAGACTGTGCCACTGCATCCCAGCCTGGGAAATGAGTGAAACTTCATCTCAAAAAAAGAAATGATAGTATCAGAACCCTGGAGAGTTGAGACCCCTAGACTAATATTTGAATCTTATTTAGAATCTTCCAATGGGGAAGCCAGAAAGAGCCTTTAAGTCTAGTCTGGTATTTCCCATGTTCTGAAGATTATTGTTCCAGGGGATATTATTAGGGGCTTCTCAGAAAAGGGTTCCTTAGCCAAATGTGTCTGGAAAATGTAGCATGTGCTGTATCATCTCTTGGAAATTTACTGTGATCGTTAGAGCATTAAAGGCTCTGAGAAGTCCTGCATTTAAAAAAAAAACAAAAAACTGCTGTGTCAGGCCTCAAGCCAGATGCACTGGCCCACACTTATAATTCGAACACTTTGGGAGGCCAAGGCAGGAGGATCGTTTGAGACCAAGAGTTTCAGACCAGCCTGGGCAACATAGTGAGACCCTTTCTCTACTAAAAATTTTAAAAATAGCCGGGCATGGTGGCTCAAGCCTGTAATCCCAGCACTTTGGGAGGCCGAGGCGGGTGGATCACGAGGTCAAGAGATCGAGACCATCCTGGTCAACATAGTGAAACCCCGTCTCTACTAAAAATACAAAAAATCAGCTGGGCATGGTGGCGCGTGCCTGTAATCCCAGCTACTCAGGAGGCTGAGGCAGGAGAATTGCCTGAACGCAGGAAATGGAGGTTGTGGTGAGCCGAGATCGCGCCATTGCACTCCAGCCTGGGTAACGAGAGCGAAACTCCGTCTCAAAAAAAAAAAATTTTTTTAAAATAGCCAGGCATGGCTATTACTAACTACATGCACATACCTATAGTTAAAGCTACTTGGGAGGTAGAGGTAGGAGGATCACTTGAGCCCAGGAGTTTGAGGCTACAGTAAGCCATGATCACACCACTACACTCCAGCCTGGGTGATAGTGTAAGACCTTGTCTCAAAAAAAAAAACAAAACATTAAATTAAAATTAGGTCAGGGTGTGATGTCTCATGCTAGTAATCCTAGCACTTTACGAGCCCAGAGCAGGAGGATCACTTGAGTCTAGAAATCCAAGACTAGCCTGGGCAACATAGTGAGACCTCTGTTATCTTTAGAAAAAATTAAAAACTGGCCAAGCATGGTAGCATATTTGTAGTCCCAGCTACTCAGAAGGCTGAGTCAGGAGGATCATTTGAGCCCAGGAGTTCAAGGCTGCAGTAAGCTATGATCGTGCAGTGCACTCCAGCCTAGCTGACAGGAAGACCCTGCCTCAAAAATAAAAGTAGGCTGGGTGCAGTGGCTATTACATGCCTGTAATTCCAACACTTTAGGAGGCTGAGGTGGGAAAATTGCTTGAATCCAGGAATTCAAGGCCAGCCTAGGCAACATAACGCTGTCTCTATAAAAAATAAAAATATTACTTGAGCATGGTTACACATTCCTGTAGTCCCAGTTACTCTTGACGCTGAGGTGGGAGGATCGTTTGAGCTGGGAAGTTGAGGCCCCAGTGAGCTGTGATGGTGCCACTGCATTTCAGCTTGGGCAATAGTAAGACACTGTCTCCAAAAAAAAATTTTTTTTAATTAAATGTAAAATCCTTATGTTTTCTTGGGCTAGTATTGCTGAAAATATTTTTTTAATAAAAAATAAACAAAAAACCTTGTGTTATAGTATTTAAACTCGGGATTTCCCAAACACGTTAAGTATATATCTTTACAGAACAAAATTCCCCATGATGCCAACTCTCTCCTCCCCGTTTTTCCTTTTTTAAATTTTTTTTTTTTTTTTTTTTTTTTTTTGAGATGGAGTTTCACTCATGTTACCCAGGCTGGAGTGCAATGGCGCGATCTCAGCTCACCACAACCTCTGCCTCCCGGGTTCAGGCAATTCTCCTGCCTCAGCCTCCTCAGTAGCTGGGATTACAGGCACGCACCACCATGCCCAGCTAATTTTTTGTATTTTTAGTAGAGACGGGGTTTCACCATGTTGACCAGGATGGTCTCGATCTCTTGACCTCGTGATCCACCCGCCTCGGCCTCCCGAAGTGCTGGGATTACAGGCTTGAGCCACCGCACCCGGCCCATTTTTTAAATTTTTATATTTTTGAGATGGAATCTTGCTCTGTCAGGCTGGAGTGCAGTAGCGTGATCTTGGCTCACTGCAACCTCTGCCTCCCAGGTTCAAGCGACTCTCCTGCCTCAGCTTCTCTAGTAGCTGGGACTACAGGTGCGTGCTACTATGCCCAGCTAATTTTTTTTTGTATTTTTAGTAGAGACGGTTTCACCATATTGGCCAGGGTGGTCTCGATCTCCTTACCTCATGATCCACCTGCCTCAGCCTCCCAAAGTGCTGGGATTACAAGCGTGAACTACCACGCCCAGCCTCTCTTCCTTTATAGATTGGGAAGTTGGCTTGTCCGATGGCAGAGCTGGGGCTAGAACCTGGGAAGCTTGCTACCAGGCTAGTCCTCTCAGGTTAATAAGCAGCATTCCTTATCATTTGTGCCTTACTTTTTGGAAAGCAGTGTCCCACTATCGAGAACTGATGGAGCCCAGACTGACTCCCAGTTTTGTGCTGCTTTTACTGTGTTGTGGCCCCAGTGCCTTTTCTTAGTGTATCTAGTTGATTTTGTCTGATTCCATTCTGGTTCATCCACAAAGTTAAATCCCCAGCCGTTTCTTGTGAGTGGCTCAGGACTTTAATGAATGTAGGTTAAACTGCAGATTTGTGTCAGGCTCTGTGAGACTTGTAGGATCTTTCAGCCCCAGGAGAATATTTTCTGTGCCGTTATCCACAGACATTTATCAGGAGCCCTGTGTGAGCCCAACCTATTGCTGGGAACCAGGGAGGCTGTCTTCAGGATGACTGAGCACCATCCCTGCCCTAGAGAACCAGGAGCCTTTTCTGAGAGATGTGGTCCACATGCCTAAGCTAGGGAGTGATCCAAGATGGTCTGGGATTTAATGCAGAAATGAGTAGATGTGAATGAGCCTCAGCATCAGGGATTCATGCTGTGGGAGAAATGAAGCTAGCCTGTATCTGTGGTTTGCTCCTAGTTAGGCACTGATTCCTGGAGTCTGCCTGAGACTAGGATATACCCATGATCCACAGCACGGCATCCCATCCTGACTTCCTGTTAGTGATAGACTTGAATAGGTTATTGCACCTATGGGATGGCTTAATCAGAGTAATTCTGGGCTCTGTTGGCAGGGTAACTAAAGCCTGTAGTGTTAGCTGCAGGATCACAGTACTCTGTTGAATTCACCCTCTCCCCTTCCCTTGCCAGACTGAAGAAGCTTTGTAGGAATTGAGGTGGAGAGTTTCTTTGGGAGGAGAAATTGGAGAATGTAGGGTCATGGCATCTCAGATCCTAGCCCTGTTCTCCAGTATGACCTTCTTGGCTGGCTCAGCAGGCTTCTGTTGAACTCAGCAAGCTGCCTGTGCCCAGGCCTTCATCACTATAGTGAGGATCCTGCTCACATCTCCCAAGGTAAAAGGGACCAGAAAAGTGATAGCTGGGGAGCTTGTGAGTGTCTTGACCATCTGAATTTGTCCTGACAATAGAAATGAAGACAGAGATGAAGCAAGGAGCACCAACCAGCTTCCTCCCACCTGAAGCTTCTCAACTTAAGCCAGACAGGCAGCAATTCCAGAGTCGAAAGAGGCCTTATGAAGAAAACCGGGGGCGAGGGTACTTCGAGCACCGAGAGGATAGGAGGTGGGTGTATGAGGCAGCAGTCACCCTTGCTCTGGCAGGTCTGTGTAACCATGGCCTTGTGCTTGCTGGGGACATTTGCACTAACTTGTAGGGGCTGAGTAGAGGTTCTGCTTTCACACTTTCTTCCTATTCCTTCCTGTACTTACTACCAGATTCAGCTTTCCTAAACTTTTGGTCCTTCCCGCAGTTCCTCCCTTCTTACTGCAGTGTAACTTCTAAATATCTTAGACTTTCATGTATGAGAGGCCAGCCTGCCTCTTCTGTCCTTTGCCTTACTGCCCCTGCAGTCAGCTGCTTGATATCCTTGATGAAAGAAAGATCTATTTCCTAAGACTGCTCCCAAACATACATCCTCTTCCCATTCTATTCCCATTCATCCACTCATTTAGTCAGCTCTTCACAGTGTTGTCATGAAGTGCCTACTCTTGGACTGGACACTAGCAACATACAGATGGACAGTGGGTTTTGCCTTCTGTTGTTCCAGTAATGGGACTCAGACACATACACAAGCCACAATCTCTGAGGTGAGTAGTAAGGACGCAGGTGAATTTCAGGAGCTCAGAAGAGGGAGCAGCCTCTGCTCTAATTATTTCCCTGCCCTGGCAAGCCTTTCCCTCCAGACCAAGTCTTTCCCTTCCCTCCCTCCTTCCTATGGCTCCTATCTGAAGTCTTTTGCAATTATGGAAACTAGGAATGGCCACTGTATTCATCTGGACTAGTCATCTGACACATTCTATTTCCTATCTGGCAGAGTCTACTTTCTAAGTAGCTTGCTGCTCTCAGACAGCCTGGATCTCATAGCTATGACTTAAGTTAGGACATGGAGCCTACCTCACATAGGTTTCTTCTACTGCCTCCCACAGAGCAGAGGCCCAGAAGCTACTTGCTGATGGAGAGCAGAGGAGGAACACTTGCTCTAATCCTGGGCTGACAGGGAAAGTTTCCTAAGTGGACTTAGCATGTGATGAGCATAGCTCATCCGTGTTAGCCCTGGCCTGGTGAGGCCAGAGGGGCCCTCCACCAGAGGGAAGCCTGCTGCTGGGAGAGTCAGCAACCAGATGGGCATGGGCTCCCCACCTGTGCATGCAGTGGACTGGGACCACCCGACTGTCCAGGCAGGACCCTGAGTGTTAGACTCTGCCTTTCTACCCTTCTCCCTCATTCTTGTACAGCAGAAACCAGCAATATTTTAACAGTCCCCTTTTTAGTGTTTTGGTAGGAAAATGAGTATCGTTCACAATTTAGGACACTGAAAAAAATGGGTCATCTCAAATTCTTTCAGATGTAGGATTTTAAGAAGCCTGGTACGTGGATAGATGTAATTACTGGGGTTTATCTAGGCTCTTGCACATTCCCCTTCCTGGCCAGCACCCTTTGGGATACCACAGCCTCCAAACAGTAACAGAGATCAGTGTGGAAGTGGCTGTCAACATGCAGAGGGTGTGGATCACCCTCTTAACGGTATGAGAAAAGAGTGGAAAAGTTCCCTAAATGAATCTGATGTCTCCTTCAGCAGAGTATGCCCTCTCCAATCCCTGTCTCTACCCTAGGAGTAGACAGTCATTGCTCTCATTGCAAGGATGCAGGGTTCCAGAGTTCTTTTGCCCACCTGTGTGGGAAGAAATTGAGATCCAGGAAGCAGTCTGGAGTGCATTTGTAGATTACAGCAGAACATTCATTTTCTTTCCTTTGTGCTCATCCATTGTTGTTGTGTGATTTAACTCCTGTTTCTAATACAGGGGCCGCTCTCCTCAGCCTCCTGCTGAAGAGGATGAAGATGACTTTGATGATACCCTTGTTGCTATTGACACATGTAAGTCTTTGGAGTGCCCACCTAATTCCGCCTTACAGTCAGTATGGGGAAATTGTGTCTTGACTTTCACCAGAATCCCTACCTGGCACCGTCCAAAGGTATTGTTAGTCCACATGTGAGACACGGCTTAACTCTGGAGCAAGAGTACTGGTTTGGAGACAGAAGACTTACTCCCAGCTCTAGTAGTGGGACCCTGGGCAAGTCAGTCTACTTCTCTGAGCTTCCCTTCAGGAAGAAGTAATTCTGCCGTAGTAACCTCAAAGGATTTTCAGTGAGACTCCTCAGTGGATACAGGAGCAATTTGGAAAACCCTGAACCACCCTGTACACACAGGGGTGGTCATCTAATCGGGAAGGGAATCTCAATCTGCTGGGGTAACTTAACTCTTTGACAGCCAGTTCCCCAGTTTCCATCAGCTGCTCACATTCCTGGTGAAACCAATGCCACTATGTCCTCTGAGGCACATAGTGGCCCGCCCTGCTGTCTGTCTTCCAGTTCAGTTTTCTTTCCACTGGATAAGTGGCTTTCACCTTCACTGTGCACCTGAGCATTTGAAGGAATGATTATAAAGGTCATTTCACTCAGATCTCCTAAGTCAGAGTCTGAGTGGTAGAGTCTAAGTCTGAATTTTTACAGACACCCAGAAGCCCAATCAGGTCTGAGAACACTGCACTTCTCAACAGAGCAGAGGATAAGCGACAATTTATTGATATATTTCTACAGGAGCTCATGTTTATAAAGTACTGACTGCATACTTTAGTAAGAGATAAAGATGTATACAATCACTAATATCACAACCTCTCAAAGACAAGATCTACCCAGAATAGAGCTAAACATTGTTTGAGAAGTGTTGGGTGGCAGTGGTTCATGAGGCAGCATCTGATGAAATGCAAATGTGCAGACCATGGTGGTCAGCCTTCAGAGAAAGGAGAGCGCCTCTTGGGAGGGGTGGTCAGGAAAGGCTTTCTTGGAGGCATGACTGGCTCTTTGAAGGTTGAGAAGACTCTCCTACTGGCTCTCAACAGTAGGAGAGTCCTCGGCCCATGAGAGGAATTGGGAGCCTATGGGGCACCTGGGCATTGGTGTCTGGGTGGCAGGTGTGGATCAGGGTCAGATGCCTGGATGATAGCTATTGGAAACAGAAGTCTGGCTCCCAAATTGATAGAATTAACACACGGGGGGTGGTGGGAGTATATGGTGGTGGGTATTAACCTTTCTGTATTATAAAATCTAGTTTGGGCCTGGGCAACATGGCAAAACCTTGTCTACGAAAAATATAAAAATCAGCCAGGCATGGTGGCATATGCCTGTAGTCCTAGCCACTCAGGAGGCTGAGGTGGAAGGACGGCTTAAGTACAAGAGATGAGAGGTTGCAGTGAGCTGAGATCATACCACTGCACTCCAGCCTGGGTGACAGAGCGAGACCTGGTCTCAAAAATAAAAAAATTCATTTGAAACTGCTTAGGATATGGATCCTCTCCCTAGCAAATACACTTCCCCATCAAAGACATTTGTTTACAATTTCTGAGGATCCCCCTAAAGCCTATCCTTGGATCCCATCAGATAAAGAACCCCAGTTCCTCTTTGAGGTCATGTAGGCCAATTTGCAGTACTCCACATCCTTTATACTCAAAGGGAGAGAGGTTGCGGGTGTGCTGGTTCCTTTTGAAACTGCCCCCATGATGTGTTTGCTTGTGTACTCCTGGTCAGCACTTGGGGACTTCCCTCTGCTTGTTTCTTGGGACTTTTAAAACATAAGCCAACTGTGGGCTTTTCCTTCACAGATAACTGCGACCTCCACTTCAAGGTGGCCCGAGATCGGAGTAGTGGCTATCCACTCACAATTGAGGGCTTTGCCTACCTGTGGTCAGGAGCACGTGCCAGCTATGGGGTCAGAAGGGGCCGTGTGTGCTTTGAGATGAAGGTGAGTAGGAGCAAGAGAAGGGGTAGGGACATAGAGTAGGTCCATCCATTGTAACAGCCTGACACCAGCCACCTTGGTCAGCTGCAACTGCAAAAGAGATTGGATTGAGCAATACTGTGTCCAAGCAAACAAAACCGTGATGAACTCAAGAGAACTATATCATTGCTAAATATCATATCAGAAAAGCAGGCCAACTATACATTACTTCAGCAAGCAGATTTTTCCTTGATGAGATTTGACCCAGGTCTTACATAGTCAAATGGTGTAGTAGCGATGTGTTGTAGAACTGAGAAAAAATGTTGTTTGGAGGAAAAGTGATCTAGAAAGCATGGACTCAGCTATCACTTTTTAAAGGGAGGCCAGAGGGAGAACAGGGCAAACAACTGCCAGCTTAGGCCAGCCTCTGCTGTCATCTCTCTACAGTTCCATATCAAGTTATGTTTATGAAAATAATACATGCTCATGTTTAACAAAAGTTTAGACAGCACAGAAGAGTACAGGATAAAAACAAGCAGATTATTCTCATGTCCTCTCAGTCCCCATCCTACTCCCTGAAGGAAACTTCTTTGGCAACAATTTCTTGTATATGGTTTGTGTATCCAAACTTACTGATGATAGCTGATCTGTATAGAGCTCTTTGCATGCATAAGATACAGTACCAAGCTCTTTACATGGATTATCTCCATTAATCCTCACAGTACTGTCTGGAAACAGTTACTGTTAGCCCAGTCTTTAGAAATAGAAGCTGAGACACGGAGGGTTATATTTTATTGACCACAACACCACTGATGTAAGTTGCACATTATTTTAGGTACCTCTCAGAGAGAAATGCTGCCAACTGAACTACACTACACAGTGCTTTTTCTTTTTTTCTTTCTTTCTTTCTTTTTTTTTTTTTTTTTTTTTTTTGAGACGGAGTTTCGTTCTTGTTGCCCATGCTGGAGTGCAATGGCATGATCTCGGCTCACTGCAACCTCTGCCTCCCAGGTTCAAGCAATTCTGCTTAAGTCTCCCGAGTAGCTGGGATTACAGGCATGCACCACCACGCCCAGCTAATTTTGTATTTTAGTAGAGATGGGGTTTCTCCATGTTGGTCAGGCTGGTCTCAAACACCCAATGATGATCCGCCTGGCTTGGCCTCCCAAAGTTCTGGGATTACAGGCATGAGCCACTGTGCCCAGCCTGCACAGTGCTTTCTTACCACATTTATTGTAAGATGGATCCTGATTTCAGAGATGTTAAAATGCGTATCTGAAAAACCAATGAGGCTACAGGTAGATAACGTAGCCTTATTTGACAGTCTGGGCTCTTAATAGGAGATTAAGTCAGAAAGGTTTTTTTGTTTCATTTTGTTTTTTTATGCTGTATCTTGGATATTTTTCCATAGCAGTACATTAGCCCAATGTGCTGCTTCGCGCCTTTTTTTTTTTTTTTAAAGACAGAGTTTCACTTGTTGCCCAGGCCTGGAGTGCAATGGCACAATCTCAGCTCACTGCCACCTCTGCCTCCCGGCTTCAAGTGATCTGCCTCAGCCTCCCGAATAGCTGAGATTAAAGGTGCCTGCCACCATGCCCGGCTACTTTTTTGTATTTTTAGTAGAGACGGAGTTTCACCACGTTGGCCAGGCTGGTCTCAAACGTCTGACCTCAGGTGATCCACCCTCCGTGGCCTCCCAAAGTGCTGGGATTACAGGCCTGAGCCACTATACCCAGCCTGCTTGACTCTTTTTAACTGTTGCTATACATAAACAATGCTGCACAGAATGTTGCATTTGCAAACACATTCACACATACATACTTTTACACATAGTAGTGTATCTGTAGAATGCTGAGTTACAGAGCATGTGCATTAGAGACTGCTAGGTTGCCCTCTGAAGACATTGCACCAGTTTATCTTTCTACCAGATGTTACGAGAGTCTCCTAAACTAAAAGATAACTGTATTTTGAAATGCCTGTCTCTGTGGCCCTGTACTCTATGGATCCTTTTGGAAGCCCTGGCTTCGGTTCAACAGGCTCTTGAGAGCTGCTTAAATGCTTCTTCTCCAACAAGAAAAGCCATTGCTGTTTTTTAATGCCTGCTGTGCTTCCATCCTATATTGCCTCATAACCTGCAGCCTCCAGAGAAATCAATCCTGAGCCCTTTTGTCCCCTTTCTCCAGATTAATGAGGAAATCTCTGTGAAGCACCTTCCATCTACAGAGCCTGACCCCCACGTGGTCCGTATCGGATGGTCCCTGGACTCCTGCAGTACCCAGCTAGGTAAGGAGGGATCAGCTAAGCAGTCCAGATAATAGAGTGACTATCCCTACCCTTGGATCCTCAAGGCTCCTAAGCTTCTCTTTCTAATGCCAGACTTAGAATAGAACTAGGTGGAAGTGGAAAAGGTATAAGGATTAGGTATATGCCACTGTCTCTGTCATGCTGTATTCAACTGAGAGGACTATGGTCATGAAACAACTTTTCTGTGAAGAATTCATTCTTATCCTCTATCTTTTAGGAGAAGGATCCAAAATTCTCTTTGGGAATCTATTCCCTTTCTATAGAAAGGATTAGTGTCTCCTGCCCTCAAACCAAGCAGCAAATAAGTTCTCGAGCTCTATTAAATTCTGTCTGTATTTTCTGTCCAGAGCCTAACCTAAAGTAAAAAGTGGAACAGAGACTAGTGAGGCCAGGACTAGTTGGGAGAGGGGAAGGGGTTGCCTATTGATAGGTTTTGAATTTTGAGGGTCCCCAGGCTTCATTGATCTTCTGGTCCCAAGTGACTGATTATTCTGACCAATGCCAACACCTTCTGCGTTCTGTTTATGGTCATACAAACATTCCAAACATTGCTTATAGGAATTCAGGACATACAGAAACAGAAAAATGAAAATCCTTCCTAAACCTGTGAGACAACCAATGTTAACATTCTGTCTGTAGTCTTCCAGACATTTATTTTTTATATATATATTGAAACTGGATCACACTAGGACTACTCTGTATAGCCTTGTTTTAATATATGATGGGCATATTTTTTGTAAACGAATACAGCTCTTTGACTACTGTATAATTTTCAATTTTATAGTTGCACTATTTAGCAAGTCCTCTTTTGTAGCTCATTCAAATTTATTGCAAATTTTTATTTTAACACTTGAGCTATTATCCTGGTGCATAATTGTCTGACCACTTAAGGCTAATCTTTAAAAGTAGTTATATCCTCACTCATAAGTGTTCGTTAAAAAATGTGTTCACATGGACTTAGAGAGTGGAATAATAGATAATGGAGACTCAGAAGGATTACGGGGTGCCAAGGGGGAGGAGGATGAGAAGTTGGTTAATGGGTACAATGTACATTTTTTTAGGCAATGCATACCCTAAAAGCCCTGACTTGACCACTATGCAATCTGTGCATGTAACAAAATTGCACATGTACCCCACACATTTGTACTTCCTCAAAAAGGTAGATACGTTAGTACAAAAAAAGCATACAGTTTACATTTCCATATGTGTTAGCACTTTTTATTTGACTCATAGGTCATCTTATTCTATCTTTGTCTCCACTTTGAGATGTAGGTTGTGGCAGTCGATAGGGATGGGGAAACAGCCCAGAAGGGTCAGCACCATATCCAGGGTCACACAGCTGGTTCAAAGTAGAACCCGGCCTGGCATTCGTGCTTGTTGGCCCCTGCTTTTCTAGCAGCATACTCTTTGGGCTCTGCCTAGGAATCTCTTGGGATCTCAGTCATATCACTTAAGCACCCAGTTCTGTAGCCTGAAGAAATCCAGTACCTTTCCCAGGGGTCAGTCCTCATGGTCTCCAGAAGCAAAATCCAGTCCCTTCACTGATTTCTACCATGAGTAGACTTGACTGAATATTGGGTGTCACAAGGAAGGGTTGCATCTCAGCAAACAGCCATCCTCCTCTATCCCAGCTCCTGTCTTCCTTTCCTCCCTTTCTTTTCAGATTCTCCCTTCTGTGCAGAGTAATTTGGTTGAGCTCATACTCCCAGACTGAACAATGAAACCCATCAAGCCCTCCAAAGTTCTACATCATAAAGGGCTTCCTTTCACCCTTCCCCACCCCTATTTTAAAAAGGCATCTGATTAATAAAACCAGTAAAGGAAATGACTTTTTCTTCAAAAATAAAAGTATGTGGCAGCAATCGAGGCTGTTATGACCATCGCAGGTTTAACCTGCCTTTGCCTATTTCTTCCGTCAGGCGAAGAGCCTTTCTCCTATGGCTATGGAGGCACTGGGAAGAAGTCCACCAATAGCCGGTTTGAAAACTACGGAGACAAGTTTGCAGAGAACGATGTGATTGGCTGCTTTGCGGTGAGTGCTAGCAGCCTGTGGGAGTTGGCAGAACCAGATGTTGGGCTACAGACTTCTTTTTCAGGATACCTCTATCCATTGTCTGCCCCATATCCAGCCACTCTCGCCATACTTCTTTGTCTCTGCTTGACAGACTGGAATGTTTACTGTCATTTTGTGCGAAATTCTGCCATTCCATCTCCTCTGGTCTGTGTGCAAAGTTTTCAGGTGACACCCTGAAGAGGTCTGGGAACTTAAGGTGTGCATAGCCTTCCTCCGTTCCTAGGTGCCAGAGTGACATTTTCTAAACAAACATAGGAATTTCTTATCTTTCATTGCTAGGGAATGGCCTGTCTGCTCTTGAAGGCAGTGGTATTGGCTCTTGCCCCACGTTGGCATCATCTTATCCCAGAACTTCTCCCCTTCTTCCCCTCACATTGGTTGAGCCAGGCTTCCTACAATGCACTGCCTTCTGGAAGAGTAGAGATGTAAAACAGAATAGCTGCTGCCATACTTCAGTCTTTGAGAGCAGTGCCCAGGAGTCACCATGCTGTGCAATATGGCTGTCCACTCTAGGCTGGACTCCCTGGACCCAGTCCTTTCTTCCACTCACAGCCCTGGGCAATTAACCCTCCCTATCTTTCAGTTCCCTCTAAATGGGAGTCTTTGCACCCACCTCAGAATTTTGTGTGGAGTCATTAACTTAATCCATTAAAAGCACTTACAATAATGCCTGACACACAGTAAGTGCTCAGTAAATACCACTTAATACCATTTGTGAAGTGTACCGTGAGGCCTCAGAGGAAGTGACCACCCAGATGGATGCATCCTCTGAGGCTTATTGTTTTGCCTTCCTTCATATCTATACACGTGTACTCTTCCCTTTTTTTTTTTTTTTTTTTTGAGACAGAGTATCGCTCTTGTTGCCCAGGCTGGAGTGCAATGGCATGATCTCAGCTCACTGCATCCTCTGCCTCCCAGGTTCAAGTGATTCTCCTGCCTGACCCTCCTGAGTAGCTGGGATTACAGGCATGCGCCACCACATCTGGCTAATTTTGTATTTTTAGTAGAGACGGGGTTTCTCCATGTTGGACAGGCTGGTCTCAAAACTCTGGACCCCAGGTGATCTGCCCGCCTCGGCTTCCCAAAGTGCTGGGATTACAGGTGTGAGCCCCTGTGCCCAGCCCCTTCTTTTTTTAACTTTGGAATAAATTCAGACTTAGAGAAAAGCTTGGGAATAAAGAATTCTCATAGAGCCTTATCCAGATTCTAACATTTACCACATTTGCTTTACGATTTTCATGTTTATGGTGTACACACACTCAGAATTAACTCTTGAATAACGTGTTTAAATTGTACTGGTTCAATTATATGCAGATTCTTCCCAATAAATATATTGGAAACTTCTTTGGAGATTTGCAACAATTAAAAAAAAAAACAGACAAATCATATAGCCTAGAAATATTGATAAGATTAAGAAAAAGTTAAGCATGTCATGAATGTGTAAAATATATGTAGATACTAGTCTCTTATCGTTTACTACCATAAAATATTCACAAATATGTTACAAAAAGTTAAAATGCGTCAAAACTTACGCACACAAACACTTGCAGACCCTACGTGGTTCCATTCACAGTTGAGAGAAATGTAAACAAATATAATAGTACAGTATGAAATCACAACTGCATTTTTTTTTCTGAAACAGATTCTCTGTCACTCAGACTGGAGTGTAGTGGCACGACCTCGACTCACTGCAACCTCCACCTCTGGGGTTGAAGTGATTCTCATGCCTTAGCCACCCGAATAGCTGAGATTACCGTTGTGTACCACCACGTCGTGCTAGTTTTTGTTTTTGTTTTTGTTTTTGTTTTTTTTTTTTTTTTGAGACAGAGTTTCGCCCTTGTTACCCAGGCTGGAGTGCAATGGCGCGATCTTGGCTCACCGCAACCTCCGCCTCCTGGGTTCAGGCAATTCTCTTGCCTCAGCCTCCTGAGTAGCTGGGATTACAGGCACACACCACCATGCCCAGCTAATTTTTTGTATTTTTAGTAGAGATAGGGTTTCACCATGTTGACCAGGATGGTCTCGATCTCTTGACCTCGTGATCCACCCGCCTTGGCCTCCCAAAGTGCTGGGATTACAGGCTTGAGCCACCGCGCCCGGCTTGTTTTGTTTTTTAAGAGGGAGTTTTGTTCTTGTTGCCCAGGCTGGAGAGTAATGGCACAATCTTGCCTCTCTGCAATCTCTGCCTCCTGGGTTCAAGCAATTCTTCTGCCTCAGCCTCCCGAGTAGCTGGGATTATAGGCGCCTGCCACCATGCCTAGCTAATTTTTGTATTCTTAGTAGAGATGGGGTTTCACCATGTTGGCCAGGCTGGTCTCAAACTTCTGACCTCAGGTGATCCACCCCTCGGCCTCCAAAGTACTAGAATTACAAGCGTGAGCCACACTGCACCCGGCCAACTGCATAAAATTAACCAGCACATACTATAATAATTTTGAAGCCACCTTCTGCTGCTGTTATGGTGAGCTCAATTGTTCCAAGAATCTACTTAAAACAATGTGTGTCATACATCTCCATGTGAGTAGTTCTTTTTGGTAAATTGTGTATCACAGTAAAAAGTGATCTCAAAGTTCTTGTGGTTTTTTTTGTTTGTTTGTTTTAAGATGGAGTCTCACTCTGTTGCTCAGGCTGGAGTGCAGTGACAGTGATCTTGGCTCAGTGCAACATCTGCCTCCCTGGTTCAAGTGATTCTCCTGCCTCAGCCTCCCAAGTAGCTGGGACTACAGGTGTACATCACCACGTCCGGCTAATATTTTGTATTTTTAATAGAGACAGGGTTTCACTGTGTTGGTCAGGCTGGTCTCCATCTCCTGACCTCGTGATCTGCCCACCTCGGCTTCTCAAAGTGCCGGAATTATAGGCACGAGCCACTGTGCCTGGCCACCTGAATAAATTTTTAAGGTGGAGTGCAGTGGTATGATCTCAGCTTACTATAGCCTCTGCCTCCCGGGTTCAAGCTATTTTCCTGTCTCAGCGACCCAAGTGGCTGGGATTACACATGTGCACCACCACATCCAGCTAATTTTTGTATTTTTTGTAGAGATGGTTTTTGTAAAGCTGAGTTTCCCAGGCTGGTCTCGAACTTCTGAGCTCATGCAATCTGCCCACCTCAGCCTCCCAAAATTCTGGGATTATAGATGGGTGAGTCCTTGCCCAGCAAATCCTGTCAGATTTATGATCAGGACAGGACTATTGTCACTTATCAAGCTGGTAACCCTCAAAGCCCTGAATCCTCAACACCAGTTGCCAGTCTTTTGGTTATACAACAAGAAGGTGTGTGGACAATGAGAAACCTTTTTCTGGATTGGTTCCATTGATGCTTTGTTTCTGAAGTTAGGAAGTACTTTGCCAGTATGTGATTACCTTTTAAAGTTCTTTTCATATTGGAGAATGCCCTTCGTCACCAAGAACCCCATGAGTTTAGTACAGAAGGGGTCAAAGTGGTTTACTTGTTCCTAAACAATGGGTTGACCCTTGAGCAATGCAGGGGTTAGGGGCACCAACCCCTATGCAGTCAAAAATCCACGTATAGTTTTTTATTCCCAAAAAATAAACTACTGGCTGAGTGCAGTGGCTCACACCTGTAATCCCAGTACTTTGGGAAGCCAAGGTGGGCGAATCCCTTGAGCCCTGGAGTTCAAGACCAGCCTGGGCAACATAAGGAGACCCTGTCTTTACCAAAAATAGAAATAAAAATTAGCTGGGCTTGGTGGCACATGCCTGTGGTCCTAGCTACTCAGGAGACTGAGATGAGGGAAAAAAAAGACTAAACTAATAATTAGTCTACTGATATCATAACAGTCAGTTAACACATAGACTAGTGTCTACAGTTTTTATGTACTCGTGACATACCTAACTTTATTTTTTTTTCTGTATTTCTAGTCATAGGGATCTGAGAGTTTTTTCAAATTGTTGCAAGTGTCCAAAAATATTTTCAATATACTTATTGAATGAAAAAAGTGTGCATGTGAGTGGACCTGTGTAGCCTGAAGCCAGTGTTGTTCAAGGGTCAGCTGTGTTTTCATCTGACCCATTTGAGAGGAGGTTGCATACGTCACGTCTTCATTACTTTGGTGTGTATTTCTTTCTATTTTTTTTAATAAATGAGACATGGTCTTGTGGCATTTTCACAGGTGGTGATCCCTCTTCTGGTCAGCATGAGTGTTTTGATTTGCTTTGTTTCCTACCTTGGCTGGTTCACTCCTCCTTAGGCAACCTAGTGGTCCTTAATTCCCAGGAGGCCACCATGTCAGTTCCAGACTTACTGTGGACAACCAATTGGCATAGCACACTACAGCCCAGAACTGGGATCAAGCCATCCACCCCTTCCTAGTAGCTGAAACCACAGGTGCACAGCACTGAGCCAGGCTCAGTGTGTCTTCTTTTTTTGTTTTTTTGAAACGGAGTCTCTGTCACCCAGGCTGGAATGCAGTGGCATGATCTGTTCAAGTGATTCTTCTGACTCAGCCTCCTGAGTAGCTGGGATTATAGGCACCCACCACCACACCTGGCTAATTTTTGTATTTTTAGTAGAGATGGGGTTTCACCATGTTGATGAGGCTGGTCACGAACTCCTGACATCATGATCCACCCACCTTGGCCTCCCAAAGTGCTGGGATTATAGGTGTCAGCCACCGCGCCCAGCTGATTCTTAAGAGTAAAGATGTTAATGGCAGTAGTTATTAAATTTAAAACTTGATATAATGCTATTATTTCTCTACATTCAAACTTTGTTGCTCGTCTCGATATTCTTCATCCAGTTGAGTTTCTAGTTCAGGGTATGGTCTATGATCATACTGCTTTCTAATTGCCATGTGTCTTTATTCTCCTTTAGTCTGAAACAGTTTCTTAGCCGCCTTTCTTTCCATTTCAGGATCTCAATATCTTTTTTTTTTTTTTTTGAGACAGAGATTTGCTCTGTCATCCAGACTGGAGTGCAGTGGTGCAATCTCAGCTCACTACAACCTCCGCCTCCCAGGTTCAAATGATTCTCCTGCCTCAGCTGCCTGAGTAACTGGGACAAGAGACACATGCCACCACACCTGGCTAATTTTTGTGTTTTTAGTAGAGACAGGGTTTCACCTTTGGCTAGACTGGTCTCGAACTCCTGACCTCAGGTGATCTGCCCACCCCAGCCTCCCAAAGTCCTGGGATTACAGGCATGAGCCACTGCACCCAACCCTCAATATCTTTTTAATAGAACATTTTAAAAATAAAAACTGTGTTTATTCTCTATAAATTGTTCTAGACCTTGCATTTTTTTTCCCCATTTAACAGGAAATCTTGACCATCTTTCCCTGTCCACACAGACAATATATAGATCTAGCTCAATTTCCGTGGGCGCCTCTGAAACCATACAGCCAATCCTGGCCCCAGACAACACTGGTATGCAGCCCAGGTCCCCCGCCCACCCATCCCTGCCACACCCCCTCTTTTTATGTCAAAGAGATCTCTAATAAATCGGGTAATAAGCATCCACTCACTTGTCTGCCTCTGTGGGTTCTGGAGGTCTGGTTGGGAGTCTGAGGACGGATTTTGTTTTGTGTTTTTTTGTTTTCTGGGTTTTTTTGTTTGTTTGTTTGTTTTTTTGAGATGGAGTTTCATTCTGTCGCCCAGGCTGGAGTGTAGTGATGAGATCTCAGCTGAGTGCAACCTCTGTCTCCCAAGTTCAAGCCATTCTGCCTCAGCCTCCCCAGTAGCTGGGATTACAGGCACCCGCCACC
>NW_022437008.1:1043230-1043825 GCF_009761245.1 Sapajus apella | reverse complement strand
ATTTAAATTGTTTCTTTCTTTCTTTTTTTTTTTTTTTGAGACAAAGTCTCGCTCGTTCTTGCCCAGGCAGGAGTGCAGTGGTGCAATTTCAGGTCACTGCAACCTCCACCTCCTGGGTTCAAGTGATTCTCCTTCTTCTGCCTCCCAAGTAGCTGGGATTACAGGTATGTGCCACCATGCCCAGCTAATTTTTGTATTTTTAGTAGAGATGGGGTTTCACCATGTTGGCCAGACTGATCTGGAACTCCTGACCTCATGAGCCACTGTGCCTGGCCAAAGGTGTTTCTTAATAGTTAATCATTGTGGCCGGGCGCGGTGGCTCAAGCCTGTAATCCCAGCACTTTGGGAGGCCGAGGCGGGTGGATCACGAGGTCAAGAGATCAAGACCATCCTGGTCAACATGGTGAAACCCCGTCTCTACTAAAAATACAAAAAATTAGCTGGCCATGGTGGCGCGTGCCTGTAGTCCCAGCTGCTCAGGAGGCTGAGGCAGGAGAATTGCCTGAGCCCAGGAGGCGGAGGTTGCGGTGAGCTGAGATCGCGCCATTGCACTCTAGCCTGGGTAACAAGAGCGAAACTCCGTCTCAAAAAAAAA
>NW_022437008.1:949972-1043130 GCF_009761245.1 Sapajus apella | reverse complement strand
GCCGGGCCAAAGGGGGGGGAGTGGCGGGAGAGAGAAACCCCCCCCTTACCACTAACCCGGGGGAAAAAAAAGAAAAAACCAGTCAAAAAAAAAAAAAAAAAAAAAAAAAAAAAAATAGTTAATCATTGTGAATTGATTTTTTCCAGATTAGAATTTCTAAAAAAAAAAAAAAAACCGAGGGATGTAAAAGGGCATACAGTGTGAAGTCTTGTTTAGAACCCTTCTGCAGCCCCACCCATTTTTACCCTCCCCAGCCTGTGAACCCACCGGTACTCAGGGTTTTTTTATCCCTTTTTCAGTAAGAAAGGTGATTATTTTCTTCTTTTACATAAAAAGTGGCACATTGGGGCCGGGCGCGGTGGCTCAAGCCTGTAATCCCAGCACTGTGGGAGGCCGAGGCGGGTGGATCACGAGGTCAAGAGATCGAGACCATCCTGGTCAACATGGTGAAACCCCGTCTCTACTAAAAATACAAAAATTAGCTGGGCATGGTGGTGCATGCCTGTAGTCCCAGCTACTCAGGAGGCTGAGGCAGGAGAATTGCCTGAACCCAGGAGGCGGAGGTTGCGGTGAGCCGAGATCGCGCCATTGCACTCCAGCCTGGGCAACAAGAGCGAAACTCCGTCTCAAAAAAAGAAAAAAAAAAAAAAAGTGGCACATTGTACCTGTAATTCTGCATTTTTTTTTTTTTTTTTGCTTAACTTATATGTCTTGGGAATCTTTTTATAGCACTACCAAGAGAGCCTGTTTGTACTTTTGTATTGTCTGTAGTCATTGTGTGGCTGTACCATGATTGATGTAACCTAGTTCCCGCTTTAGTGGACATGCCCTAATCTGGTCCCCCCTGTTAGTGGACATGTTGTTACTTTTGGGACTTTGTATTTAGTGGCTGTTTAATGGCTGTCTAGTATTGTGATGCTGGGGTCAGGGCACCCTGCTTTAATTTAGCCAGTCTTCCTGTTAGTGGCTCAGAAAGTTGTTTCCTGGAACAGATAATGCTACCTGTCTTTATTCCATTTACCAGAGTAACCTGGAGATCTTTTTGTAGCTCCACATATGGATCTCCTGTGCAATGTAGCCACTGCTTCCCTGTTGGAGCACATTTTGCTGTGCTGGCGTGAGCATTTTTCATATACAATTTTGCATTCTTGTGGGGATGTATTTGTATTTCCTCTTGAAAGTGAGATTCTGAGTCAAAGGTATATTTTTAAATTCTGATAGCAACCACCAAGACTACACTCCAAACAGGTTGCAGTAATTTAACTTGTCACTGTGTGACAGTGTTTACCAAAGTCTATTCTTTGAGAGTATGAGGCCGGGCGTGGTGGCTCACGCCTGTAATCCTAGCACTTTGGGAGGCCGAGGCGGGTGGATCACCTGAGGTCAGGAGTTCAAGACCAGCCCGGCCATCATGGTGAAACCCGATCTTTAAAAAAAAAGAAAAGAAAAGAGAGTATGAGGTTCTTTGGGTGTGTGGCAGTGTGGAACTCTAGGCCTTGACTCTTGCTTCAACCAGAACATCTCTGCATCCAGTCTTAAGATTCCTTGTATAGTTTCATTTGTTCAGAAGATACCACAGCTTTCAAAAGGCTCAGGGTGAGGAGTTGGAGGGGGTATAAAAATCACTGGTCTCATAGAACAAGAGGAGAAGACATGGGTGACAGGTCTCAAGTCTTCAGATTGAGAAACAAAAAGGTAAAACAGCCTTCCAAGTGGAACGAACAGGATAACCCATTTCAGCAAACCATAAGGAGTATGACACTTAGAGTCTAGGGCAATCGAAAGAGGTGTAAGATACCTGGCTATAAAAGGGGCGTGCTGTGAATAATGCCAGGCTTCAGGAGTTTGGGTCTGCAGGCCTGGGACTGACACAGGAGTGTTTCAGCAGGAAGGAACAATACAACCACACTTGCCTCTTGGACAGATGGCTCTAG
Organism: Sapajus apella; assembly: GCF_009761245.1. Lineage (NCBI taxonomy): Eukaryota > Metazoa > Chordata > Mammalia > Primates > Cebidae > Sapajus > Sapajus apella. The sequence continues at coordinate 1,041,196 of NW_022437008.1, read as the reverse complement.
TGGTGGCAGATTGGTTGGCTGAGGGTGCCAGTTTCTGTGCATTATGATAAGTTCCTATAGTGAAGCTGGTGGCCATAAGGCAGGCTAACCTCCACAGTGTTTATTTCCATGTCAGAGCAAAGATGACCAGGGCCACTTTTGCTCAGGTAGGAAGACACAGCAGGGACTGGGGCAAAATTCAGTCCAGCCAATGTTTGCATATCTGTTCTCCACGGTCTTGATGTGAGTTCATGCTTAGAGATGAACAGGCATGAGGGACTCCGATACTGAGCTGCACCCTGTGAGCATTTAGGAGGTTAATAAGGAAGCTCCCCAAGGGAGGGTGCTTCAGTCACTTCTCGAAGGGTAATTCTCAAGGTGGTCTCCTGAATAGAGAAATAACTTATACTTTTATATCAGAAACTGAACTTTGTATTTCACTTCAGTCTGCTATCTAATCTCAAGCTTTGAGCCTTTTTGTCTCTGAGATAGGCATTTAGAAAAGTATTTAACAAACATTTTTAAAATACCAATTTTAAAAAGGAAAAAACACTAAACAAAAAAGAGCTTTTTGTATCCCGCAGCCAAAGCGATGTTTCCAAAATACAGTTTTGAGCAGGCTGCTCCCCTATTCAGAATGAGTCAGACGCTCTGCTCTGCCACCAGCATCAAGTCCAGATTCCTGCAGAATCCCTCAAATGCTGAGGCAGGCCATGTCCCCTCCCCATCACTTCAGTCCTAGCTTCTAACTTCTAGCACAGTACCTGGCATCTTGCAGTGATAGCTCACGTTCCTGTGTACTCATTGTGTATTAAATATACTAGCCTATTTAACACTTAGAATAAACATAGGCAGTATAAAATAGTATTACCCGCCTCTTTTGATAAAGAAACAAGATGAAATAACTTAACCAAGGCCACAAGTTAGTAAATGGTAGAACTGAAGCCGTCCACCCACCTTCTAGAACAGGATCTTAATTACTAACTTTAGCAATTCAGTAAGTAGTTGTTACAGAATAAATGAATGTGGTCCTTGCATGGCTTTTCAGCTGTACCTGAATTACTTCCCATCTTTTATGCCCCTGCCAACCTGACCTTATGTTCTGCGTCACTGCTAGGCTTCTATACACACAACTGAGAAACCATCTCAGCAACTTGCTTCTAGGTAGATCATCTTACTGAATTATGATAGTGTCCTTGTCTCATTCCCCACTGGTCCCTAAGCTCTGTTGGTCCCAGATCACCCAGGCATATATATCAGAAGGAGTACAAACTCAGGCAACATGTTCAACAAGCTGAACTCAGCTCGAAAAGGTCCTGCTCTGGCTTTCCTTCATCTATTATGTTCATAGAATGCCCTTTTGGGGTTTCTTTTGTTTGTTTTTGAAGAGATGGGGCTGCTCTCTATTACCCAGGCTGTACTTGAACTCCTGGCCTCAAGTGATCCTTATGCCTCAGCCTCTCAAAGTGATGAGATTATAGGTGTGAACCACTACACCCCGCTTCTCGTCAGTTTTCAGAACAGGACAGGATCCCCTTTTCCATCGTCTTCATCTCAGTCTAGGCACAAGACTTAAATGCTTGGAGCTTCTTAAAATTACCTGCTTCAAGCTGGGTACAGTGGCTCCAGCCTGTAAGTCCAACAGTTTGATAGGGCAAGGTGGGAAGATCACTTGAGTCCAGGAGTTCAATATCAGCCTGGGCAACATAACAACACCCTGTCTATACAAAAAAAACTTAAAAATTAGCCAGGTGTTGTGGAACATGCCTGTAGTCCCAGTTACTCAGGAGACTGAGGTGCGAAGATTGCTTGAACCTGGGAGTTTATGATTGGAGTGAGCCCTAGCCGTGTCACTGCACTCAGCCTGGGGGACAGAGTAAGACCCTGTGTCAAAAAAAAAAAAAAATCTTGCTTACCTGCTTCATATTCACCAACTTTGGGGTCCTTAGGCAAGGAGGGCTTTGGGCTGGACATGCTCTGAGATATTCACTGATGCTGCCCAGCTTAACTGTATGCTGGGGAAGGATGCAATTAAATCTGGAAAGCTGTCCCTATTCTACTCCCTGCATCTGTTCTCACCCACATGTGACTCCCAGTGCCTACGGCGAGAGTTGGCAATCATATACCTTTGGCTTTTTCTCCTAGGATTTTGAATGTGGAAATGACGTGGAACTTTCCTTTACCAAGAATGGAAAGTGGATGGGCATTGCCTTCCGAATCCAAAAGGAAGCCTTGGGGGGTCAGGCCCTCTATCCTCATGTCCTGGTGAAGAATTGCGCAGTGGAGTTCAACTTTGGACAGAGGGCAGAGCCCTACTGTTCTGTCCTCCCGGGGTTTACCTTCATCCAGCACCTTCCCCTTAGTGAGCGCATCCGGGGCACCGTTGGACCAAAGAGCAAGGCAGAATGTGAGGTGAGTGGGGCCAGAATGTATTGGTGGCCACCTTGCTGCCAAGACAGAGGGCAGACACACATAGACTTGCTGCGTGAGTAGCCTTGGGGCAAGTGGCCACTTTGTCCCAGCTCCTCAGGGTTAGACTCAGAGCTGAAAAGCTGCTCTGAGTATGAAGTGAGGGGTGTTGGTGTGACCTAGGTTGAAGTCAGAGAGGCTAAGTTAATATATCTAAATCTCAGAAACATTCCATCTTCTTAAGTGAGGCCAGAATATGGGAAAAGGAGGCTTTTCTTCCAACAGAAAAGAACACTAGGTGCTTCTTGGGGAGTGCACTCTGCCACCAAGTGTTCTTTTTTTTTCTTTAGAGACAGGGTCTCGCTCTGTCACCCAGGCTGGAGTGCAGTGGTGCGATCACGGCTTACTGCAGCCTTGACCTCCCAGGCTCAAGTGATCCTCCCACCTCAGCTTCTCGAGTAGCTGGGACCGCAGGTACATGCCACAATGCCCGGCTAACTTTTTTAGCCACTGAGCCTGGCCCACCGAGTGTTCTTGAAGGAGGCTGAGTAAGTTCCACCTGTCACCCAGAGCTATCATAAAAGATAAATGGCCTTTGGGATTATTTGATTCTAAGAGCTATGTTGGTGTTTTTTTTCTTAAAACAATATTTTTCTTGTATGTGTAAGTTATTTATACTTGTTCTAGAAAATTAAGAAGTAAAAAAAAAAATTAATTCTCATAATGCCATCATCTACAAATAAGTTTGCTTGCAGAGTTTCGGAGGTCATCTGTTCTTTTTAATGTGCTAAGTGCCTGTTTCATGCTCACAAACTTTTATCATTGAGATTTTATGGTATGAGCATTATGATACCCTGCCCTTTTCACTTCACATTATATTGTGAGCTTTTTCCCATCACATGAAAACCTCTCTTTGAACATCATTTTTTTCTTTCTTAAAAATCCTTCAAGGAAATGAACATCATTCTTAATGGCCTCACAAACTAGCCATTCCCCTTTTGTTGGGCATTGAAGATGCATCTCTGTTTACCAAATTCTAAATGTACTGATTAGATACAATTCATGTCCTTGTGTGTACAGCTCTTTTCCTATTTCATACTTCAAGAAAGTTTTACCACTTCTCGTACCCACTCCATGGGCCAGTCCCAGTACACAGCCTTCCCTGGGCTATTGTGGGGGGGCCACATAATCCTGTAAATGGGCTGGATTTGGTGGCAAGCGCCTGTAATTCCAGCACTTTGGGAGGCCAAGGAGGGAGGAGGATCCATTGAGTCTTAAGAATTTGAGACCAGCCTGGGCAACACAAGGAGACCTCCATTTCTACAAAAAAAGAAAAAGATTAGCCAGATATGATGTCTTGGGCCTGCAGTTCTAGCTGCTTTGGAGGCTGATGTAGGAGGATTGCTTGAGCCTGGGAGTTCAAGGCTGCAGTGAGCCATATTTGGGCTATTATACTCCAGCCTGGGCAATAGAGTGAGACCCTGTCTCAAAAAAACAAAATTCTATCAATGCTAATGATGACAGCACTTGGTTTTTTTGTTTTTGTTTTTCCAAAGTCCTGGGCTTACAGGCATGAGCCACCGTGGCTGGCCAGCACTTGACTTAATGCTTACCCTGTCCCAGGTGCTGTGCACAGAGTCTGACAAGCTTTATCTTTTTGAATCCTGATACCAGTACTATGAGGTAGATGGTGTTATTGCTTCCACTTTCCAGAGGCAGCCACAGTTCAGAGGTTCAGAGTTACACTCACAGTCAACAGCAAGCCAAGTGGTGCCACACCACCACGCTGCAACACCTCCTCTGTCTTGTTCTTGTATTCTTGTAGATTCTGATGATGGTGGGCCTGCCTGCTGCTGGCAAGACCACATGGGCCATCAAACATGCAGCCTCCAACCCTTCCAAGAAGTACAATATCCTGGGTACCAATGCCATCATGGATAAGATGCGGGTAAGGACAGTTACTGGACTCTCCTTATTCACTTCCCACCTACCTAGTGCTGCCTGCAACTAAAACCACTTACCCCTCACCACTTCCTGCCTGCAGGTGATGGGCCTACGCCGGCAGCGGAACTATGCTGGCCGCTGGGACGTCCTCATCCAGCAGGCCACCCAGTGCCTCAACCGCCTCATCCAGATTGCTGCCCGCAAGAAACGCAACTATATCCTAGATCAGGTACTTATTGATGACCATGTGTCCTCAGGAGAAGGGAGGGGACCCCTGTCTGGGAAGTCCACTCTGGTCCCCTTCTTTCTTCCCCGTAATGCTGATCGACTGCTGTGCTAGTCGGGGGGTCAGACCGTGTCATACATGATGTCATGTCCTAGACACAGCTGAACCCGCACTGGGATCTAGGCCTACTTACTCAGACTCATCAGCAGCCCCAAAGAATATCAGGTGAGAACTGTTTAGCAAAATGGAAGGAGTATGAATTTCTGAGCCTGACAGATGGGGGCTTGCATCCCAGCTCAGCCACTCCCTAGCTCTGTGCCTTTGAGCAGCTGGCTTTATCCTCTGAATCTCCATGTCTTGGTTGGTAAAACGGGGATCACAATAGCATCTGCACACCTAACATAGGACCTGGCACTTAGTAGCTGGTGATTATTGTTAAATACTCTGCAGAATAAGTAGAGTACCTTTAATTCCAACAGCAGTGCTGTAAGGTAAACACTGTTACTGCTTCCATCATATTCTCTTCACAAATACGTATGACTGGCAGGTACATACCTAAGTCATATATTCTACCTACATTTCAGTTAATAGTGGAGTTGTTAATATCAGGGGACCTGAAACCTTTGCAATTGAACATAAATATTGTATGCAGGTGCAGGTTATCCTTTTTACCAAAAAGAAGAAAAAAAAAACCTTACATAGCTTTTTGTCCATATCTTTCAGCATTCTCAAAAGGATGAGTGACCCAAAAATCATTTCAGATTCCTGTCTCAGAGTAATGAGTTCCACATGGTTATTGCCTATGCAACGTCATACTTGACATTTGTCCTGAAGGCTTTCACAAGTAATAAAGGGTGTTTCCTTATTTTCTATATTTGGGTATCTGAATAAGCCTCTGTTCCCTTCAACATTGCATTTCTGGTTTCTTAAGAACCTGTGAGTGGGCAAATAATGTAAACTGAGTAACACCCTCCCCTTGTTGCCTTCCTGAAGTGCTTTCCATACATGTAGGCCTGGGTACTTGCTGACGATGAGTTCGGAGGGTTCCTGATAACAGTGGAGGTGGTGACAGTGGCTTTGTCAGGATGATAGTTGGCTTGTTAGAAAGGAATTGCCTGGAACCAAGTTGCCTTCACGTAGGAATGAGGATCCTATACAAAACAGTTGAGCACAGGGTAGTCTAAAATCCTTCCATGGTTATTCCCCCAGCTGGCCTCACTTTGCCTGATCCTTCTTGTCAGGGCATTTTAGAATTTTAGTCTGAATTGACCCCAGCTGGACTCATTGTTGGGAAAGGCAGAGCAGTGATACCATTTTAACACTGAGGATATATACCTCTTTTGGACACCCCAGTCAGTGTTCCCTGCCTGTCTTTTTCTTGGTTTGCTGGCTACATCAGCTGTGAAACGCATTTCAAACATGTGGCCCCAGGGGAGAATAATTATAGTCTAGAGTGGATCTTCTAATATCTCTGTCCAGGATGCTGAAGTGGCTTTTCTCTGGAAGCCAGGCCCATGTCAGCTGTGCACTCTGAAGACTTACTGTCAGCCTTCTTGGCTGCTGGGCTTGTTCAGGGACAGGGTCTAGGGCTGTACCAGGTATGCCTGTGGTCTTCAGGGCTACCAGCCTCCTGCTGAAGGGACATGTGGGTCTGGCCAAGTGATCTGGGCCAACAGTGAGACAGAGAACCTAAACTCTGAAGGCTGGGGAGGAGAGTTCTTTGGTTAACCATAGATTGGAGGATTGACTCAGGGCCTGAAACCATAGGCTACTCAGGCTGAGGGAGGGAGTATAAAGTCAGTGGTTTCACCTGTTTTGGCCTAAACCCAAAGGTGGGTTCCAGAAAACTGGGTATGAGAGGGAGGGAGAGGGAAGTTATGTGTTTGTGTATAGACGGTTCAGAGCAGGCCCCTGGCCAATCCTGGCACTTCTACTCCACCAGCTTTGGCAGTAATGGGTAAGTTGATGATGCATGGCTGTCTCCTTGGCTAGGTGGAATTTCCAAAGGGGAAACCCATACTACAGGCAAAGTCCCTGCAGTTCCTGAATCTCAGCCCAGAACCATGTTTTGCCTTCACTGGTTTTTCCTGAGTGGTCAGACCTCCCCACATTTGGCTCTTCTGGGCCTCCTGTTATGTAGGTTGGCCTCAGAAATGCGCGTCCTTGAGAGAGAAGGAGAGGTTGACTGCAGAAGCCAGGTGGGCCTGTGTAAGCCAGGATTATGCCTTTGTCTGGCCAGGACTCTAACCCCCACCCTGGGATGTATGTTATTGGGCACACGCTCTCAGGTATACTGGGGCTTTGACCTACATTCTGTGATAACCTGAGTAGCCTCTTCAGATCATTTGGGCATCACAGCTATGGAACATCAGAGGAGAAAAAGATAGAAAAGAGGTGGACCAGGGAGGAAACTGAGGCCTCTACAGAGGACAATAGGACTGCTAAGCCACACACCCAGTTTACTGATAGATCACAGCTCTGCTGACTTCCCAAGCAGCCATAGGCTAGAATGGTTGGGGCCATGATGGGAATTTGGGGAAGCTTTCTGGAGGTGGAATGTCTGGGTCAGGACACAGAGGATGATTAAAAGAGCTGGGGCTTTGTCCTGAAGGGAGTGGGGAGTCATGGTCATGTTTTCATCTGGAGGAATGTAGATATATTTGCCTGGCTAGTAAAAGGCTGCAGAGGACGGCCGGGCGCGGTGGCTCAAGCCTGTAATCCCAGCACTTTGGGAGGCCGAGGCCGGTGGATCACGAGGTCAAGAGATCGAGACCATCCTGGTCAGCACGGTGAAACCCCGTCTCTACTAAAAATACAAAAAAAAAATTAGCTGGGCATGGTGGTGCGTGCCTGTAATCCCAGCTACTCAGGAGGCTGAGGCAGGAGAATTGCCTGAACCCAGGAGGCGGAGGTTGCGGTGAGCCGAGATCGCGCCATTGCACTCCAGCCTGGGTAACAAGAGCGAAACTCCGTCTCAAAAAAAAAAAAAAAAGAAAAAAAGAAAAGGCTGCAGAGGAGAGAGAAAGGGGGAGTAGAAGGCCACATTGCTTCAGGTGGCTCTTTGGGGTCTTCTGTTGGAGGTAGTTAGCCTCTGGAATGACATGCTTTCTGGCCTTGTCCCAGAGGGCCTCAAAATAGAGTACAGAACAGGAATTGACTGGCCTGCTATGAGGCAAACAAGTTGCCCTTCTGGAGGTTTCTGGGGAGCCTCCACAGGGCCATGTTGTCCAAACCCACCCCAGAGTAGGGCACTGTTGCCTAGTAGTTCCCTTAGAGGTCTCTTAACAGCCTAGAGCCAGGTCAGGCATCAGTCTGAATCAGGGCCGGATGGGTTGATGTCACAGTCAGAACATGTTGTTCTAGTCCTCATTTGCATCCTGGTCAGCAGGTGCCACACTTCTGCCTGAAACGGAAACCTAGGGCTAGAATAATGCCCCACAGTAACCTGCATCTTATATCTTATTTGCAGGCCTTGGAGAAGGGATGTTTCTTTCCTTCATTCCCGACCATCCCTAGAGCCTGAAGCCCATTCCATTCTTGAAACTCCAGCCAGTTCTCTTCCTATAAATGTGGTTCCTGTGATTAAAATTCACCTCACTCTGAGCCCAAAGCAAATTCTTTACTCATCAGCCTTCATTTTGTTCCTCAGAGCCAGCTAGGTTTCTCCGGCTGCCAGTGTGACTCTGATGAGCTGTGACAAATGAGAGTAGGCAGGGACAGGGGGCTTGAGAGAGCCTGGGCTGTCAAGTCATCACTAGTACCTCCTGTGTTCCCTCCTCACTCCCTCAGACTGTTACACACCAAAACTCCCCATAGAGCTTCTCTGAAAAACCCAACTCTGTCCCTTAGTCCATGTCACAGGGGCCAGGGAACACAGACAGCCACATTTTCTCTTAGAATCAACATCTTCAAGCAGGGTGGGACTGGGGGAAGCAGGAGTTAGGCAGAGGGAACCCACGCAGCTGGAAAAGCTGACCTAGCTGTTGTGCTGGTCTCATAGCAACAGCCACCAGCAGCCCCCAGCAACCACAGAAGTGCTGGGCTGGCCTGGGGGCTCTGACCTCACTGTATTTGCTGTGGCAACAGCCACCAGCAGTTAATTCCCTTTCCTCCAGGAAAGCCAAGTATTTGCATTTCTGCTGGTGTGGTTTAGACACTCTTCTTCCCTTCCCCAAGCCAAGAAGTAAGTGGAGGGAGGCGCAGTCTTAGATGGTGAGAGGATTCTCAGCACCTCAGTTCCAAAGTGCCTGAGAAGCCATCCTTCCAAGTCTAGCCACTTCCAAGGACAAAGGCCAGCTATTTATGAGTCCAGTCTGCTCCATCTCCATTCCTCCTATCCTGTGAAGCTGCAGGGACGAGCCATCTTGGCAGCTTTGCTTCTTTCCTCTCCCCTCATCAGGACATTGAGGGGCAGCTGTAGCACATGGAGACCTCCAGGACGTGTCTCTCCATGCCCTCGCAGTTCAGAGGAATCAAAACAGGATCACTTAGGGGCAAAAAAAGCAGAATAGTCTGGGGCCACTCTGGGCTTTTGTGTCAGAAGAAAATTAAATTTAGCTGAGGAAGCCAAACTCTTTCTTCCTGGGTCCAGATGCCACATTCTACTTTGCTTTTAGGAATGGAGTCAAAAAAGAGTAGTGGGGAGAGGGGACTTAACTTTTCCTCTGTAACATGCTGTTCCTCTTCAAACCATTTGTGGTGCAAGGGCTCTTTGTGGGCCAGTGTCCCAAGACGCCAAGAACAGTATGTGTGTGCCTGTCACTCCCATGACGTCCTTCTTCATGAGGGTAGGCACTTTGCCCTGGGGAACAGGGAAGAACACTTTTTCCTGGCGCATGTGTCAGGGCCAGAGGATCTGATTAGTTTAAGCAGCTGCACCTATGGCCCAGAACTTCCAGCAGATCTGTGCTGAGTCCCTGGCCCCTGGCTAATCCACATCCAGCATCCTGTTCCTTTGATCTTAAAAGAGGATCTTTTATGTCTTGTTTTTTCTTCAGGCTTAAATTTTCCTTGGTACTTTCCATTGGGATGCCTCTCCTGGACAGTCAGTCCTATAGGCCTTGTTTTCAGATTCACCCTGGGTGTTGACCTCTGTCACTGTCGACCTCCTTGGCGCTTGCCAGAGATTTTCACATGTGCAAATCCTCTCCAGAGCCGGGAGGAAGGTGATGATCCTTGTCTTTCAGATGAAGAAATTTGACACTCAGGCTACTTAGGGTACTTTTTTTTTTTTTGGAGACAGAGTTTCGCTCTTGTTACCCAGGCTGGAGTGCAATGGCGCGATCTCGGCTCACCGAAACCTCTGCTTCCCAGGTTCAGGCAATTCCCCTGCCTCAGCCTCCTGAGTAGCTAGGATTACAGTCACGCGCCACCATGCCCAGCTGATTTTTTATATTTTTAATAGAGACGGGGTTTCACCATGTTGACCAGGATGGTCTTGATCTCTTGACCTCGTGATCCACCCGCCTCGGCCTCCCAAAGTGCTGGGATTACAGGCTTGAGCCACCGCGCCCGGCCCTACTTAGGGGACTTTTGTCTAGAGTCTCACAAATAGTAAAGGGCACAACAGGGATTTCAAGCCCAGGTTTCTTCCCCAAAGCCTGTGTTCATTCCACCCTGTCTTACTATCCCTCTGCTTGTGAGATCACTATAGCTTTTCTTTGGTCTGGGCTGCTTCAAGTCAACGTGACAGTATAAATATCCATAGAGTGACGACCACATCAGTGACAGCTCACAGTTGTTGAGTGTTGGCTGTGAGCCAGGGCCTGGGCTTAGATGAGAGCTTTCACTCACACCAACTCATTCAGTCTTCACAGCAACCAGAAGACATCCATGCTGTTTTTCCTTTTCAGGGCTTGATTTTATAGAGGAGCAGGCTGAGGCTGGGCCATCCCAGTGCACGGCCTGCTTCCCATCAAGGTGTCTCCCGCCCTGGAGGCCACCTGTGTCCCCCTACTTGAATAGTTTCTTGTACTTTGTTAGTTGCTTTATGGCCATTCTCTTACTCAGTCCTCGCCAGCCCAGGAGGGAGGCTTTTCAACCCCGTATTACAGATGAGGCCAGGGTGCATTAGTAGCCACACCAGGACTCGACCCTACTGTTTCCACCCAGCCAGCCTGCGTCTTCAGAATACATTTTTTTTTTTTTTGGTCCATTTGTATATGCCCCTTTTCAGACTGTTTTCCCCGTATGTGGCTTCTTTCTTGGGTCCCTGTCAGAGCCACTAAAAAGTTGTCTAAATGCAGTTAAAAATTCATTACTTTATTTCTGCCGAGTTTCCATAGGGAGAATACCTGTATAGGTGCCTGGGTCTCACTTCTAGAGGTTCAGGCTCAGGAAGTCTCAAATGAAGTTTGGGCTGCTCACTTTCTAAGTAGTGTCCAGGTAATTCAAGTATACAGGCTGAGTCAGTGGAGCCCTGAGTCCAACAGAGGTAGGCCCCATTCCCCAAGGGCCTGGCATGGAGGGGGGTGCTCAGTAAATGGAAGCTGATGTTGTTACTGCTCTCAACCACGTAGGTGCTAGAGCACTGCTCTGCCAGCACCAGCTCAGGACACACCTGTGATCACTGAGAGGAAGGGAAGGAAACATTGGGAACAAAACTACACTGTGAAAAGCAGAGGCTCCTGACTTGTTGAGCTTGCTGGTTAGAAGCCTGTGGGTAAGACTGATGTTTCAGAGAAAGACTGAGGGAATAAAAGAACCAATGTTGATGAAAACACACTACAAAACTGTCAAAAGGAGCTAGTCAATTAGTAGCATAGCTAATCTATAGGTATTACACAGCTATTAAAAAAGGATAATGCAGAGAAAAACTTTAGAGAAAGTTTCATGTTACAGGAAAAAGAGCCTCAGGAGGATGTGCATAATACAGTTCTTTTTGTGTAAAAAATCACATAGATGGCTGGGCGTGGTGGCTCACGCCTGTAATCCCAGCACTTTGGGAGGCTGAAGTGGGCAGGTCACAAGGTCAAGAGTTCGAGACCAGCCTGGCCAATATGGTGAAACCACATCTCTACCAAAAATACAAAAATTAGCCGGGCGTGGTGGCAGGCACCTGTAGTCCCAGCTAATCGGGAGGCTGAGCCAATAGAATTGCTTGACCCTGGGAAGTGGAGGTTGCAGTGAGCCGAGATCGCGCCATTGCACTCCAGCCTGGGTGACAGAGTGAGACTCCATCTCAAAAAAAAAAAAAAAATCACATAAATATTTCTAAAAGTGCACATAAGAAATTCAGTGTTCATTCTGTCTGAGAAGAAGGGCTGGCACTAAGGGAATGCAGTGGTTTTTCCTCTAAACTTTATGCCTTATACTATGCATTTTTTTTTTACCAAGAGTGTATATTAACTTTTAGGATAGGGAAAAGAAATTGTAAGGCACAGTACCAAGAACAAATAGGATTAAAAAGCAAAGCGCCAACTATTAGAAATCCTTTGTCCTCTGCCTGTTTGCAGCCACTTATCTAAGCAATTCATTTGCTGAGGGGGACTCAAGAATCTTCAAAGTAAAAAAGAGCTGTTTCCTGAGTTTCTCTGCTTACAAGGAGCACTAATATCCTTCTCAGTCGCTGGCCTACATAATACCCCTCAGAGGAAAAAACCAACTCTTAATGTACCATCTGTTGCCTCTTCTGTTACCTTACCCTTAGACAAATGTTTATGGGTCAGCCCAGAGACGAAAAATGAGACCATTTGAAGGCTTCCAGCGCAAAGCTATTGTAATTTGTCCCACTGACGAGGACCTAAAAGATCGAACAATAAAGAGAACCGACGAGGAAGGGAAGGATGTCCCAGATCATGCGGTCTTAGAAATGAAAGGTAGGAAATGAGTGCTTCCCGAAGGAACATCACCGCAGGGTCCTGGAGAGAAGTAGCTCTTGACTCAGTTTGCCCTTCCCTGGGTCCCTAATGATTTCTTTTCTGATCTTACTCTTTCTCTGCTTCTGCTTTGTCCCTTCCTTGTCTACCACAGCTGTGAATGGGAAAGCTACTCATCCCTTTCTTGTATCGGGGTTTTCAGGCTGGATGGGAGTGGGGTAGCACGAGGGAAAGGATGTATGGGAGCTAGAGCTGAAAGTCCTGCATGCTCACCCTGCCTCTGGCCCCAGATGTGCTGACTGGGGCAGCTTCAGTTTGCTTCTCTGTAGAAATGGGGATGGTGATGCCATCTGTCTGACCTGTTCCCTGGGGTGAGGCCTGAGGGCGCTGAGCACTGTGGCTAGGTGGGTCTTAGCCACCTCTTCAGAAAAAAGAGGAGAGAGGGGTCTTTGTTAGCCCCTGACACTTAGCAGGCTGAGGGGTTGGGCCTCTGTCTACTTATTTCTTTTTTTTTTTTTTTTTTTTTTTTTTTTTCTTTTTTGGAGACAGTCTCTCCCTGTCACCCAGGCTGGTGTGCAGTGGTGTGATCTCAGCTCACTGCAACCTCCGTCTCCCAGGTTCAAGTGATTATCCTGCCTCAGCCTCCCAAATAGCTGGGACTATAGGCGCGCGCCACCACACCCGGCAAATTTAGGTATTTTTAGTAGAGATGGGGTTTCACCATGTTGGCCAGGCTGGTCTTGAACTCCCGACCTCAGGTGATCCACCCACCTCGGCTTCCCAAAGTGCTGGGATTGCAGGTGTGAGCCACCACACTCAGCTTTCTGTCTACCTCTTTCTTATTCGCTACTCCAGTTTTCTTCACCTTCTCCCTTCTGGAAGGCCACTCTTCTGGGTAGAGGGGAACAGACTTCAGAAGGTACTGACCTCTTCTCCCTGTTCCTTCTGGGACACTCTTCCTCCTAGCCAACTTCACATTGCCAGATGCTGGGGACTTCCTGGATGAGGTTCTGTTCATTGAGCTGCAGCGAGAGGAAGCAGACAAGCTAGTGAGGCAGTACAATGAGGAAGGCCGCAAGGCTGGGCCACCCCCGGAGAAGCGCTTTGACAACCGAGGTGGTGGTGGCTTCCGGGGCCGCGGGGGTGGCGGTGGCTTCCAGCGCTATGACAACCGAGGACCCCCTGGAGGCAACCGTGGTGGCTTCCAGAACCGAGGGGGAGGCAGCGGAGGAGGAGGCAACTACCGAGGAGGTGAGATATCTCACACACAGCACTCTCCACTTACTGTTCCCAGTTTGGGGTTGGGCTTTGACTGCTTATTCCGTCAGCAACTGAAGTTTTCTGAGCTCCAGCTGTGAGTTAAACTCTGGTAGAAAACTGAAACAAGTCAGACACAGAGGCCTCAGAAATGCTCCCACCGTCCCACTCCCCCGGGCATTGCTTATGAAGTCCTTTGTCCATTTGCATGTCATAGTGACCACTCTGTCACGTTGCTGTCCTTTTTGTAAACTTTCCCCCATCTAACCATGACCTCCTTGGAAATAGGGTCTAGATCAAAATCTATTGGAAATGGGGTCTACATCTTTGGCCATGTCTGAAGAGGACTAGATGTGACTCGTTCATAGTTGTCCCCAGTGCTTAGCCTCCTCTCTTTTCTTTTTGAGACGGAGTATTGCCCTTGTTCCCCAGGCTGGAATGCAATGGCGCAATCTGGGCTCACCACAACCTCCACCTCCTGGGTTCAAGTGATTCGCCTCAGCCTCCCAAGTAGCTGGGATTATAGGCATGTGCCACCATGCCTGGCTAATTTTGTATATTTAGTAGAAACAGGGGTTCTCCATTTTGGTCAGGCTGGTCTTGAACTCCTGATCTCAGGTGATCTGGCCACCTGGGCCTTTCACAATGCTGGGGTTACATGCGTAAGCCACTGTGCCCAGCCTGCTTCCTCTACTTCAGCATCTCCTTCCTGCATATTGAGCAGCTATTGAGATGCTGGGACATAAAACCCAAGACGGCCCTGGTCTCTGCCTCACCATTCTCAGTCCAGTGGATGAGACAAACCTGTCATAAGGGCTGGGACAGGGGAGTATACCCAGGGGTCTGGGGTATCCCAGAGGACATGCTTTGTTTGTTCACCATGAGTTCTTGCTCTGCTCCTGAGTTCATGCTGGCTCATAGTAGTCACCAAAACAGCCCAGTTCTCTGGAGTTGCAAGTTGGGAATGATGGTGCCTTTCATGTGGATTTCTCCAACACAGGTTTCAACCGCAGTGGAGGTGGTGGCTATAACCAGAACCGCTGGGGTAACAACAGCCGGGATAACAACAACTCCAACAACAGAGGCAGCTACAACCGGGCTCCCCAGCAACAGCCACCACCACAGCAGCCTCCACCACCACAGCCACCACCCCAGCAGCCACCGCCACCACCCAGCTATAGCCCTGCTCGGAACCCCCCAGGGGCCACCACCTACAATAAGAACAGCAGCATCCCTGGCTCAAGCGCCAATACCAGCACCCCCACCGTCAGCAGCTACAGCCCTCCACAGGTGAGAGAATGAGTGTGTGTTTGTATGTAGGGATTGCACGTGTGCTCTCGAACCCAAGCAGGTTAAAACATTCCCCAGCTACTGGCCTTCACTCTTACCTCTATCCTGCCCTTCTTTTTCCCTAGCAGTGATCTTGACTCAGATGGACCCTAGACAATCCCAGATCCCCTCCAAACCCAGAAGTAAATGGAGACCTTCCCAGAACCTACTCTTCTCCTACCACCTTCAGGGGGATGGGCTGTAAGCGCTGATCCTCCAGCAAGTGACTTGGCTGTGTCACTAACCTCACTGAATCCCCAAGAAAGCACTTGATTGAAAAGCACTTCCCTTGTCCAGGCCGAAAGGGGCTGACCTCTTTTGTCTTTTGGATGTAATGACCAGGGCCTTAAGGTCACTGAGACTTGCTCTCTGCACAGAGAGCTTCTATCCTGAGCAGCTGCAGGCTCAGTTCCAGTTGTTGGAAAGCCACTGCCGTGGCTCTGGTACGCATAGGCTCCTGTAAACCAGAGAGGTCTTCAGTTATTGCACAGCCATTTCCCGAGCACTTTCCTCATGCCAGGCCTGGAAGCAGCTGCCAGGAGACGGATGGATGGTGCCCAGGCCCAGTCTAAGTACAACATTTCCTAGAACAAGAGCTGGGCAGGCACAGATCCAGACCCCCAGCCCTACAACATCCTGTTTCTGTGAGCTTGGACAAACAGCTTCCTGTCTCTGGGTCTCATTTTCCTCATAAAGGCATTAGTAGAACTCACTTCCAAGGTTTGTTATGAGGAATGGATGGCGCTATAGCTCTGGGTCTAGGCAGACCTGGGGTCAAGCCCTTTTCGCCGTGTTACCTTGGCCCAGAAATTTCGTCTTGAGCCTCAGCTTCTTTCCCTTTAAAACGGGGCTTGTGGGACCTACCCCCAGATTCAATATGGAGATTAAACGACTAAATGATCCAACCTGTACTTGAGAAGCACTACTGTTTCTCAGCAGATCTTCCAGTAACAACTACCACCACCTGTTGAGTGCCCAGTGATTTATACACACAAGCTTATTGGATACTCAGGGCAAGCTAAAGGGGTTGTTCTATTGTGATTCTCATTTTACAAAAAAGAAAACTGGGATTTTAAGAAGTGCCATGTACCTTGCTCCCCGGGTGCGTCAGAGCTGGGGTTGGAGTCCAGATCCTGCCCTGTCCAGCCATGGCATGGAGCTGGCTTACCACCTCCTCAGCCCACAAATAGTGTCCACCAGGCAAGGGAAGGGCCCCTGTGGGCCAGCCACTTAACAAAGGCCCTTTTTCCATCCCAGCATTTCACATCTGCAGATTTCCTCTATTTCACAGAGCTTTGGCTTTTTTCCCTCCACTTTCCAGCCGAGTTACAGCCAGCCACCCTACAACCAGGGAGGTTACAGCCAGGGCTACACAGCCCCACCGCCTCCACCTCCACCACCACCTGCCTACAACTATGGGAGCTACGGCGGTTACAACCCCGCCCCCTATACCCCACCACCACCCCCCACCGCACAGACCTACCCTCAGCCCAGCTATAACCAGTATCAGCAGGTAGGTGCCAGACTGGGGGCCAACTGGCTGAAGAGACTTCCGTGGGCCCCTCCTGGATGTGCATTCCCAGACTGGAGTCCCTGTTTATCCCTAAAAAGACAGCCTGCTGGCCTTGGCCTAGTGTTCTGGTGCAGCCATTCCATTGGGTCAACACTTCTGTACTGGGTGCTAGGTAATTGGTGTCCTAGCCCCCTCCACAGTGCAGCTTCTGGGAAACAGAGCAGGGGCCTCAGAGTCCTCTTTCAGCACCATGGCCAGGGGGCTGCAAATCCTGCTGCCGGTTGCTGCCCAGGCCTCTATCTATACCTGTTACTAAATCTTTTGAATATGATAACTAGCTGTACCTGAAAGGCACTGGATTGACAAGCTGAGACCTGGGCTTCAGTCCCTAACTGCCTACCTCTGTGGCATCAGGTCTTCCCAAGGTGCCTTGATTTCTCTGTCAGGGGACCCGTGTTCAGCTGTTGTCACAGCACCTATCTCTGTCCTAGGTGAGGGCGGGGCTGCTGGGAAAGCTACATGTGGGATTGATGCAGGATAACTTGGTGTTCTTGGTTTCTCTCTGCAGTATGCCCAGCAGTGGAACCAGTACTATCAGAACCAGGGCCAGTGGCCACCATACTACGGGAACTATGACTACGGGAGCTACTCTGGGAACACACAGGGTGGCACAAGCACACAGTAGCCAGTGTGACCCAGAGGCTCCCGGAGGCCCCTGCCGGCTTCCTCCACCAGCGCCTGCCTCGGCCCCTCCTCTGCCCCCCGCCAGATCCCGTGGTGCTGGGGATGGGGTCATCCCAGGGCTGCCTCCCTCCAGCCCACTGCCTCCCCTCTGAGGGGCTTCTTCCCCTCCACAGGGCCAGGCAGTTTTCTCTGGATTCAAACAGGCAACGATGACCTTTCATTTTCCCCCCTCCCCTACCTTCCACCTCCTGAAGTTCTTCCTACCTTCTTCCTTTTTGACTAAATAATCCCCCCTTCCCTTGGTCATACAGTGAGGCTACAGTGACTGAGGGGAGAAGCCCTTCCTGTTCACTCTCCCAACCCTGCTCCACCCTCAGCTTCCCAGACCCTCATGCAGTTGGTTGTAAATTCTCCCAGGAGCTGTTTTACTGTCTACTTTTCAGGATTAAAAAAAAAAAAAATCAAAACTTTAAAAAAAAAAAAGTTTAAAAAGCAAAATGGGGAGGGAGGAAGCAGTGACATATTTTTTTGGTAATTATGCGCTTTTTTTTAATTTTTAGAATTTGTCTGTTTTTACTGTGGGTCGGCTATTGATATTTCATCAAGATAAGCATTTCTTTCCTGAGTTCAGGTGACTGAGGAAGAGCCACAAAACAAAACACATAAAACCAAACCACAGAATGATCTTGAACCTGACTTTTTATACGACATCCCAGTTCCCCGTAACTTTGCACACAAGCTTCTGTGTTCAGTTGAATTGTAACTGCTTTTTGTATTTGGAGAGAGTGTGACTATTGAACTTGAAACCTTTTATTCCGGGCGTCTTGGTAGTTTCTGGTGGGATTCAGTGGGTGAGAGGGAAGAAGGGGAGGTTGGGGGGCTTCTTCCCTTCAGAACTTGAAGTTTCTCCCACTGCCTCCTCTCCAGTCATCTCCCAGGTGCCAGACCCAAAAGCTTTTCCTACAGTGATACCCTTTATTTTTACTTCCCCTTGACTCATGTTTTAACAGGATTTTAACAAACTGCACTTATTAAGAAATGTGTTTGCCCTGTTTTGTTTGGTTTGGTTTTGTTTTCTTTGAATAAAGACATGGCACCTCCTAGCAGGAAGGAAGCAGGGTTGAAAACCTGAGGTGTTACTGCAGTTAGCCGCCAACTGGGGGCCTTTTCAAAGGGAAATTATTTACTCGTTCATTAAACCAGCTTACTGAGGGATTCATATGCCTGGCCCTGATTTTAGTGCTAAAAATGCACCCTTAAACAAGGGTCCCTGGTTTACATCCACTAGTTCATTTTTAAAGTGCTTCTCTGGTTCTCTATCTCTCACAGCCTGAAATCCCTCCAGGAGTTTTTGAGTAAAGGGTGTGCAGCAGGCCTGTGGGTGGAGGGATGGGTGGGATTGATGGGGCAGAGACCAGGGCTGGTTTGTTTGGGATCATCGCTGGGCATCCGCAGACCACCCGCCTCAGGCCTGGCCTGTGTGCAGCAAATAGGACCCAGTTCTCACAGAGCTGCCACTCCAGGGAACACAGACCGGCACCAAGAGGTCAGCTGTAAGAGCCTGGGGTGGTATGCAGGGAGGGCTTCCTGGAGGAATGAGCCAGGAGAAGACTCCAGATCGCACCCCCATGGCCCATCGTTCTTTGTCCTCAGCAACCTTATTTCTTCATTCCCTCAGTACATGCTGTGTTCCTGGCTCCTTATGAGGGACAGTGCTGGGTCACAGGAGAAGCCAGTTCAGCCCTAACCTTCCCTGGTGGGAGCTCAGAGCCTTGTGAAGGGGAGATGGACAGCAAAAACAAGGGAGGGAAGCTGACTAGTTTCAGAATCTTGGGTAGGGCATCAGAACGTGAGAAGGAACCAAGGTTGGTGCTAAAAGGCACCCTAGAGTGCCCCTGACAGGAGGGAGCAGGGCCCTTAGTCTGGAAAGTCGCCTTCTTTGTATGTCCATGTGCTGTGCTACAGCACCCTCTGCTGGCGTCTCCTGGTAATGCCTAGGTATCGGGTGGTAAATGGGGACCTCCTTGGCTTCCGTATACCCAGACCTCAAGGGAATGCAAATGAGGAAGCTTTTCCTCTGTTTTGAGCCACGAACTTCCTCTCACATCTCATCCCCAGTCCCTTGATCCCCTTGCCCACTCCCTTCAGAATAAAGGAGGTCAAGCTACTTACTATGGCTTATGAGGCCCCGCATGGCCTAGCACCTGGTAACCTCTCTGGCTCCACCACTTTCTGCTCCCTCTGAATATCACATCAGTAAAAAAAACAAAAACAAACGAAAAATGAATATTACATCAATGGTTATTTTGTTCTGAGGAGCCATAAATCCCTTTTGGAACCCACAAATGCCATGAACCTCTGCATTGGAGAATACAGAGGCACATGAATTTTGCATAAAAATCATGAGGTTCAGACCGGGCACAGTGGCTCACGCCTGTAATCCCAGCACTTTAGGAGGCTGAAGTGGGCGGATCACCTGTGGTCGGGAATTCAAGACCAGCCTGGCCAACATGGAGAAATCCTGTCTCTACTAAAAAATACAAAATTAGCCGGGCATGGTGGTGCATTCCTGTAATCCCAGCTACTCGGGAGGCTGAGGCAGGAGAATCGCTTGAACCTGGGAGGCAGTGGTGAGCCGAGTTCGCGCCATTGCACTCCAGCCTGGGCAATAAGAGCAAAACTACGTCTCCAAAAAAAAAAAAAAAGAAAAGAAAAGAAAGTCCTGGCCACTGAGTGGTTACTGGTGGCATGTCTGTCTACCCTGCCGGTAATGCCTAAATAGAGCCCCTACCCATCCCATAGGGAACTCAGGACCACAATTGTGTTGTTTCGCACCTGCAGATTTCCTCCAGGTCCTGGGAACACAAAATGGGAAGTTCTACCTCACCACCCATCTCATGCCAGCCAGTGACAAGGTATGACGACAGATGTAAGCCAGTCTTCTGGCTCTCACCTTGTAATCCCAGCACTTTTGAGAGGCTGAAGCGGGAGGACTGTCTGAGGCCAGGACTTAGAGAACAGCCTGGGCAACAAAGTGGAACCCCTGGCGCTACAAAAATTTTAAAATTAACCAAGCGCGGTGGTGCGCTCCTGTAGTCCCAACTACTCCGAAGGCTGAGGCAGGAGGATCACTTTAGCACAGGAATGTGAGGTTACAGTGAGCTATGATCGCGCCACTGCACTCGTCTGGGCAACAGAGCGAGACCCTGTCTCCAAAAAAAAAAAAAAAAAAAAAAAGTCAAGCCTTAGTAAATATTACTGGATTCCTGAAGGAGTGGAGAAAGGAAAAGGACAGGCGGAGGTCTAAACTAGAGCACGGACCCACCCTCCAGAGTATGACCCTCCAGAGCTCCAGGCTCCGGGGGACAGTCCTTTAACCATCCATCCCAAAATTAAGCACGCTTGCAGCCAGAGTCACAGCAGTGAACAAACGAACAACGGTTCTGGTTCCTACTGGTAACAGACTAAGGGCCTCTCACCCGGGAGCCTCTTTCCTCCCCGGAGGCGAGGGGCAGGGCCCCAAAGAGGCACGCATGCGCAATGCAACGTCTGCCTTAGTCCCGGAACTTTGGTACCCCGGCGCAGCGGCGCACCCGGACCCGGAGCATTCTCAAGCGGAAGTGTCTCTTGCGTGCGTGGGCGTGAGGTTGGTGTGCGGCGCCAGCCGGGCGGTTCAGAAGTCCGAGAGAATCAGGATGGAGGCCATGGCGACCGCGGCGGCGGCGGCGGCTGCGGCTGCAGCGACTAAGGAACCCGACGAGGGTGAGATCTTGGTCACGCGGAGGCGGCAGTTGGGTGCGGCTGCGGTGTCTCTAGGAAATGATTCCCCCTGAACGCGAAGGAGGACTCGTTTTTGGGGGACACCCGTCCCCCTCCTCCTTACCGGTCCTTTTCAACACTTTGCCCAGATTATCCTCTCCCTTGTTGCGGGCTGACTTCCTTTTCCTCCATTCCTTCCCCCCGAAGTTAACCTCTTCCCGGTTCCAGACCAACACTTTCCATGTCCCTAACTCATTTCCTTACGAGGCTAACTCTGGAGTTAACAGAAACCTCTTCTCTGCCCGGCCTAATTCCCACATTGTCTCAGGCTAGCTCTTCTCAAATTACCTCCTTCCCTATGCCAAGCTGAGCCTTCCCTTGCCCCAGACGAAGAGGTAGTTTTGCCTCCAGGCTAAACTTCTACCTGCCTGATGCAAACTTGATTTATCCCCATCTAACGATTCCCTCATTTCATTGTAAGTCCCCTTACACCCAAAGTCCGAAATCCAGCCAGGCTCCTTTCAAAGTCTTTACTCGGTTTCTGTACTTCCCTCCAACCTTCAAAATAATCCGATGTTGGGTGAGGTGTGGTTGGAAGGCTGGCTCAAACACCACTGGCCAAGAATTAGTAATTGTGGAAACCAGATGGAGATGATGGGTACATGGAGGTGGAGGGAGAGGTGTCGTTGTATTTTCTACTTTTGTGTATGTTTGAAATTTTCTAAAAATAAAAAAATTTAACCTAAAAAAAAAAAATCTAAGGCCGGGTGCAATGGCTCCCATTTATAATCCCAACACTTTGAGAGGCCAAGGCAGAAGGGTTGCTTGAGCGCAGGAGTTTTGAGACCAGTGTAGGCATCATACAGAAACCCGGTATCTACAAAAATTTAAAAATTAGCCAGGCATGGTGGCTAGGGAGTAGCTAGGGCAAGCTACTCGGGAGACTAAAGTGGGAGTATCACTTGAACCCCTTCACATTTCAGCGAGCTAAGATTACACCACTGCACTCCAGTCTCTGCAACAGAGTGAGACCTGAGCCCAGGAGTTTGAGACCAGCACTAGCAACATAGCGAGACCCCATCTCTACAAAAAAATTTAAAAATTAAGGCCTGGTGCAGTGGCTCATGCCTGTAATCCCAGCACTTTGGGAGGCTGAGGCGGGCAGATCACCTGATCTCAGGAGTTGGAGACCAGCCTAGCTAACAGCGAAACCCATCTCTACTAAAAATACAAAAATTAGCCAGGCATCATGGCATGTGCCTGTAATCCCAGCTACCTAGAAGGCTGGGCACCAACCAGAATCACTTGAACCCGGGAGGTGGATTGCAGTGAGCAGAGATCACACCACTGCACTCCAGCCTGGGTGACAGAGTGAAACTGTCTCCAAAAAAAAAAAAAAAAGCCAGGTATGGCGGTGCATTCCCGTGGTCCTAGCTACTCAGGAAGCTGGGATGGGAATATCACTTGAGCCCAGGAGGTTGTGTCTGCAGTGCGCTGCGTTTGCACCATCACATTCCAGCCTGGGCAACACAACGAGACCCTGTTTCAGAAAAAGAAAAAGAAAAAATCTATCGCTTGGCCCCATCTATCTCCTCCAGAGAGTCATGTATACTTAGTCTCCGTTACCTTACCTCCTGCCTACCACTGTCTGACTTTTACCCTAAGAAACTGCTCTGATTAGGATCCCCACTGACTTCCCCCATGTTATTCAATGCAGTCACCCCATTCAGGTTTTTTTGTTATTTTGTTTTTGTTTTCTGAGGGAGAGTCTCGCTCTGTTGCCCAGGCTGGAGTGCAGTGGCGCAATCTCCCAGGTTCAAGTGATTCCCATGCCTCAGCTTCCCAAGTAGCTGGGATTACAGGCACCCACTACCACGCCTGGCTAATTTTTTGTGTTTTTAGTAGAGATGGGGGTTGCACCATATTGGCCAGGCTGGTCTTGAACTTCTGACCTCAAGAAATCTTCCCACCTCAGCCTCCCAAAATGCTGGGTTAACAGGTATGAGCCACCACACCTCGCCCATTTTCTTACTAGTCTGGAGTAGAATTAAATGATGTTGACTCTTCCTTCTTACATGCTTTCCTTTGGCTTCTGTGACACCATAGTGCCTTATTTCCTGCCTCTTGGGCTGCTCCTTCTCAGCCTCTGACATTGTTTCCCAGAGGTGCTGTAACAAAGGACCACAGACTGCATGGCTTCAAGCAACAGAACTTTGTTCTCTCATAGTTCTCTAGGCCAAAAGTCTGAAGTCAGTGTTGCTGAGCTGAAATCCAGATGTCTGCAGTGTTGTGTTACCCCACAGGCTCTGGGAGAGAACCGTTTGGTTTTTTTTATTTTTTTGAAGTTTTGCTCTTGTTGCCCAGGCTGGAAGGAGTGCAGTGGTGCAATCTTGGCTCACTGCAGCCTCCAACTCCAGGGTTCAAGCAGTTCTCCTGCCTTAGCCTCCTGAGTAGCTGAGATTACAGGCATGCATCACCACACTAGGCTAATTTTTTGTATTTTTGGTAGAGATGGGGTTTCACCATGTTGGCCAGGCTGGTCTTTGAGCTCCTGACCTCAAGGGATCCACCCACCTTGGCCTCCCAAAGTGCTGGGATTACAGGGGTGAGCCATTGCGACTGGCCTCTTTTTTTTTTTTTTTTCATTTAAGGTAACAGTAGGCCGGGCGCGGTGGCTCAAGCCTGTAATCCCAGCACTTTGGGAGGCTGAGGCGGGTGGATCACGAGGTCAAGAGATCGAGACCATCCTGGTCAACATGGTGAAACCCCGTCTCTACTAAAAATACAAAAAATTAGCTGGGCATGGTGGTGCGTGCCTGTAATCCCAGCTACTCAGGAGGCTGAGGCAGGAGAATTGCCTGAACCCAGAAGGCGGAGGTTGCGGTGAGCCGAGATCGCGCCATTGCACTCTAGCCTGGGTAACATGAGTGAAACTCCGTCTCAAAAAAAAAAAAAAGTAACAGTAATGGGTTCCAGGGATTAAGACGTAGCTATCTTTTGGACAGCCAGTTTTTAGCTCCAGAGGCATTCCTCCCCACATCTGTGCAGTGCTTTTTCCAGGACCCTCTTCTCATTCCTCTCTCACTCCCCCCTGCCCTCCCCGACCCGTACCTCTCTTATTTCCCTTGGCTTTGGCTTTTGTCCTTTTTTTTTTTTTTTTTTTTTTTTAAGACAGAGTCTTGCTCTGTTGCTCATGCTGGAGTGCAGTGGCACAATCTTGGCTTACCACAACCTCTGCCTCCTGGGTTCAAGCAATTCTCCTGCCTCAGCCTCCTGAGTGGCTGGGACTTCAGGCATGTGCCACCATGCCTGGCTAATTTTTGTATTTTTAGTAGAGATGGGGTTTCACTATGTTGGCCAAGCTGGTGTTGAACTCCTGACCTCGTGACCCACCCGTCTGGGTCCCCCAAAGTGCTGGGATTACAGGCGTGAGCCACTGCGCCCGGCTGGCTCTTGTCTTGACTCTGATGACACCCACAGCTGTCTCCAGCCCAGCACTTTTCTCCTGAGGAGTCTGGAGGCCCATGTAGCAGCAGTCAGACCATTCCCAAGGCCAGAGTCTGGGACCTCACCCTCGATGCCTCCCTTACCTCCCAGCACATCAGCCTCGTGTTTCCTCCACTCAGCCTCTTGACATCTTTCTACTTCACTCACTCATGATCCTGTTCCTTCCTCCACAGCCCCTGCCCTTGTCCATTTCAGTCTTCAGCTGCATTGATGATTGAAATCCTCCCTGATACACATTACACATGTAACGTCACCCCTTCTCTCCTCCCCAACCCAGCCACACCGCCTAAAGGAGTTGTCTCTATGCTCTGTCTTCACGTATTTCCTACTTGCTGCAGGCCTGCTCCCTCCACTCTTGGGAAACAGCTCTCACCACAGTTTGCCAAGAGCTCAGCTTTCCTGTTTTCTTTTCTTTCTTTCTTTTTTTTTTCTTTTTTTTTTTTTGAGATAGTCTTCGCTCTGTCACCCAGGCTGGAGGACAATGGCTAATCTCAGCTCACTGCAACTTCCGCCTCCTGGGTTCAAGTGATTCTTGTGCCTCACCCTCCCGACTTGCATGGATTACAGGCACCCACCACCATGCCCAGCTGATTTTTGTATTTTTAGTAGAGACGGAGTTTCACCATGTTGGCCAGGCTGGTCTCGAATTTGAGGCGTCAAGTGATCTGCTCACCTCGGTCTCCCAAAGTACTGGGTTACAGGCATGAGCCACAGTGCCCAGCCAGCTTTTCTGTTTGTCTGTATTATCTTTGATCCTGACTATATCCGACATCAGACTGGATACCTCCTGAGGGCAGGAGCTGGACTGGATTCATCCCATGAATACTCAGCATTGCCTGACATAGGGCCTCTCAGAGATTTAGAGTTATTAAAGAGTGGTTGAGTGAACGCATGGATGCCTGACAGTGTGAATGAATGAGTAAGCAAATTAGCAAATGTATTAATGATTTAAAGAATTGACTGGATGGGCCGGGCGTGGTGGCTCACACCTGTAATCCAAGCACTTTGGAGGCCAAGGTGGGAGGATCACCTGTGGTCGGGAGTTCAAGACCAGCCTGACCAACATGGTGAAACCCCATCTTAAAAAAAAAAAAAAAAAAAAAAAGAGAATTGACTGGATCAGT
The DNA here is from genome assembly GCF_009761245.1 of Sapajus apella. Taxonomy (NCBI): domain Eukaryota; kingdom Metazoa; phylum Chordata; class Mammalia; order Primates; family Cebidae; genus Sapajus; species Sapajus apella. The sequence goes on along the minus strand of NW_022437008.1, from coordinate 1,015,648 downwards.
AAGTCAGGCCTCAGGGCCTTTGCAGTAGTTGTTTCCTCTGCCTGGAATTCTCTTTTTCCAAGCGATCTCATGGCTTAATCCCTCACCACCTTAGGTCTCTACTCAGATGCCACTTTTTTGGCAAAGCTTTCTCTGAGTCTTCCATTAAAATTGCCTTAGCCAGGCATGGTTGCTTACGCTGTAATCTCAGTACTTTGGAAGGCTGAGGCAGGAGGATCATTTGAGGCCAGGAGTTCAAAACCAGCCTGTGCAACACAGCAAGACCCTGTGTGTAGCAAAAAATTTAAAATTAGGTGGGGTCCATTGGCACATGCCTATAATTCCAGCACTTTGGAAGGCCAAGGTGGGAGGATCGCCTGAGCTCAGGAGTTTGAGACCAGCCTGGGCAACCTAGTGAAACCTTGTCTCTACTGAAACTTTAAAAAAAAAAAACTTAGAGATTTAAAGATTAACTGAAGTATGGGTAGTGTATGCCTGTAGTCCTGGCTACTCAGGAGGCTGAGGTGGGAGGATTGTTTGAGCCCAGGAGTTCAAGGTTACAGTGAATCACAGTTGCACCATTGCACTTCAGCCTGGCAGTGAAATGAGACCCTGTCTCTTAAAAAAAAATAAAAATAGGCCACTCACAGTGGCTTACGCCTTTAATCCCCAGCACTTTGGGAGGCCAGGGCAGGAGGATTGCTGGAGCCCAGGAGTTCGAGACCAGCCTGAGTAACATGTCATTATCCTGTCTCTACAAAAACTTTAAAAATTAGCCAGGCATGGTGGTATGTGCCTATGATCTACATGGGAGGCAGAGATGGGAGGATCTCTCAAGCCCAGGAGGTCAAGTCTGCAGTGAGACATGATTGCATCACTGCACTCCAGCCTGGGTGACAGAGCAAGACCCTGTCTTGAAAAGAAAAGAAAATTACAGCCTCCTCCACCTCCTTACCTCCTCCTTCCATCTTTATTTGTCCACATAACTCCGGGAAACAGAACACATATTGTTTTCGGTAATTATGTTGCTAATTGTGTCCCCTACTAAAATGTCAACGTTTGCTCACTGTGGTTTCTCTAGTGCCCAGAACAGTGCCCAGAATATAGTAGGTACCCAGTAAATGTGAGCTGAGTGAGTAACTAAGCACCCAGTCCCTTCCCACACACCCATCTCTGAACTAACAAATCTCCCCTTTCCTCAGGCTGCACAGAACCTAGACCTGGACACTGGGGTGAGCTGAGCCGGACACCAGTCCCATCTAAACCCCAGGACAAAGTGGAAGCAGTTGAGGCAACGCCAGTGGCCCTGGACAGTGACACCTCCACGGCTGAAAATGCAGCAGTGAGTGCCATGCTGCATGCTGTGGCTGCCAGCCGCTTGCCTGTGTGCAGCCAGCAGCAGGGTGAACCCGACCTGACAGAGCATGAGAAAGTAGCCATCCTGGCCCAGCTGTATCATGAGAAGCCATTGGTGTTCCTGGAGCGCTTCCGCACAGGCCTCCGTGAGGAGCACCTGGCCTGCTTTGGTCACGTGCGTGGCGACCACCGTGCAGACTTCTACTGTGCCGAGGTGGCCCAGCAGGGCACTGCCCGGCCCCGCACCCTGCGTACCCGCCTCCGTAACCGGCGCTACGCTGCCCTGCGAGAGCTGATCCAAGGTGTGGGGGCCAGATGGGTGAGAGTGGGTACAGATGGGGAAGGAGGGAGACTGAGGCAGAGGGAATTAGAAAAAAGAATGCAAGAACAGAAACACAGAGACAGAAATCCTGAGAGAAATTTTGAGACAAAGAGACAGCGACACGGGAAGAGACTGAGACAGAAATGCAAAGTAAAGGGGAGAGATAGGTCTAGGGGAAGAGAATGGGACAGGCAGTGAGAATAGATCATAATTTAGTAGATGACAGAAGTGGCATTTCAAATTAGTAAGCTGAGGACACACTACACAGTGCTGTGATAATTGGTTATACCTAAGGAAGAAAACATGAGATTCCTACCTCACACCGTATACAAAGGCATCAGAGGAAACCAGAAGGCGTTTGTACATGACCTTGGGGACACAGAAGCCTTCTGAACAAGACACCCTCTGAAAACCATGAAGGAAAAAAATCACTGATAGCTTTTTGACCCATGACATAATATTTTTTTTTTTTTTTTTTTTTTTTTTTGGAGACGGAGTTTCGCTCTTGTTACCCAGGCTGGAGTGCAATGGCGCGATCTCGGCTCACCGCAACCTCCGCCTCCTGGGTTCAGGCAATTCTCCTGCCTCAGCCCCCTGAGTAGCTGGGATTACAGGCACGCGCCACCATGCCCAGCTAATTTTTTGTAGTTTTAGTAGAGACGGGGTTTCACCATATTGACCAGGATGGTCTCGATCTCTTGACCTCGTGATCCACCCGCCTCGGCCTCCCAAAGTGCTGGGATTACAGGCTTGAGCCACCGCGCCCGGCCTGACCCATGACATAATTAAAAGCATCCTTGTGACCACGACACCAGAACCAAAGTTAAAAGATGAGAGTGAAGCAGAGAGTAAGTTAAATTGTTAGGGAGAAGGCGCAAGTTATAGAGAGGTTCATAGAGAAAGAATGAGAGGCTGGGTACGGTGGCTCATGCCTGTAATCCCAACACTTTGGGATGCCAAGGTGGGCAGATTTCTTGAACTTGAGAGTACAAGACCAGCCTGGGCAACATGGCAAAACCCAGTGTTTACAAAAAATAGAAAAATTAGTTAGGTGTGGTGGTGCACGCCTATAGTCTTAGCTACTCAGGAGTCTGAGGTGGGAGAATTGCTTGAGCCTGGGAGGTGGAAGTTTTAGTGAGCTGAGATCCCACCACTAAGCTCTAGCCTAGGCCATAGAGCCAGACCTTGTCTCAAAAGAAAAAAAAAAAAAATGAAGGCCGGGCGCGGTGGCTCACGCTTGTAATCCCAGCACTTTAGGAGGCCGAGACGGGTGGATCACGAGGTCAAGAGATCAAGTCCATCCTGGTCAACATGGTGAAACCCCGTCTCTACTAAAAATACAATAATTAGCTGGGCATGGTGGCGCGTGCCTGTAGTCCCAGCTACTCGGGAGGCTGAGGCAGGAGAATTGTCCGAACCCAGGAGGCGGAGGTTGCGGTGAGCTGAGATCGCGCCATTGCACTCCAGCCTGGGTAACAAGAGCGAAACTCCGTCTCAAAAAAAAAAAAAAAATGAAAGATGGGCTGGGTGCGGTGGCTTAAGCCTGTAATCCCAGCACTTTGGGAGGCCGAAGAGGGCGGATCACCTGAGGTCAGGAGTTGCAGAGCAGCCTGGCCAACATGGTGAAACCGCGTCTCTACTAAAAATGCAAACAAATTAGCCAGGCATGGTGGCAGGCACCTGTAATTTCAACTGCTCAGGAGGCTGAGGCAGAAGAATCACATGAATCTGGGAGGCAGAGGTTACCAAAAAAAAAAAAAAAAAGGAAGATGAATGATTGAATGAGGTGGGGGTAGGTGACAGAAACTGAGAAAAGCCGGAAAGAAAGATGGAGATGAAGAGATGGAGAGAGACCCAGAGCCGGGGTGTGCGATAATCCAAGTTAGGGAAGAGGAGGGATAGAAACTGAATCTGCTAGAGGCTGGGTACTGTGGCTCATTCCTATAATCCCAGCACTTTGGGAGGTCGAGGCAGGTGGATCACTTGAGATCAGGAGTTCAAGACCAGCCTGGCCAATATAGTGAAACCCCATCTCTACTAAAAATACAAAAAAACTAGCCAAGCACTGTGGCAGGCGGGTATAACCTCAGCTACTCGGGAAGCTGAGGGAGGAGAATCATCACTTGAACCCGGGAGGTGGAGGTTGCAGTTAGCCAAGATGATGCCACAACACTCCAGCCTGGGCATCAGAGTGAGGCTCCATCTCAAAAAACTGAATCTGCTAAAGGATACCAGAAACAGCTGGGAGTAAGAGAGCTGGCGGGAGTGGGGAAGCTGAGCAGGGCAGGGACAGTCACAGCCTACAGTGCTGCAGAGGCCAGGAATCTGGGCAGTTTCTTGGCCCCAGGCTCTGAAGACGGGGCTAGGACCAGTGGAGGGGAGGGACTGGGGCAGGTTTAACTGTTATCTGAGGGATAGAGTTGCTCCTGCAGGAACAGGCAGCCAGGGGACATGCAAAGAACCCAGGTTTTGGGACGGCGGGGAAGCCAGATCTATCCAAGGGGTTGCACTTGGGAGAGGTCGGATCTAGGGCCTTCTACCACCAGGAGGGCCTGGCTTTCCCAGGGATACTCACACAGGCAGACACCCCACCTGACCTGATCCCTTGCACACACGTGCTAGAGCCACGTGGATGTACATACAGACACGCCCCTCAGTGCAGGTGTGTCCAGGCGCGTCCACTGCCAGCCAGACCAGGGCCTCACAAACAGGCACACACAACCTGCTGCATTCCTGCATGCTGACACCTAGACAGGTGCCTGTAGGCATATTCTGGGCCTCATGGAGGTGTGTGGACGGGGGCCATACACGCATCCACGGGCAGGAGCTTATGTATCGTGCCTGGACACAGCTATACACAAGCTCCAGACCTTCAGAGCCTCAGAGGCCAGGATGGAGCCAGGTCTACCTATGCACACACATGCTGGGATGCATGAATACTCAGGAAGATACAGGCTGGGCCACGCACACACACTCAGGTGCCTGCATGAGTAACCATGTGCACGTGACCTCAGGCGCCTGCATGAGTGCTCCTGCGCACAGCCTCGGGCACCTACATGAGGACTCACATGCCCACCTCAGGTGCCTGCGTATGCTCCTGTGTTTCTGAGTGTGTGCACGCACACACCTGGACTGTGTATGCACATCATCCTACAAGCATGATCACATACACACCCACACGGACAGGCTTGCTCAGTCACTCACTCCATGCCCACCCTGTCTCTCCTCTGTGCAGGGGGCGAGTACTTCAGTGATGAGCAGATGCGGTTCCGGGCCCCGCTGCTGTACGAGCAGTACATCGGACAGTATCTCACCCAGGAGGAGCTTAGTGCCCGCGCCCCGACCCACCAGCCCCCCAAGCCCGGGTCCCCTGGCAGACCCACCTGCCCACTCTCCAACCTGCTGCTCCAATCCTACGAGGAGCGGGAGCTGCAGCAGCGGCTGCTCCAACAGCAAGAGGAGGAGGAGGCCTGCTTGGAGGAAGAGGAAGAGGAGGAGGACAGTGATGAGGAAGGTGAGGGCCAGTAGCAGGGAGACCCCAGATTCCAGACACCCCAGTCTTGGGCCTGCTTGTCTCCACTTCTTGGCAGCAGACTGGGCCCCCAGCCTGCAAAAGCCAACTCTGTGTCCCTCCCCTGACCGGCCTGACCCTCTCCCTGTGTGCCCTTCCAAACCTGTAGCATCCCTGCCCCCCCATTCCTCCAAGGCACCAAATGATCCCTCGCAAACAGGTCTTTGCGCAGGCCATTCCCTTTGCCAGGAATGCCTCTCCTCCCACCCTTCAGGTCTCATCCTGACCCAAGGATACGGTCTCCAGAGCACTGTATGGTCATGCGATTGCATGCCCCTGGAGGGCAAGGACCAGGGCCATCTCTGTCAATGCTGTGTTCCCAGAGCCACCCAGCACAAGGCTGGGCACAGAAGCAGCAGCTCTCTGTGGACTGTGTTCAGTGCCTGCCCGAGTACACCCTCATTCACACCCCCTCTGGTCTCCCTCTGCAGACCAGAGGTCAGGCAAGGACTCGGAGGCCTGGGTCCCTGACTCAGAGGAGAGGCTGATCCTTCGAGAAGAGTTCACCAGCCGGATGCACCAGCGCTTCCTGGATGGCAAGGACGGGGACTTTGACTACAGGTGCTCCTGTGCCCACCACCTCCCCATCCCCCAGCCCAGCATCCCACAGCCTCTGGCCACATGCAGAGCCCTGGCCAAGCTGTGGGGGCCTCCCTTCATGGAGCTGGAAGGCCCTGAAACAGTTCTAGGATGTGGACTGTGGGGTTGAACAGCCAAAGGAGGAGGCTGGGTGACCTTGGATGAGCCCTGTCCATGTCAGACCCTCAGTCTCCTCACCTGTAAGGCAAGGGGTGAGCAGGGATGACGTATAGTTCAGTATCAATGATACCCTGAAACACTTCCCCTCCTGGCAGGTGGCAGAGGCTACTACCCCACCTCCCTCCAAGTGTCCCTTGGAAGCCCAACCTCTTCCCCAGGACCTTGGACCTCCTCATGCTGCAGGAAGTAACCCCTGGCAGGGTTCATGCCCGGCATGGGGGGGCCTGTGCCGACTGCCCCCACAGTTGCCAGTTGTTCATTTCTCCAGTAGCACCCCAGGGCTGAGACACGTGGGCCACCTGCTTTGAAAAGGACCCAGGAGAGAGACGTGTCAGTCAAAGATTGGTTTTGTCATTTAAGGTAGCTTTGCCTTGTGGTCCCAAACACTGGGCCCAGCAGCAGAGGGCTCTCCTTGGTTTCACATCCAGCTTAGATGACATAAGAAATGTGTGACCACACATAGGCAGACCCCACGTCCATCCTGAGGTGGGCTCATCAGGAAAGTGAGAATTGTGATTGCCACTGCCATGGGGCCCAGCCATAGTCACTGGAGCCTCCACCAGTTCTGGGATCCCCAGCTCTTGCATGGAATCTGGCTGCTCCACTTCCAGCCAGGACCACCTGCTCAGAACCCCGGTTCCTGCACGCAGAGAGGGCCTGGACCACGGTGACCCTCAGTCAGCAGGCACTGCCGTTCCTAAGCCAGGGGCCCAGGAAGAAATTGGAGGACCAGTGTGTCCCCTCGGGAGGGCAGCTGTTGGGCTGCAGTGGCCTCGACACGTCCCCCATCTGTGCATTCAGTCAGCATGTGCCGAGCATCTGTGATGTCCACAGGCTCTGGGAATAAGGTGGAGACCAAAACCAAAGAAAGGCTTCCCCGCTTGGAAAAAGGTCCCACTCTAGTCAGGAAGATCAAGAATTTTCTAGCACTTCATCGTGACGGAGTCATGAGGAAAAGTGAAGCATGGGGAGGGAAGTGACTGTGGCCAGGGAAGGCCCCTCTGAGGAGGGGACAGCAAAGGCCTGCAGAAAGTCGGTGGGGGGAGGGGGAGGAGCGTTCCTGGCAGAGGCCACAGCAGGTGCCAGAGCCTTCAGCAGCACCAAGGGACAGAAGGGGCCAGAAGTCACAATAGGTAGGAGATCTCTGAGTGGCCAGATCAAGCTGAGCTTGGCGACCCAAGTGATTGCCACTGGGTTTGCTTGCTGCCTTAGGGCATGGGCAGCTGTCCTGCCTGTGGTGGTGTCTGGCTGGTCCCCGGCCTCTGTCCACTGGAGGGCAGTAGCAAGCCCCAGTGGCGAAGGCAGAATGTCAGAATGCCATGCGGGTAGAATCATCCCCACGTGGTTGTCTGTGGAGAGCCACTGCCTGCTTGGGAACTACTCCCCATGTGTCGCCACATTTTACAACTTTTTAAGAAAAACTAGAGTTTTGGGTTTTTTTTTTTTTTAGACAGGGTCTTCTTTGTCACCCAGGCTGGAATGTTGTGGTTTGATCATAGCTCACTGCAGCCTTGACCTCTTGGCCTGAAGCAAGCCTCCCACCTTAGCCTCCTGAGTAAGCTGGGACTACAGGTGCTTGCCACCACACCTGGCTACTTTTTCCATTTTTTTGTAGAGACAGGGTCTCCCTATGTTGCCCAGGGCTCCAACTGCTGGGCGCAAGCCATCCTCCTGCCTTGGCCTCCCATAGTGCTAGCTTGCAGGTATGAGCCATCATGCCCAGCCCAGAGTTTTTGTGCAAACTCTGATTTGGAAACTGTTTCCTTTAGTTTTAAACCCTAAGAGGCCCACTGTCCCCCTCGGAGGGTCAGCTCTGATGGCTGCCAGCACATGGCCTTTGACATCAGAGTGCCCCAGACCCTTGACCCGGGCATCCTAGGGTCCCAGGAAGACCCAGTCCTTGACAGCCTCCTCCCCCTGCAGCGCAGTAGACGACAACCCCGACTTCGACAACCTGGACATCGTGGCACGGGATGAGGAGGAGAGGTACTTCGATGAGGAGGAGCCTGAGGACGCACCCAGCCCAGAGCTGGATGGGGACTGATGGCCGCCACCCTTCTCACCGCCTGCCCCATCCTCGACCCCAACCAGGCAACTGCTTCCAGGCCAGCTCAGTGACCCTTTCTCTAGGGGGATATCAGGGCGGCGCCCACTGCCCCACACATACCACCATCTCGCTGGGTCTAGTCTCATCTCAGGCAAGCCCACCCCCTCTTGTTTCTGGGGTTCCCTGCCTTTATCCACTCTCCCACCCCGTCCCCTGCCTCTGTTGTTGCCTGTCTGGGCTTCTTTCTGTCTCTCCCTGCCCCCGCTCCCTCTTTCCAGTGCTCTGGCTGGCTGTCTCGCTCTGTCTCCCCTTTTCTCTCTGTCTCCACTGCAGGGCCCAAGGTGAAAGTCCTCCCCTTGCTGGAGGCCAGCTGGCAGGGCCTTTCGTGGCTGGAAGTGGCCGGTTTGGTTCCGGTGCTGACCCCTGGGCCCCGGCGCGGCCACCTCCTGTGCGTCCGTCTCTCCCTCTCTGTTTATGTCTGCACTCTGTTCACACTCAGAGCCTCCTCGCTTCTGTTAGGTTCCCATCTCTCCTTCTGCCTCACTCTGGGCCTCTTGTTCTTTCTGCTTGTACATTTCCATCTCTCTAGGCGTCTGCTGTCACTGTTCCTCTCTATCTGTCTCTCAGCCTTTATCTCTGGGTTTCAATCCCCTGCTCCAGGCTCTGGGCCCCTTCCCCCTTCCCTCAAACCTGGCTGCTGTCGGCTAGGCAGTACGCTGACCACTGAGTAATGCAGCCCCGGGGAGGGAGGAGACCCCGGGGAAGGGAGGCTGGGGTGCAGCTCTCATCTATCCCAAGGACCCAGGCTGGGGGTCACGGGGCCTGCCAGCTTGAGTGTAAGGGGGGGGACTCTACCCCCTCAGCCCCACCAGCCCCCCTCTGCCCAAACACAATTTTCCCTTCCTCCGCCTTCCTCTCCCTCTCCTGTTTACACTCCCCAAATGTGCACAGGCTGTTATCATGGGTCCTGAGTCATCCCACACGCAGCCTGCCCCAGCATCCCTGCCCCCAGCTGGCCGCAGGGCCCGCCCCATGGAGCCCCCTGCCGCCCTAGGCTAATGGGAGCCAGATGGCCGCCTGGTGACTCAGCCACGGGCCTGTGGGAACCCAGGCGTCCCGCCTTCCCATGCCCCCACACCCAGCTCCTGCTCCCGCAGCAGACACACACAGAAGGACCTGGCCACTGTTGAGGGGACGCACAGGCCAAGGGTCAGCAAGACAGGGCCTGGGGACTCCTCATGCCTCTGTGATGGAAGGGTGGCGTCCTGCTGTGGCCGAGCCTGAGGGACCCTCAAAACTACCTCCTGGAGTCCACGGTTCCTGACCTCTGAGCCTCAGCTGTGCCCTCTGGGTCAACCAGAATTTGAGCCAGACAGGGAAAGTGAGAGCCGGATAGAGGGAGACAGATGTTCAGACAGAGCAACTACTAAAGAACGAAAGCCTCCACTATGGAGCGCTTCTGTCCTCTCCAGGCCCGAGCGACAGCCTGGTCAACTAGTGAAATGGGTCAGGGGAAGCCCGGAAAGGTGCTGCTTCCTCAAGGCCACTTGGCCATCAGAGACAGACGTGACACACGAACCCAGGCCTAGGGCCACAAAGGTCCTAGAGACCACCGGGCTGTCCGGCCGGTCAGGTGTCGGGGCCATCCAGAGCCGGCCAGCGTTGGAGGGACAAGTACACACGCAGGCGTCCTCACACAGGAAGGTTGGAGAAGGGTCAGACGGCGGGCCTAACGCCCCGTGCTGGGCACTGTCCTGCACACAGACAGGATCAGGTCATCATGTGGTGATCAGTCTCCGAATCACTGAGTTGGCCCAGCTGTGCTATGTGCTAGGGACTACCGATAGCACTCCTCTGTCACCCAGAGGAGGAAGCGGTTGCCAGGCCCAAGATAACCCAGCAGCCAGCCTCCAGGACCTCGGGGTCACACCTCGGAAAGCCAAGAGTGCAAGATGAGAGCCATATGTCTCTTACGTATCTGCATTTGTGCCCCATTTGTAAGAGCAGAGGGCCTGGGCCACAGGAAAAGTATCAGCCTTTGGTGACAGGCCGATTTTTGACCAGTCTATCATTTGGTCATTAAATTTGTTTACGCTATACTTTGCTATAACGTAAATTTGTTGTGACCGTTTTTAAAAAGCAATGAGAGACACAGAAATTGAGTCAGAATTAGGTTTAGTCAGATGGTCAAGACAGGAGCGTCTAGTTGACAGACAGAGGTGGAGCCGGTCCCAGCAACAGGGATTAGAAGGGGAGACAGGAAGAGAGGTGGAGACAGAGTGGGGCAGGGATGGTGGGAGACACACCCCCTGGTCATTGCCTGGGGGGGGGTGGGCCCCCAGGGAGGCACCTCCCATCCCCCTCCCAGTTCTCCTGGGGTCGGGGTAGGCGGAAAGGCTGAGTCAGGGAGGGCAGGCCCTGCTGGGAGAGAGCCCCTAGGTGGGCATCCGGCCCCCACCCCTGTGTCTCCTGTCCGTCCTGGCCAGTCCTGGCCCTGGCCTGGCGCACTGGCCTGGCCGGCACCCCTGCCCCCCCCCCCCCCCCCCCCCCCCCCCCCCCCCCCCCCCGTGCGTCCTGCCAGAGCTGCCTCCCTGCACTCCCCCTCCAGCTCCTGTTGCTCCGTCCTTCTGTCCACAGTCACTTCTCCCTGCTTCTCTGCGTTTCCTTCCTGCCCGCTGCCTTCCTCCCTCACCGCCACTGCTGTCTTCTGGTTCTGTCTCCGCACCTCTCTAGTTGTCAGTGTCTCCCCATTACTTTCCGTCTCCCCCCTCCTCCCTTGTTTTTCACATGCTTCTCCCTCCCTCCCTCTCCTCCCCACCTTTTCCACTCCTTGTCCCCAGCCATTCTCAGCTCCTGCCACCTTGTTTCCTTGTCCCTTTCTCTGCTGGAGCCTCCCTCTGGGGGCTCTGTTCTACCCTCACTTTGCCCTTTCCCCTCCCTGCTGTGTGTCTTGGCCTGTACCCCAGTCCCCATCTGTCTCCCACACTCTGGGAATCCCAGCTGGGACAACCTGGTTGGAGCCTCACTGGCAGCCCCTGGAAACCCAGAATGAGAGGTCACCACCTCTCGCCCACCCAAAAAGGGCGCAGGAGGGGGCAGCGAGGTTGCGGGGCCTGTCTGTCCAGAAGGAAATGTCTGTGCTGTGGCCTGGTCACCCCCACCCCCTGGACCTGCTGGGCTGCTGCCGCCCCCGGGCCGGGGCTGAGGCCGAGTAAACACAGCAAACACAGCCGACGGCAGCCTGGGATATTTATACCAAGGCTGGGCGTGGGTCCAGTGCCCACCACAGCCCCTGCCCTGCCCTGCCTGCTGCCACAGCCAGCTTCGAGCCAGCGTGGCACCAGCTGGTAAGGGGACGCGCCGCAGAAACAGCCTGTGCTGGGTATGGTGGCCAACAGGCACTGGCCGCTTACGATGCCGGCAGCTTCATGGATGCACCCAGCACACAATGCAGACCCAAGACCCACACTCGCAGCTGCTTGCAATACACACATCCAACCCTGTTGAGAATGTGAAACGCCCTCAATGGTGATGCACAACAGACACACACAACTCCACACACCGCAGTTGCCAGCTCTCCTGTGGGAACACAATGCAGACACCACCTTAGCACCTGCTCACAGCACCCACAGGCTGGAAACACCAGTCCCTGAGACGGACACACAACCCGGAAGTACAGCCCTCCCTCACACACGCATACACCAAGAACCACAGCAAGCATGCTGGACACACCACGTAGACACACAAACATGCTCAGAATACCAGTGACACACACTGATCACAATGCAACCCAGAAAACAACTCACAACTCACCAGTCTCGTGTAAGAACACACACAGCTGGGCGTGGTGGCTCATGTCTGTAGCCCCAGCACTTTGGAAGGCCGAGGTGGGTAGCTCATGAGGTCATGAGTTTGAGACAGGCTAGCCAACATGGTGAAACCCCATCTCTACTAAAAATACAAAAATGAGCCAGGCATGATGGTGGGTGTCTGTAATTTCCAGCTGCTCGGGAAGCTGAGGCAGGAGAATCGTTTGAGCCCAGGAGGCGAAGGTTGCAGTGAGCCGAGATTGTGCCATTGCACTCCAGCCTGTGCAACAGAGCAAGACTCCATCTCACACAAACACACACACACACACACACATTCACACAGATAGATTAACATGCAGAAAACACCCACATTTCAAGTCAAACTTACACTAAAAAATGTACAAATTTATACCCAGAATAACAGTGAAGATGTTCAGAAAAGTATCAGAGACACGATATGCCCCAGATACATGGCCAACTGGCAGAATCAAACAGTGCCAGGGCACAAAACCCACAGAAAATACAACAGCTTGCCCAGCAGAAATACAAAACGCAGACGCACACCCCAGAAATGCGGCACTGCCACAAACACACGGAGCTAACACGTGCTGGGGACACACAAACGAGGCACTCCGTACACACAGCATGCAGGCCCCCAGAACACCCCATTTGAGACACAACTCAAACCACAAAGCTCGCAATCACACAGACATAACAATAAGGTCCTAACACAAATCCACACTGGAACCTCAAACACTCTGCATGTCCAGAGAATGAGGGGGAAGGGGCTTTCTGTCGCTGACCCACCCACCTCCCCGCTCCCCTTCGCTGACCCGGGTTCCAGGCCTGTCGTGGGAGGGGGCAGGAAGGCCTGAGCTGGCCTCCCCCAGCGGCTTCCTGCCCCACGGGGGCCGGACAGGAAGCTGGGGCTCCAGCCGGAACCCAGGCTCCCCCCACGACTTCCCTCTGTGGCCCCGGCTGCCTGCAGAGGCGGGGGCGGGGCGGGAACAGGGCGCGGGGCGTCCCGAACCCCCTGCGCTGCCCCTGTGGTTGGCCACAGGCGGAGGGCAGACTTGTTCCGACGGGGCCGAGCCACCCAGCAGGCTTGGGTGCCAGGGTGGCAGGGCAGGGGCAGCCCGCACGCGGCCAGGGAAGGTGCTGAACCCACACTTTCCCCTCCCCGCCCTGCGGGGCTGTGCCAGCTCAGCCGGCAGCCCCGGGCAGGTGGGCGGGGTGTGTCACGAGGGCGGGGCAGACAGGCTGACCACACCGCGAGTGCGCAGCCAGCACTTGTCCTCAGGCTGAGGCACGAGCTGGGGCTGGGCGTGTGAGGGCTGCGTCTGCCACCCTGGGGGTGTGTCTGCTCTGTCTGGGACCCTGGGTGTGACAGTGTATCTGGGCGTGACGGGGTCGCCTGCAGTCTGTGGGGCCCTGTGGGACTCCCCAGGCTGGAGCTGTGCGTGTGTGGCGGAGGGTGTGGGATGTCAGACTGAGTGGGTAAGACCAACCTGCTGTCTGTGCGGTTGTGACGCGTCAAACCTCCGTGTGGGGTGTGTCTGGTGGGATTGTGACGGGTCCGACCGTGGACAGGCACCCTGGGGCTGTTTGTGACTGTGACCCCGTGGGAGAGGAGGCAGCTGCTGGGGGATCCATTTCCTGTTGGGGCTGTGATGCCGCGATGTGTGTGCGCGCATGACACTGTCTGTTTGAATCAGTGTCTGGTGTATGGTGGTTGCGACCATGACCCTATGGAATATATTTGTATTACTGTGTTGCGCCAGGTCCCCGTTGAAGTCTCTGCTCCTGTTGTGTCCCAGTGAGGCTCCCAGGCTGGGCGGTGTTTATGCGATGGGCTGGCACTCTATTTGTATCTGTGTGTATGTGGGCTGCAGCTGCCGCCAAATGACACAGCCCACGTGTTCTGGGCCCTGCAGGAGTGTCTGTGTTCACGGCGGCTGTGAGAAGTGAATGTTTGCGGCCACCATCCGAGTTTCCCCCCGTGTGAGTATGTCTGTATGTGTACATGCGCCGCATCCTCCCAGGGCTGCAGCGATGACAGCCGTGTCACTGTGTCCTACACTTGTGACTGCCTCTTGGGGCCAGGCCTCAGCGTCTCTATACCTATCCACTTGTTGGCACGTCCTTGCATAGTGAACTCCTCCTGCTTCCCACTCCTTTCTCTGCCTCACCCCTCTGTGCTTCTGGACCTGGGGCTGGAGGAGTCACCACATTTCTACCCCTAGGCTGAGCTGGGAGGGCCCCAGGACCCTGGCACCCAGACCCACTGCTGCCAACAGCTCTCATGCCCACAGGCAAAGAAATCACAGCAGTCACACTGTCCTCCCTCCCAGGAGGAGAATCACTGGGCTTGGGGAAGTGAAACCTGGGAGAAAGAGTGGAAACTGAGAGGCAGGAGAAAGAGGAAGCAGGAGAGAATTCAGGAGTGGGACCATAGCAGATGGGAAGAGATGGAGACAGCAGAGGGAGACCCACTGATGGCCACTGATCCTTGACCTCCCAGGATCAAGTGATCCTCGCACCTTAGCCTCCAGAGTAGCTGGGACCACAAGCGTACATTTAAAAAGAAAATGTTTTGTGGCCAGGCACGGTGGCTCACACCTGTAATCCAAGCACTTTGGGAGGCTGAGGAGGGTGGATCATCTGAGGTCGGGAGTTCAAGACCAGCCTGACCAACATGGTGAAATCCCGTCTCTACTAAAAATACAAAAATTAGCTGGGCGTGGTGGCACACGCCTGTAATCCCAGCTACTCTGGAGGCTGAGGCAGAAGAATTGGTTGAACCCGGGAGGCAGAGGTTGCAGTGAGCCAAGATCGTGACATTGCACTCCAGCCTGGGTAACAAGAGCAAAACTTGATCTCAAAAAAAAATGTTTTGTAGAGATAGAGTCTCACTTTGTTACCCAGGCTGGTCTCAAATCCCTGGATTCAAGTAATCATCCCATCTCAGCCTCCCAAAGTGCTAGGATTACAGCCGTGAGCCACCCCACCTGGCCTGAACTACTTTTATTGTCTTCCTCAGCATCCCCCACTAAAGCAGGTTCCTGGTAGGCAGGAATTCCTCCCTCAACCTCTCTGTGCTTCAGTTTCCTCACTTTTTTTTTTTTGTTTCTGAGACGGAGGAGCACAGTGTGGAGATCTTAGCTCACTGCAACCTGCGCCTCCCAGGTTCAAGAGATTCTCCTGCCTCAGCCTCCCGAGTAGCTGGGATTACAGGCATGCACCACCACACATGGTTAATTTTTGTATTTTTAGTAGAGACAGGATTTCACCATGTTGGCCAGGCTGGTCTCAAACTCCTGACCTCAGGGGATCTACCCACCTCAGCCTCCCAAAGCACTGGGTTTACAGGCGTGAGCCACCGTGCCTGACCTCCTCACCTTTAAAATGGGTGTTTTATCAGAGTCCCTGCATCTCAGTGTTGCTATGGTGGTTGAATGAGGTCACTAAGGCACTTAAAACAGTGCCCAAGGTGCTCAATAAATAGATCTAACTACCAGCAGGGATCAGTAGTGTTCCCCACTGGTCGCCTGTGCCTTGATGCAAGGCGAATGGTGCAGACAGGCAGGAGGTGGTGGACAGGGAGGGAGATGGGGTGGGAGTAGGGAAACGTCAGGGAGGGAGATCCCAGTCAGGCGTCCAGTGACACAGAGATCCGAAGTCCTCTCTCCACCTTTAATGGAGCCCCAGGTGGGCTTGGGGCACGGGTGTCCTTAAATACAGCCCCCATAGGCAAGGCAGTGGGGGCGGGGTGGGGCGGGGAGGGGCGGGGCCGGGCCTGCCGGGGCGGGGCGGGGAGGGGCGGAGCCTCAGCTGCACTTGCAGGAGCGCACGATCATGTTGGACAGCTGCTCCACCTTGGGCTTGCGGCCCACGTAGTACACGATGGGCAGCGGCTCCAGCGCCTGCGGCACACAGCACGGCGCCGCTGAGGCACCCGGGTTATGCTGGTTGTACAGGGCCAGGACCTGCGGGCGGTGGACGGGTCAGGGTCAGGGCTCAGGGCTAGAGGAAGACAGCCCTCCACTCCCCAACCCCCACTCCCCCAGCTGCAACAGCCTCTTCCGCTTTGTCTCTCCCCGCATGTCAGTCCGCATCTTCCCATCTCCAATTCGGTCTCTCTTATCTTCTTCCATCCTATCTTATTCTGTCTCTCCCACCTGTCTGATTTTCTTTTTTTTTTTTTTGAGACGGAGTTTCACACTGTTGCGGGGGCTGGAGCGCAGTGGCGCGATCTCCGCCTCAGCCTCCCAAGTAGCTGGGATTACAGGCATGCACCACCACGTCCAGCTAGCTTTTTGTATTTTTAGTAGAGACAAGGTTTCACTATGTTGGCCATGATGGTCTCGGACTCCTGACCTTGTGATCCACCTGCCTCGGCCTCCCAAAGTGCTGGGATTACAGGCGTGAGCCACTGCGCCCGTCCTGATTTTCCTTCTCAGTCTGTCCCTCTTCTTGTTCGCCTCTTGCCTTGTTGTGTACCTGTCTTTGTCTCTCCTTGCCATAACTCTGTGTCTGTATCTGCCAGTGCCCGTCTGCCTCTCTCATTCTGTCTCTCCATTTCTCTCTGCGTTTTTCCTTCCATCTCCTTGTCTCTCTTCTCCGCTTCACCCCCATCCCTCTGTTACTTCAGCTCTGTGAGTCTTCGTTTCTCATGCCTCTCTCCCCATCTCTTTATGCATTCCCCTCCCCGCCCCATCCCTCTTTCTTTCTCCCCATCCTGCCAACTCGTTTCTCTGACTTTATTGTCTTTCTCTCTCCTCTTCCTCCATCCTGGCTCCCCCCAGCGCATCTCCTACCCCCGTGGGCCAGACGTACCTTGCTGTACTGTGTGTCCAGGCTCCAAATATAGGGGCAGGGCCCCAGGCAGAAGTTGGCGTGGTAGCCCTTGGGCTCATGGATCCACTTCCAGCCGAGGTCCTTGCGGAAGTCAATGTACAGCTGCCGCACGCAGCAGTTCTTCTCCGTGGAGCTGCAGGCAGGAGAGACAGTTGTCAGGGGCATGGAAGGGCTGCCACCACAGGAGCTGCGTGCCCCTTGTCCCCAGGTGTGTGTGTCACCCTAGGTTGCCCCCCCAGCCCTGTCTCCATCTGGGTCTCCCTGTGATAATAGTAATAGTCATGATAATCACTAACAGATGAAGCACTTCCTCCAGTCCAGTACTGTGCTAAGAGCATTGTAATAATTATCTCATGCAAAGGCGCAGTGGGTCACGCCTAGAATCTCAGCACTTTGGGAGGCTTTCTCTGGGCACTTTCTTTCTCTGAGTCTTCTCTGAGGGTCAGCTAGGGGCGAAGAGCAACCGTCCCGAACTCCTGGTTCAATCCAGTTGAGATTGTGGCCTTGCTTAGACCCCTTAAGAGACAGCCACCTGCGGGAGCACAACTCAGCCTTTCAGACCCCCAGCCTCCTGGCGGGTGGATTGCCTGAGGTCAGGAGTCCGAGACCAGTCTGGCCAACATGGTGAAACCCCATCTCTACTAAAAATACAAAAAAATTTAGCCCGGTGTGGTGGCATGTGCCTGTAATCCCAGCTACTCGGGAGGCTGAGGCAGGGGAACTGCTTGAACCTTGGAGGTGGAGGTTGCAGTGAGCCAAGATTGCGCCACCACACTCCAGTCTGAGAGCAAGACTCTGTCTCAAAATATGTAAATAAATTAAATTTAAAAAATAAATAATAAATAAAACAATTATGCAATGCTTAAGCCTGTAAGAAGCCAGACGACCATCCACCGGGAACTAAATAAATGATGCTATGCCCACACCCTGGAACATAAAAAATAACATAGCTCTATGTATACTGATCTGCTCTATTTGTGCAACAAATGTTTACTGAATTACTACTGTGTGCCAGGCTGGGATCTACTGGGGACTGGGGGCAAATGAAACAGTTAGAAATAGGCTAGGCGTGGTGGCTGCCACCTTCAATCCTAGTACTTTGGAAGGATGATGTGGGAGGATCACTGGACCCAGGAGTTCGAGGTTGCAGTGAGCTATGGCCACAGCACTGCACTCTAGCCTGGACAACAAAGCACAAGACCCTGTCACTAAAAGAATTTTAAAAAATTTTTAGATTTAAAGAGACATTTGGGAGGAGTACCCAGAAAAAATAAATAAATAAATAAAATAGACAGAAATCTCTGCCCTCTAGGTTCATGCTGTAAATTGTCGTGTCACTCCTCTGCTCTGAACCTGGCTCCATCTCATGGCATATGCCCAAGTCCTCATCATGTGCCACAAGGTGCTACCGAATCTGGCTGATCTCCACTCCCTCCCTCTCATGCCTACTCCACTGCAGCCACACAGATGTCCTGTCCGTTCCTCAGACAGTCTTATCTCAGGGCCCTGCATCTGCGGTTCCCTCTGCCTGGCTTGCTAGTCCCACAGATAACCAACCACTCCAGCATGTTCGTTCATTTCATTTATTCTTTCTTTTCCTAATTTTTTTTTTTTCGAGGTGGAGTCTTGCTCTGTCACCCAGGCTGGGGTGCAGTGCCACAATCTCGGCTCACTGCAACCTCTGCCTCCCGGGTTCAAGCAATGCTCCTGCTTCAGCCTCCCTAGTAGCTGGGATTACAGGTGAGTGCCACCATACCTGGCTATTTTTTTGGTATTTTTAGTAGAGATAGAGTTTCACCATGTTGACCAGGCTGGTCTTGAACTCCTGACCTTGTGATCCACCCAACTCAGCCTCCCAAAGTGCTGGGATTACAGACACGAGCCACCGTGCCTGGCCCATTTATTCTTTTTAATTTTTTATTCTTTTTAGAGACAGAGGCTCACTATGTTGCCCAGGCTGGTGTTGAACTCGGTCTCCAGGGATCCGCGCCGCAGCCTCTCAAAGTGGTGAGATTACTGGTGTGAGCCACCTTGCCTGGCCCCTTCGATTCATTTAAACCTTAGCTCAAATGTCCTTCACTCAGGGAGCCTTATCTCCTAAAGCAGTGCCTGGAATGCAGTAGGTACTCAATAAATATCAGTTATACGACTGACGATCACCTCCTCAGAGATACCTTTCTGAGCCATCCTTTCCAAAATATCCAAGTGACTAGTTAGTTCCATTCAGTGCAATACGGTATTACAGTGATGCAAGAAAATATATAAATGTCTGCATTTGAAATGGGGCAAAATCATCAGTGAAGCTAGATGAGAGTTTACAGACATTCATTATCTTATCTTCATTTCTTTTGTATACATTTGAAATTTTTTTCCATAATAAAGCAATTTAAATCAGAATAGGAAAAATAAAAAAGAAAAAGTTGAGGGTGACTTTTTTTCTTTTTTTTTTTGAGACAGAGCCTCACTCTGTCACCCAGGCTGGAGTGCAGTGGTACCGTCTCGGCTCACTGCAGCCCCGGCTCATAGATTGGTGGGGCCAGCGGGGCGCAGGGGTTCACGCCTGTCATCCCAGCACTTTGGGAGGTTGAGGCAGGCAAACTTGAGGACCCTGTCGATACTAAAAATTCAAAAATTAGCTGGGCGTGGTGGCACGCGCCTGTAGTCCCAGCTTCTCGGGAGGCCGAGGCAAGAGAATTGCTTGAACCCAGCTTCAAGTGGCACCAGATACCCTGGAGGCAAGACAAAGCCTTTCCAAGAGCCACGGAAGCCTGAGAAGGGAGTCAGGAAACGGATCCCTGTGAGCTCAGCCTGGTCCCACCCAATTTGGTTGCACCTCAGTTTCCTCATCTGTTCAGAGGTAGGAGCTACCAGATCAAATAAGGCATTAACCTGAGGGCCAAGGGGGCATCATGGATAGGCTTGGGGAGGGCTCTGAACACCTGAGATCATATGCACATGTGTGTGTATGTGTATGTGCTTACATTTCTGGGGAAAAGGTTTCTGGCTTTCACTTTCTCACAGGAAGTCCTAAACACACAAAAGGGGAAGAACTAGTGTCCAGAATAATATCATCTTTTTGTTTTGTTTTGTTTTTTGAGATGGAGTTTCACTCTTGTTGCCCAGGCTGGAGTGTAATGGCATGATCTCAGCTCACCGCAACCTCCACCCTCCCGGGTTCAAGCAATTCTCCTGCCTCAGCCTCCCGATTAGCTGGAATTACAGGCATGCGCCACCACACCTGGCTAATTGTGTTTTTTTTTAGTAGAGACAAGGTTTTTCCATGTTGGTCAGGGTGGTCTCGAACTCCCAACCTCAGGTGATCTGCCTGCCTTGACCTCCCAAAGTGCAGGGGTTACAGGCGTGAGCTACCGTGCCCAGCCCAGAATCATCTTTAATTTCCAGTTCAATCCTAGCTGGGACTCTGAGGTCCTCGGATTTGAACGTCTGTGATACTTTTTTTTTTTTGAGACGGAGTTTCGCTCTTGTTACCCAGGCTGGAGTGCAATGGCGCGATCTTGGCTCACCGCAACCTCTGCCTCCTGGGTTCAGGCAATTCTCCTGCCTCAGCCTCCTGAGTAGCTGGGATTACAGCGTGTGCCACCATGCCCAGCTAATTTTTTGCATTTTTAGTAGAGACGGGGTTTCACCATGTTGACCAGGATGGTCTCGATCTCTTGACCTTGTGATCTACCCACCTCGGCCTCCCAAAGTGCTGGGATTACAGGTGTGAGCCACTGTGCCCGGCCCCACTTTTTTTTTTTTTTTTGAGATGGTGTTTCACTCTTGTTGCCCAGGCTGAAGTACAGTGGCATGATCTTGGCTCACCACAACCTCCTCCTCCTGGGTTCAAGTGATTCTCCTGCTTCAGCCTCTCGAATAGCTGGGACTACAGGCGTGTGCCACCACGCCTGGCTAATTTTTTGTATTTTTAGTAGAGATGGGGTTTCACCGTGTTAGCCAGAATGGTCTAGATCTCCTGACTTTGTGATCTGCCCACCTCAGCCTCCCAAAGTGCTGGGATTACAGGCCACCTGGCCTAGCTGTGATACTGTTATCCAAGTCAGCAGCTCTCCAGTGAGCTCACAGGACCAGTGGCAGCATCACCTGGGGACTGTGGGAAATGCAGAGTCTCAGGCAGCACCCCAGGCCACTGAAAGAAGAAACTGTGTGGGGCTGGGAACAACTGTCCATGCTGAACAAGCCCTCTAGGTGATCCTCTGACTCATTTTTTCAGGATACATTCAGGGCCTACCACGCTCTGGGCCCTGGGATACCCAGGGCCCTTGCCTTCGCAAAGCCTTTTCCGTCCAGTCTCTCAAGACCTCGGCCGGGTGTAGTGGCTCACACCTGTAATCACAGAACTTTGGGAGGCCAAGACGGGTGAATCGCTTGAGCCCAAGAAATTTGAGACCAACCTGGGGAGCATAATAAGACCCTGCCTCTACAAAAAATTGCCGGGCATGGTGGCTCACGCCCGTGATCCCAGCACTTTGGGAGGCAGAGGCGGGTGGATAAGGTTAGGAGATCAAGACCATCCTGGCCAACACAGTGAAACCCTGTCTCTACTAAAAATACAAAAATTACCTGGGCGTGGTGGTGCACACCTGTAATCCCAGCTACTCGGGAGGCTGAGGCAAGAGAATCACTTGAGCCCTGGAGACAGAGGTCGCAGTGAACGAAGATCTCGCCATTGCACTCACTCCAGCCTGGGCAACAGAGCCAGACTCCATCTCAAAAAAAAAAAAAAAAAAAAAAAAAACAGCCAACAGAGACTGTTTGTTGAATCAAAGATCTACTTGGGCCCCAGGGGAGCCCGAGAGGCCTCATATCCACCTTGGATATTGGAGAACGGGGTTAGGGAGAAGGTTGTGTGCAAGCTGCTTTGAGAACACATTTTCCTATGAAAGTTTTTTTTCCAGTCTTTCTAAGGTTCAATCAGGTATATATATAGACTTTTTTGAGATGGGGTCTTGCTCTGTCACCCAGGTGGAGTACAGTGGTGCAACCTTGGCTCACAGCAACCACCACCTCCCAAGTTCAAGCCATTCTTCTGGCTCAGCATCCTGAGTACCTGGGATTACAGGTGCGCACCACCACACCCAACTAAATGTTTTTGGAGATGGGGTTTCACCATGTTGGCCAGGCTGGTCTCGAACTCCTGACCTCAGGTGATCCACCTGCCTCGGCCTTCGAAAGTGCTGGGATTACAGGCATGAGCCACTCCACCCAGCTGGAAGGTTTCAGACTACACAAAAGCAGCTTAAACAATGATCAACTCACAGCCAATTTCCATTGCATCTCTACCCCGTCCACTCACACTGTATTATCTCTCTCTCTCTCTTTTTTTTTTTTTTTTGAGATAAGGTCTCGCTCTGTCATCGAGGCTGGAGTGCAGTGGTGCAGTCTTGGCTCACTGCAACCTCCCCGGGTCAAGCGACTTTCCTGCTGTAGCCTGCCAAACAGTGGGGACTACAGGCACGCGCCACCACGCCCAGGTAATTTTTGTAATTTTAGTAGAGGCAGGGTTTCACTGTGTTGTCCCAAACTCCTGACCTCAGGTGATCCACACACCTCAGCCTCCCAGAGTCCTGGGATTACAGGCATGAGCCACCGTGCCCAGCCGCATTTTTGTATTTTTAGTACAGAGAGGGTTTAATCATGTTGGCCAGCCTGGTCTTGAACTCCTGACCTCAAGTGATCCACCACCCGCCTCAGCCTCCTAAAGTGCTGGGATTATGGGCGTGGGCCACCATGCCTGGCCTCTCTTAGGACTTTTTCAGAATCCACAGAATCACCTCCCTCTCTTTGTATATATATTCAGGGTTAACTATATATAGACTGACCCTTGAACAACATGAGCATGAACTACGTGGTCCTCTTACAAAATACACCAGGGCAACTTTTTCTTCTGCCTCTCTCACCCCTGAGACAGCAAGACCAACCCTTCTTCTTCCTTCTCCTCCTTAGCCTACTCAACGTGAAGACCTTTGTGATAAGCCACTTCTGTTCAATGGGTGGAAAATATAATTCTTCTTCCTTATGATTGTCTTAAGTACGTTTTCTTTTCTCTATCTTATTTTTTAAATACAGGATATAGGCCAGGAGTGGTGGCTCACGCCTGTAATTCCAGCACTTTGGGAGGCTGAGGCAATCAGATAACTTGAGGTCAGGAGTTCAGGATCAGCCTGGCCAACACGGTGAAACCCCATCTCTACTAAAAATACAAAAATTAGCCAGGTGTGGTGGCGTGTGCCTGTAATCCCAGCTACTTAGGAGGCTGAGGCGGGAGAATCGCTTGAACACGGGAGGCAGAGGCTGCAGTGAGCCGAGATTTCGCCATTGCCCTCCAGACTGGGTGACAAGACTGAAAATCCTTCTCCAAAAAAAAAAAAAAAAAAAAAAAAACCCACCAAAAATACAGGATATAGGCCGGGAGCAGTGGCTCATGCCTGTAATCCCAGCATTTTGGGAGGCTGAGGCTGGTGAAACCCTGTTGCTTAACATTTCCTCTGTTCCTGTCTTTCTAGAAAACTGTTGGTTGGGATCTACAGTTCTGATTGGGTTTGACTTTTTTTTTTTTCATAGACAGGGTCTCGCTGTGTCCTGAAGTGCAATGGCGTGATCCCAGCTCACTGCAGCCACAACCTCCTGGGCTCATGCACTCCTGCCTCAGCCTCCCAAAGGTAGCTGGGACTACAGGCACACACAACCCAGGCCAGCTAGTTTTTTAGTATTTTTTGTGGAGAGACAGGGCTTTACCATGTTGCACAGGCTGGTTTGGAACTCCTGGAACTCCTGAGCTCAAGCGATCTGCCTGCCTTGGCCTCCCAAAGTGCTGGGATTACAGGTATGAGCCACCGCACGGGGCCTTCAGGTTTCATTTTTTGGCAGGACTTCCTAGGTAACGTTGGGTCCATCCCTACGGAAGCTCACATGACTGGCTGTCTCCTTTCTAATGTCAGCTGCTGTTGGCACTCAAGACCTCAGTTTGTTCCTTCACAGGGTTGCTGGGCTGGTGGCGCTAAAATCTGATGGTGAAGGAGTCTGGGAGCAGGGCTGATTTTCTGGCAGAGGAAAAGCAGGTCACAAAGCCCAAGACACCACCAAAGTATTTTAAGCAGGGGAGGAATGAGGTCAGATGATCACTTTAATTTTACAACATTCTAACTCTCCATTTCAACTTTCTAGGAATCCACCATTTCAGCTTCCTTAGATTGCAGGATTAGTATTCCAGCATCCTACGATTCTGACATGCTGACAGCATTTTCAACTTTCCAGGATTCCTACTTTCCAACCTTTGAGGATCTTGGCATTCCTGAATTCCAGTCTGCCAGTACTGCATCCCGACATTCTGCAGTTCCGAGCCCATCACTCAAGAGGTTCAAGCTAACATTTTTCTTTCTTTTTTTTTTTTTTGAGATGGTGCAATCTCAGCTCACTGAAACCTCTGCCTCCCAGGTTCAAGCAATTCTCCTACCTTAGCCTGAGTACCTGGGTAGCTGTAGTTCCAGCTGAGTAGCTAAGATTACAGGTGCCCACCACCATGCCCGGCTAATTTCTGTATTTTAATAGAGATGGGATTTCACCATGTTGGCCAGGCTGGTCTTGAACTCCTGACCTCAGGTGATCCGCCCACCTTGGCCTCCCAAAGTGCTGGGATTACAGGCATGAGCCACCATGCCCGGCCTGCTGCCACTTTCTATTCATAAATTCCCAGCATTCTAAGATTCTAACATGCCAGCACTGAGTCACAGCATGCTGGAATACCAATATTCTGGCTTTCTCCAACTCCTACATTTGTGGGTGTGAATATTTCAAAACAGAATTCTACCATTGTGAGCCCAATATTCGAAGATTCCAGTCTGCCAACACTGGTATCTGCATTAGGCCAATGGTGTAGGAATTCCACATGGGCCATCTTCTCATTGTGCGTTCCCAAATTCTAGGATCCCAATGTTTCATCTTTCCTTCAGTCCAACCTTCACCATTTCAGTAATTAACACCAAATTTTAGCACTCTAGAATCCCAGCATTCTAGACCCTCAACCTGCTAACAAGTTAGGGATCCAGGATGGTGACCTTCCAACTTTATTCCAACATTCTCAGGGTTCAGCTTCCTAACATTCTGTGATTCCAACGCTCCAGCAAGAAAGCAGCCTGATCCCAACATTACAAGACTCCCACTTATTTGTTTGTTTTTTGTTTTTTGAGACAGTCTCACTCTGTCGCACAGGCTGGAATTTGGTGGCGCGATCTTGGCTCACTGCAACCTCTGCCTCCCAGATTCAAGTGATTCTCCTGCCTCAGCCTCCCAAGTAACTGGGATTACAAGTGCCCACCCTCATGCCTGGCTAATTTCTGTATTTTTAGTAGAGACGGGGTTTCACCATGTTGTCCAGGCTGGTCTCAAAACTCCCCACCTCAGGTGATCCGCCTGTCTCGGCCTCCCAAAGTGCTGGGATTACAGCCTCTCAAAGCCCAGCACAAGACTCCCAGTTCTTACACCCTAGACCCCATCCCCTAAGCCCTTCAAGCTTCAGCTTTAGCCCTCCCTTTAGGAGACAGATGCTCAGCCCAAGCACAGCATCAGCCAGGTGTCCAACCTGGAACACCTGGTCAGCAGATGGCAGTCATGCCCCCAGCCTAGAAGGCTGCAAGGTTCACCTGAAGCAGTAGTTGGTGTCCAGGGCTCTGCGGTGCCGGGAGCTTTGCAGATGCTGGGCTCTCTCCAGCGGGGTGGCCATGAGGAGCAGGAAAGGCCGGTTCATGCCATGAATGGTGGCCAGATCACCTCGGCGGCCAGTAGAGAACCCTGCTTTGGTGTGGGAGTCAGAGGATAGGGGACATATACAGACACTCTCAGAGGGACAGACAAGTGAGGCACGGGGCAGATGAGGACACACACACGCACACAAATCACAGCTGGGCATGGCCAGGGAAGCGGGTCTTACCGTTGATGTCCACTTGCAGTGTGTTAACTTGGCTGTCACAGGAGCAGTGGGCGCTAAGGCGAAAGCCTTCAATTTCCCCTGTAGCAGTGGGGAGAGGGAAGCCAGTCTGTGGGTGTAGCTCACCCAGCCCCTGGAAGAAGAGGAAGGAAGGAGCAAACCCCAGGGGGTTCCTTCCTGCCTCCCCTGCCCACCCCGCTCTGCCCTCTCTGCAGCTCTCTTGCTTCATTTATTTATTTATTTATTTGAGACAAGGTCTCGCAGCCTCAACCTCCCAGGCCCAAGCAATCCTCCCACCTCAGCCTCCCAAGTAGCCAGGCATGTGCCACCATGCAAGACTAATTTTTTTTTTTTTTTGAGACAGAGTCTGGCTCTGTTGCCCAGGCCGGAGTGCAGTAGCATGATCTTGGCTCACTACAACCTCTGCCTCCCAGGTTCAAGCAATTCTCCTGCCTCAGTCTCCCAAGTAACTGGGATTACAGGCACGTGACACCATGCCTAGCTAATTTTTTGTATTTTTAGTAGAGATGAGGTTTCATCATGTTAGCCAGACTGGTCTGCAACTCCTGACCTCAGGTGATCTGCTAGCCTCAGCCTCCCAAAGTGCTGGGATTATAGGCGTTAGCCACCGCACCCGACTTACACAACTAATTTTTAAATTTTCTATAGAGACAGGGGTCTCACGATGTTGCTCAGGCTGGGCTCAAACAATCCTCCCACCTTGGCCTCCCAAAGCGCTGGGATTACAGGGGTGAGCCAGCACACCTGGCCAGCATCAGTCTCCTGAATGAATGAGTGGATGATGCTTTCTAAGGTCCTACAAAGTGCCAGAGCCTATGCTGTGTGCTTGGGACTCAGCATTGACCAAGACAGATGAGCTCCTTCTAGGCCTCTGTGGAACAGCCCAGAACACTCCTCCCGGTGCCTTCCTGCTCCCTAATCCCTATTTTTTATTTTATTTTTTCAGGCAGAGTTTCGCTCTTGTTGCCCAGGCTGGAGTGCAATGGTGCAATCTTAGCTCACTGCAACCTCTGCCTCCCAGGTTGAAGCAATTCTGCCTCGGCCTCCCAAGTAGCTAGGATTACAGGCGTGCGCCACCACGCTGGCTAATTTTGTATGTTTAGTAGAGACAGGGTTTCACCATGTTGGTCACGCTGGTCTCGAACTCCTGACTTCAGGCGATCCGCCCACCTTGGCCCCCGCAAAGTGCAGGGATTACGGGCGTGACCCACTAAGCCCGGCCATCCCTACTTTTTCATGTGGCCAAACTACTACTTATCCTGTGAGTCTCCACATAATCACCTTCACCCAGTAAGCCCTCCTAGACTCCCCGGGTGGGTCCAGGTGCCTTTTCTGAGCTCCCAACAGTGCTTAGGGTGTCCCCTTCCCAGATGCCTCCCTGTCCCAGCCTTGGCCTCTCTATCCATGCCTCCCTGTCTCACCTTTGATCATTCTAGGTCATTACTGCCTGGTGGGGCCTTGACAAGATCTCTTAGATGTCCAGAAGTGACTATGGACCCCATGAGAGCAGAACTGAGGGCTGTCTTGGTTGCCACTGTGTTCCCCATGCCACCCAGCACAGGGCCAGGCACACTGCAGGAACCTGTGGGTAATTATTGAATAAAAGCATAACTGAGAGGGAGGTGAGGGAGAGAGATGTGGGCATCATGGACCCTGCCAGGAACAGGACAGAGACAGTCATCTCCTGGACAGATCACATGAGTTAGGCCCTCCCTGGCCTCTGGGCCTTTGCACAGGCTGTTCCCTTTGCCTGGAATACTTTTTTTTTTTTTTTTTTTTTTTGAGATGGGCTCTCACTCTGCTACGTAGGCTGGACTGCAGTAATGCGATTATGGCTCACTGCAGCCTCGACCTCCCAGGCTCCAGTGATTCTCTACCTCAGTCTCCCAAGCAGCCGGGACTACAGGTGCACACCAGCAGGCATGGTTAATTTTTGTATTTTTGTAGAGACCGGGTTTTGCCACGTTGCCCAGGCTGCTCTCAAACTTCTGATCTCCAGCGATCCATCCTCCTTGGCCTTCCAAAGTGCTGGGATTACAGGTGTGAACCACCATGCCCAGCCCCAGAATACTCTCACAACCCTCCTTTTCCTGACCATTCTACTCATTTCTATAACATCAGCTCAGGAGCCCCTCCTCCAGGAAGCTCTCCCTGATTGCAGGCTGGGTCAGGCACCTCCTTTGGGCTCTCCATCCCAGCCCCACCCACTCTGGGTCATCACTGCCTTACAAGTCTATTCCCCACCTACCCACCAAATGGACCATGAGCTCTGTGAGGGCAACGATGGGGCTGTTTTAGTCATTGCTGTGTCCTTGGCATTGCCCATCACAGGGCAGGGCAGAGAGATGCTCAGGAAATGGAGTAGCCAGTCACTCAGGTTTCCACGCCACAGAGGGGAGCCAGGTCTCAGCCCCTTCACACCAGGACGGACAGGGGTCCTAGGCAAAGTGACCCCAGGACAAACAATGGCGTGGACCCCATTGAGAAACAGGTGGGACACATGAGCGAGCCTCACCTCCGTGGGTCAGCCACTGTCGCACAACTCCAGTGACATCAAAAGACAACCACTCCGTCGAGTCGCTGGGAGCCAGTAGCCGGTTGCTGAGGTATCGCCAGGAATTGTTGCTGTATTTCTAGAGGATGATGAAGGTGGGAGAGAGACAGTGGTAGATGCTGCCACGCCCCCACATATACTAACTGAACCCTTCATCCCATCTGCTCCCCCAAACTGGCTCCCAGAGAGTTCCCAGGCACCACCTACCCTCTCAGACATCCACACTGTACGACCCTGCAGCACCCATCCTCCCCCACAGCACCCGTGAGAGTTGAGATGGAGGGCCAGGCGCGGTGGCTCACACCTGTAATCTCAGCATTTTGGGAGGTCGAGGCGAGCTGATTATGAGGTCAGGAGTTCGAGACCAGCCTGGCCAACATGGTGAAAACCCGTCTCTACTAAAAATACAAAAACTAGTTGGGTATGGTGGTGCACGTCCTCACTATTTGGAAAGCTGAGGCAGGAGAATTGCTTGAGCCTGGAAGACAGAGGTTGCAGTGAGCCAAGATCACACCACTGCATTCCAGCATGGGTAACAGAGCGACACTTCCTCTTAAAATAATAATAAATAAAATAAAATTCTGCTGCTAACATTCTGGGGTTTGCTGAGCATACGGCTCTGCAAATTTGACACCCTGAATTTTTTTTATTATTTTTTTTAAAGATGGGGTTTCACCATGATGGCCAGGCTGGTCTTGAACTCCTGACTTCAGGTGATCCACCCACCTCAGCCTCCCAAAGTGCTAGGATTACAGGCATGAGCCACCGTGCCCAGTGACACCCTGAATTCTAAGTCAGTAATTTAGAAGTCATTTTGTAATTCAAATGTTTGATAATATCCCAAGATTTCCATGTTGAATGAGCCTGAGAAGCTTTAGAAGACTAATGTTCTATAAACCCAAGAGTCAGCCAGTCATGGTGGCTCATGCCTGTAATCCCAGTACTTGGGGAGGCCGAGGCAGGTGAATCATGAGGTCAGGAGATCGAGACCAGCCTGGCCAACATGGTGAAACCCCATCTCTACTAAAATACAAAAAATTAGCTGGGCGTGCTGTGCACGCCTCTAGTCCCAGCTGCTTGGGAAGCTGAGGCAGGGGAATCACTTGAATACAGGAGGCAGAGGTTGCAGTGAGCCAAGATCGTGCCACTGCGCTCCAGTCTGGTGACAGAGCAAGACTTTATCTCACACACATACACACACACACACACACACACACACACACACTCTGTTGCTACTAAAAATACAAAAATTAGCTCAGCGTGGTGGTATATTCCTGTAATCACAGCTACTCAAGTGGCTGAGACAGGAGAATCACTTGAACCTGGGAGGCGGAGGTTGCAGTGACCCAAGATCGTGCCACTGCACTACAACCTGCCTAACAGACCAAGGCTCCGTCTCAAAAGAGAAAGAAATGAAGAAATAAAGAGAGTCCTAGGATTGCACGGTTTGTATTTCCTCTATCCTTCAGGGACTATCTAGGCAGACCTTGTAGTCAGCAGCCTCACAGCTGCCCTGCTGGTCACAGCTCACGCTCTCCAGCAGGAGACCTTCCCTCGGGCTCACATCCTCACCTGGTACAGCTCCACGTGCTGCTCCGCTTTTAACTTGAGCCTCAGCAGACGCAGCTCTGCCCGGGAGAGCAACACGGGTTCAGGTACTGCTTCTCGGAGCTCTGATGTGTTGAAGAACATATATATGCTGTGTGTGCTGTGCTTGAACTTGTCATAGATTTCTAGCAGGGAGAAATGCAGAGAGGCGATCAGGGGTTTGGCAGAGGTGAGGGGAGCTGGTGGTCCCAAGTCTAGGAGTTTTGGAGCTGACAGCTCTGGGGTGGTCAGTCTCATAGGGTTTGCCTCCTTTGGGAATCTAATGCCACTGAGGATCTAACCGGAGGTAAAGCTCAGGCAGTGATGCTCACTTGCCCACCGCCCACCTCTTGCTGTGTGGCCCAATTCCTAACAGGACACAGGCTGGCACTGGTCCTCAGCCTGGGGATTGGGGACCCTTGCCTTAGAGGGCAAGGGCAGATACAGGGGACCAGTAGAAGAGGCTACTGTAATGGTCTAGGTAAGAGATGAAGGGGGATGGGCAGAGGAAATGGTGAGAAGTGCTCAAATTCTGGATCTGTATACTTTGTCTTAAAAAAGCTGAGCTTTTGTTGCTCAGGCTGGAGTGCAATGGCACGATCTGGGCTCACTGCAACCTCTGCCTCCCAGGTTCAAGAGATTCTCCTGCCTCAGCCTCCTGAGTAGCGGGAATTACAGGCACCTGCCACCACGGCCCAGCTAATTTTTGTATTTGTAGTAGAGACGGGGTTTCACCATGTTGGCCAGGCTGGTCTTGAACTCCTGACCTCAAGTGATCTGCCTGCCTCAGCCTCCCAAAGTGCTGGGATTACAGGTGTGAGCCACGACGCCCAAATGACTCTGATACTTTTTAGCTGTGTGACCTTGGGGGAGCAATTTCTCCCCCAGGTTTGTTTCCTACTCTGTAAAATGGGTCCTAACCACACTCCTCTCTCAAGTAGCATCATCTGTCTCAACTAAGGCTGATACCAAGGTGAACCACTCTGTTTGCTCAGGCCTTCCTGGGACTGAGAGCCCCAAACTGCAAGCACCCCTAAAATGCAGAGTAAAGATCAAGGGCACTGGCTTTGGAGTCAGATAGCACCTCGGCCGCCTCTCAGCTGTGTGACCTTGGGCAGTTCACACCCTCTTTCTGAATGTCAGTTCCCTGTTACTCTTTGAAAAACAGCAATAACATTAAGCTCCCTGCATTCCCACCCAGACTCTCCTAATTGAAGCGCTGTGTAACCTTGGGCAAGTGAATTCCTCTCTCTGAACCAGGTGCTCATCTGTAAGACAGGACAGAGTGACTCTAGAACCCATTCCTGGATTATAGGGGGAAATTAGATGACCCAGGTGAAGCCATGTGGCACCAGGTCTGCATACACTGCATACACTCAATCACTGGTCACTCAATCACGTGTTTGTTTAAGAGCATTGGCCAGGTGCGGGGGCTTGCAACTGTAATCCCAGCACTTTGGGAGGCTGAGGCAGGTGGATTACTTGAAGTTGGCCAAGCTGAGTTCAAGACCAGCCTGACCAACATGGTGAAACTCCGTTGCTACTAAAAATACAAAAATTGGCCAGGCATGGTGGTGGGCGCCTGTAATCCCAGCTACTCGGGTGGCTGAGGCACGAGAATCACTTGAACCTGGGAGACGGAGGTTACAGTGACCCAAGATTGTGCCACTGCACTCCAACCTCGGGGACAGAGTGAGACTCCATCTCAATTAAAAAAAAAAAAAAATAGCGAGGCTGGGTACCTATAATCCCAGCTACTCAGGAGGCTGAGGCCGGAGAATCGCTTGAACCCGAGAGGCAGAGGTTATAGTATGGCCAAGAGTAAGACTCTGTCTCAAAAAAAAAAAA
Organism: Sapajus apella; assembly: GCF_009761245.1. NCBI lineage: Eukaryota > Metazoa > Chordata > Mammalia > Primates > Cebidae > Sapajus > Sapajus apella. Next base: position 983,991 of record NW_022437008.1, on the reverse strand, counting down.
AAAAAAAAAAAAAATAGCCGGGCCTGGTGGCTCATGCCTGTAATCCCAGCAGTTTGGGAGGCTGAGGCAGGTGGATTACCTGAGGTCGGGAGTTTGAGACCAGCCTGACCAACATGGAGAAACCTCATCTTTAAAAAATACATAAATAAATAAAAACAAAAAGCCCTATTTGCCAGATGCTATTTAAAGCACTTTACAAAGATGAAGATATTTAAACCTCACAATCTTATACTATTATTATGCCCATTTAATAGATGGAGAAACTGAGGCACAGAGATTAAGTAATTTGCCCCAAGGCCACATAGCTAGGAAGCTGCAGACTAGGATTCGAACTCAAGCTTTCTGGTTCCAGAGGCTGTGCCCTTTCCCCCCGCCAGAGACAGGGTCTCAGTCTGTCCCCCAGGCTGAAGTACAGTAGCACAACCATGGCTCACTGCAGGCTGGAATTCCTCCTGCCTCAGCCTCCCAATATGTTGAGAGGCTAGAGACTGGGCTCTTAACCCCTATGTGATTCTTCTACTTCTTTTTATTATGAGTTTTCCTTAACTCCCTTCCCCAGCTGGTTAGGGAAAGTGAAGTTCATTCTGGGTAGAAATGGCTGCAGTGGGGAGAAAAGGAATTAGGGTGTTTTCTTCTTCTTCTTCTTCTTTTTTTTTTTTTTTTTTTTTTTTTTTTTGAGACGGAGTATCACTCTGTGGCCCAGGCTGGAGTGCAGTGGTGTGATCTCAGCTCACTGCAACCTCCACCTCCCGATTCAAGCTATTCTCCTGCCTCAGTCTCCTGAGTAGCTGGGATTACAGGCGCCTGCCACTCTGCCCAGCTAATTTTTGCATTTTTAGTAGAGATGGGTTTCACCAAGTTGGTCAGGCTGGTCTCAAACTCCTGACCTCAGCTGATACACTGGCCTTGGCCTCTCAAAGTGCTGGGATTACAGGCGTGAGCCGCTGCACCCAGCCAAGGCGTTTTCTAGTTTAGGAAAAGTTTGGGGTTGGGATTGAGGGAACAAGCCATGAACCCCTGGATCAACTGGGGCAACTGCTGCCAGCCTCCTATAGTGGGGCTGTGAAAATAGTGAGAAGAGCCTGGTGAGAAAGGCAGAGGAAACCCCTTCCTAGGCCCCCTTCCCTCCTCCTCCTCCTCCCCCCCAGTCTCCCTCCCCACCCAGCCCCAATAAGCCCTATTCTTGGCCCAGTGGTTACTCAGCAAACCCTAAAGGAAAGGCAGAGCCTTGGCTGGGGAAGACAGATAGGGAAGGAGAGAGAGAGAAGGAAGAGCAAGGGTTGGAGGGTGCTGCAGAGAGGGAGCGGTGGGGAGATGGCAGTGACAGAGGAGAGGGGAGAGGACCGTGGAGAAAAATAGGGAGAGAAAAGAAGACAAAAACCAGAAGACCCAGCTGTGGACAGAGAGACTAACGGAGACGAAATGGGGAGACAAGTGGGGAGCAGAGACACAGAGGCATTTGTGGGGGAGAGCAAGATTGGAGGGGTCAGTGTTAAAGGAACCTCTACAACGAAGGTGAAGCGAAGAGAAGGCGAGACTAAGACGTGGGTGCGGAGTGGGCGTCACTGGGCTGGAGCAGTAAATTGGCGCAGGAATGGGCTGGGGACCCCCAAACCCCTACCGCCCAAGAGTCAGTGAAAGCTGAGGGAACTTCCCCAAGGCTCTGAACAATGCGGGACGCCCGGGTCCTCGCGTGGGTGCCGACCCGGCCGTCTCAGCGGGAGCCCCGCCCGTAGCTGGGGTGAGGAGGGCAGGAGGCGCCACAGCCAGGAGGGCGGGGACCAGACCTGCCCCATCTCGCCCCGGGCTCCGCGCGCAATCCCCGCCCCCACCGGGGGCACGGGAAGGAAAGGGAAGGGAGGAGGGTGAGGCGGCCGGACGCTGGGGTTTCCCCAGCCACCCCGAGAGGAACTGACTCTGGCTCCAGACTGCCAGCGTTCAGCACAGCGGGGTCCTCTCGCCTTTCGGTGGAAGAGCAGGCTCCTCCCCCCGCGCGTGGCACCCACGTGGGGCTTTCTCACCCCTCCCAGCTTGATTTTCTCACCGTGGAATTGTAGACTCACCCCCAACCCAGCACTTCCCCAGCGGCTGGGCTCTACTCAGCCCATTCCCCTCCATCCTGCGGCGAGTTGGGGGCTCGCTGTTCGCAGCGTAGATGGCTCTGGGTATTCTCTCCTCCGCCCCGCTCACACCATTTTTCCCACGCTTGTCTCCCCTCTCGGTAAAGCCCTTCCCATGACCCAGAATTCTAGGTCTCCTGAGAGCTCGATTCCTCCGCTGGGCTCCCCGCTTTGTCCCTCAAGTCCCAGTGGGAAACGCCGAGGACACCTCCGCATCCCGGGCGCCCTCCCGGCTCTCCGCTCCTCTCCCGCTAGCCTCCTCCTCCCAATAACCTCGTCTTCCTTTCTCCCCACATTTATCACACCAACCTCTGTTTCTTTTTCTACGACTCTCCCCCCGCCCCGCATCCCGCGTGTTCTTCGCAGCCTCTGGAAGGGCGTCCGCTGCCACTTTCCTGGCACCCCCTGGGGTGGCCTTCCTCTAGCTTTTCTGTCCTTCTTGAATCTTTCCACCTCAGGACCCCTGCGCTCCAGGTCGACTTTCCCCAGTGCCTCTCTTTTCCTAAATACTGGCGTTTTCGCTTCACCCATACCAGGCTCCCCTGTCTCTGCAGCTCCCACCCCACGACCCCCTCATGCTACACGTCCTGGAAGAGGGAGGCTTCTACCCTCTCCCTATTACTTCTCTCCCTCTAGGGGACTCCCCCCCGCGACCCCGCATGTTCCTGTCGCCCTCCAGAAGCGGTCCACTTCGCTATCTCCTCCTCTCCAAGACCAGGCACCTGACGGGTAAGGGGCTCAGTGCCATCCTCTTTCGACACCCCCTCCCACCATCACATGTTCCCTGAGCCCCGGGGGTCCTGTTCCTCCAGCCAGTTTTCCTCTGCCAGTCACTTCCTCCCCGTGGCCCCGGCACTCCGGCGCCCCCTGGGGGCCCCCCTCCCGACTCCCCTGCCCCTCCGAGCTCACCGTGGTGGGTTTCCACCATGAGCACGCGGGTGACCTCCTTGGCGTAGTAGTCGGCCTCTGGCTCGGGCTCCGGCTCGGCGCTCTCGCCGGCCACCCGGTCGCGGGTGCTGTTGTACAGGGCGAGCACGGCCTCGGGCAGCGGGCCCGGCGGCACCTCCGCCTGGTTCGGGGGGCTGGCGAGCCGCAGCTTGGACAGGATCTGGCCGCGGATGGCCTCGATGCGCTTCCGCTTCACCAGCTCCATGTCGATGGTCTTGCAGGTGGATAGTCCCGCGGCCGGCCGGCCGAGCGTCAGCACCAGTAGCCACAGCAGCGGCAGCAGCAGCGGCAGCAGCCGCAGCCCGGAGGGCGGCATGGGGGAGGCGGCGCCCCCCGGCACTGTCGAGAGTGCGAACAGGGCTAACGCGGTGGGGCCCCCGCAGGGGCTGGGGGTCTCCTGGGAAAAGGCAGGAGGGCCTCGAGGGAAAGTTGAGGTCCTCAGGACGCAGTTGTGGAGGGGAAGCTCTGACCGGGGTGTCTCAGTATCCTACGGAAATAACCTAGATGAGCAAGATCTGGTACCAGAAAGTGGGTGGTCTTGAATAGGGGATCTGTGGCAGGTCGGAGAGAGATCCGTCTCCTGGAGGAGAAAGGGTCTAGGATGCGCGGGGACTCGGGAGACAGGCCGGAGATGAACGCGGTGTGCAGCGGGGTGCGCCCGAGGTCTGGGGAAAAGTCTTTGCGGGAGGCCGGGTCGGCGACTCCCGAGGGCTGGTCCGGAATGGGGGCGCCTGAGGGACGCCGTGTAGGGGGCAGGGAGGGAGCAAGCGTCCCCGGCGGTGAGGGGAGGCGGTCTGGGGTCCCCAAGTCCTGCCTCCTCACGGGGTAGCGTCGCGCCAAGAGGTCCCCGCGCCTCCGGCTCCCAGCGGCAACGGAAAAGTCTCAAAAGTTTTTTTCCTCTTCTCCCGACCAGCTCGTCCCTCCTCCCGCTCCTCCTCCCCCTCCTCCCCGCAGTGGCGGGGGCGGCTGTGGCGGCGGCTGGTCTCAGACTCTGGGGCCTCGGGCTGCTCCTCGGCGACTCCTTCCTCCGCTCCGGGCCGAGGCTGGCCCAGCGGGCAGCTCAGAGCCGGGGGGTGCCCCGGACGGGGCGTCCCCCCTGCCCCCGGCCGGGGCCCTCGCTGTCTGGCTGATCCGCGGAGGGAGGCGGGAGGGAGATGGCCCAGGACGCGAAGGGCGGCGGCGGCGGCGGGGACCCGCTGGGTCGGCGGGGGGTTTTGAAGCCGCGTGGCCCCACCCAGGAAGCTCACGGGGCGGGAGCGGGGGCGGCTCCCAGGGGGAGGGCATGGGGGGGCTGGGCCACCGTCCTCATCTCGCGTGGGCGGGCTCCGAGGGGGGTCCCTTCAGCCCTGGGGGGGAAAGGGGGCGGGCACCCCGGCTCCGCCTCACAAACAGGGTGCTGCCTCCTGGCGGCCAAGCGCCACCAAAGCGGGTGATCCAGATGCGCTGTGGCTTTGCGGGGCGGTGTGGGTCACCAGGGAAAGAGGACCAAGCGCAGAAGGTTTAATCCAGGGGATGAGACACAGGGGAGCCGACCAGGGGAGGGCGACCCAGAATGGGAAGAGTGTGAGGCTGGGGCACAGGCTGGGGAAGAGGGTCTGTCAAGGTGGGGGCCTGGGGAAGGTGTCAGTGGGAGGAGGAACAACAGGACACCAGAGAAATGGAGGAGTCAGGAGGCAGACATCTGTAAGAATTGTTCTCCTTTACTGAGCACCTCCCTTGTGCCAAGCAGCCTCTTGACCCAACACCCTGCGACCCTACACATTTACTGTCCCCAATTTACAGATACAGAAACGGCCCAGAGTGAGCCAAAAGTCCTCACCAGGACAGAAGCAGTGCCATGCCTTAGGTGGGTCAGCTCTGACAGTCTCCAGAGTCCGTGCTCTTGACCCCTGGGCCATCCTGCCCCTCACGGGGGGGGGGGGGTATCCAGGGGTGCAGGTGGTGGTGGCGGCTTTGGAGGCAGGGTCCCTCAGCACTCAACGCCGTAGCGGTCGAAGTGGCGCAGCAGCAGGCTGATCTCCAGGTGCACGGTGCCACCAGCAGCTGTGTGCAGGCGATAGCGGTCGGCACCACTGTAGATGGTGTCCCCATGCAGCAGCTGCGGCCCCCCGCCCACAAAAGCCCGTGCCAGCTGCTCCCGCCAACTGCCCAGGGGCCGCCATGTGGGGCAGGCCAGCTGGTGGGTGCCTGGGCTGCTGGGCACATGACAAAATCCATAGCCTGCAAGCTGACAGCGGCCAAAGCTGTCCTGGGACCACACCTGGAAATGGAGCCGGGGCCAGCCTGTAGGAAAGGAGGGAGAGGGGACAGAAGGGATGGGTGTGGACCAGCCTCCTGCTCCTGATTCCCTCCTCCTCGATGCCCACTGGGCACCCCAGGGCCAGTCCCTTCCTCTCTGGGTTTCTCTCATAGGGTTTCCAACCCAGCCTCCTTTCTAGGCTCCCACCCTCTCATCTACCCTCACACAAGGGACAAACAGATCTTTCTTCCCGGCCCAAACAGATCCTTCCAAATCGATGTTACCCTCCCCCTCCCCCCCCAAAGATCCTACCATAGCTCCCCAGTGCCCTTGGTATAAAGACCAACCTTCTCATCATTCAAGGCCCTTCTCATCAGGCCTCTGTTGACTTTCCTCTCTGTGGTCGCCTCCTCCATGACCCCATGTTAGGGCAGCCCATTGCTCCTCCAGTCCCCAGGTCACATCAGGGACGCCTCCTGCCTTCCCTCCCCAAGTCCCTGCCCTGTTCTCTTCGGGCCCAGGGCCTTGCCTTCTTTCTTGCCTTTCTCTCTCTCTCTCTCTCTTTTTTTTTTTTTAAGTAGAGACGGGGTTTCTCCATGTTGGTCAGGCTGGTTTAAAACTCCCGACCTAAGGTGATCCACCCACCTTGGCCTCCCAAAGTGCTGGGATTACAGGCGTGAGCCACCGTGCCCAGCCCTTCTTGCCCTTCTCTAATCCACCTTCCACCTGGCATCTGAAAGCATCTTTCTTTTCTTCCTTTTTTTTTTTTTTTTTTGAGACGGAGTCTCGCTCTGTCGCCAGAGTGGAGTGCAATGGTGTGATCTTGGCTCACTGCAACCTCCACCTCCCAGGTTCAAGCGATCCTCCTGTCTCAGCCTCCCAAGTAGCTGGGACTACAGGTGTGCACCACCATACCCAGCTAATTTTTTTTTTAGTAGAGACAGGGTTTCACCATGTTGGCCAGGATGGTCTCAATCTCTTGACCACATGGTCTGCCCGCCTTGGCCTCCCAAAGTGCTGGGATTACAGGCATAAGCTACCATGCCTGGCCTCTGGAAGCATCTTTCTCTCCTTCCATAGCTCTGCCCATGTCCTCAGAACACAGTTCAGCTCCTCAGTCTGGTAGTCAAAGCTCTTGAAGATCCAGCCCCCAACTCATGTCATGCTGAGCCCCTTCCCCTGTGCTAGGCCCTGTTCTAGCTAGTGGGGGACACAGTGGACATGAACCTGGACGGCAGGCAAAAATTCCTGCCCCTGTGAAGCTGATATCCTAGACAACCAATGTAGTAAATAAGGAAATTATAGGGGTAAATCAGATGGTGGTAATTGCTGTACAGAAAAACAGGGTTGGTTAGGGCGGGGGTGGGGTACTGCTTTAGCAAGGAGGGGATCAAGGAAGCTTCACTAAGAAGGTGACATTTGAGCAAATGCTAAAAGGAAGGAAGGGATGCAGGCTGGGAGTGGTGGCTCACGCATGTAATCCCAGCACTTTGGGAGACCGAGGCGGGTAGATCATGAGGTCAGGAGTGCAAGACCAGCCTGACCAACATGATGAAACCCCGTCTCTACTAAAAATACAAAAATCAGCCAGACGTGGCAGTGCGCGCCTGTAGTCCCAGCTACTCAGGAGGCTGAGGCCGGGGAATCGCTTGAACCCGGGAGGCTGAGGTTGCAGTGAGCCGAGATCACGCACCACTGCACTCCAGCCTGGGCAAGACTCCATCTGAAAAAAAAAAAAAACAAGGAAGGAAGGGAGTGGGCCATGTGGATATCTAGAGTAAGAGTGCTCCCAGCCAGAGGCAACAGCTAGTGCCAAGGTCCTGAAGGGGGAGTGTCTGGTGGGGACGGCATGGCTGGAGCCCCGATGGAATGCACCTGGTGGGGATGGCATGGCCAGAGCAGAATGAGGTGGGGAGGAGGGATGGAGGTGCCAGCCAGGTTGTGCAGAGCCTTGGGGTGCATGGTAAGACTTGGGCTTTTTTTTTCTTCTTTTTAAATTTTATTTATTTATTCATGTATTTTTTACTGAGACTGGGTTTCACCATGTTACACAGGCTGGTCTTGACCTCCTGACCTCTGGTGATCCACCCGCCTCAGCCTCCCAAAATGCTGGAACTAAAGGCATGAGCCACCACACCCGGCCGACTTTGGCTTTTACCCTGAGTGAAAGGGGGACTAGTGAAGGGTCTGAGCAGACAGGACCTGACTAAGGTGTCCACAGGGTCCCAGCTGCATGTGGGGTGCAGACGAGGGGGTTGGGGAAGGGGGCCCCAGAGGAAAGGTTGCTGTCATAGCCCAGGTGAGAGATGAACTTGGACAGATCAAGGTGCAGGGTAAGAAAAGAGGTGAGAAGTGGGATGTAGGATGTATTTCAAAAGTAGAGGCAGTAAGATTTCCTGATGGAGGCTTGAGCAAAGAGAAAGCAAGGCTGGTGCCACTACTGGGGGAGTGGGGCCCCCAAGAGCTGAAAGGTTAGAGCTTCCCACCTAACCCACACAGCACCCAGAAAGATTTTTGTTCCCCTAGCTCCAGCTTAAAGGACAGAAAGATCATTTAAAAGTGAAATCTCGGGCCAGGCGCAGTGCTGACACCTGTAATCCCAGCACTTTGGGAGGCCGAGGTGGGTGGATCATGAGGTCAAGAGTTCGAGAGCAGCCTGGCCAACATAGTGAAACCTCAACTCTATAAATAAATAAATAGATAAAAATTTTTTTTAAAAAGGTGAAATCTCGGCCAGGCCCAGTGGCTCACGCCTATAATCCCAGCACTTTGAATGGCTGAGGCAGGTGGATCACCTGAGGTTGGGAGTTTGAGACCAGCCTGACCAACATGGAGAAACCCTGACTCTTCTAAAAATACAAAATTAGCTGGGAGTGGTGGCACATGCCTGTGATCCCAGCTACTGGGGAGGCTAAGGCAGGAGAATCGCTTGAACCCGAGAGGTGGAGGCTGCAGTGAGCCGAGAGCACACCATTGCACTCCAGCCTGGGCAACAAGAGTGAAACTCTGTCTCCAAAAAAAACCAGCAAGGTTTTCTGATGCAGCTCCTCCCCCAGTACTCATTTCCCCTTTGAGCAGCGCTCTATTTTCAAGCTGAGGATTCCTTCCTAGAGAACCAGCCCTTGCCGCTCTCAGACCCCGCCTCCTGGCCTCCTCTGTTTTGGAGACTCTTGGTTCGTCTCTTTACTTGAATGCCACCTCCCCTCCCACCCTGACCCCCACCTTCCCATCTACTCCTCCAACCTGGCCTCAGCCCTAATCCTACAAACTTGGGATCTACTATTGAGCAGGCCTGGGAAAGCCTTAGCTCAGCCTCTCTAGGGCCAGACTTGGCTGCCAAAGACACCCACGTGGTATGCGGAGCAGGGACAGGTCTTGGTGTTCCCAGCCCCAGGGGCTTCAGATGCTACTGGCCTCCTCCCCTCAGCCTGGCCCCGGGCCCAGGGGTAGTACCCACCTTGAAGACCTTTGGTGGCAAAGTGCAGGTCGATGGGGTGGGACCAGTAGGCCATTTCCCCTATCTGGGGGGTGTCCACCTGCGTCTGGCCCTCCCGCACACCTGATAGGAGCTTCCACGCAGCCCCTGCAATGAGAGCCAGGACATAGAGGGGTGGGAGGCAGCCACTGGGAAGGGGATTCTGCTGTGGCTACAGGACTGTGTTTCTCTGTGGCATCTGCTTGTAGGGGTTACGAAGCGTGGACTCTGGAGCCAAATATCTGGGTTCAAATCCTGGCATTACTTCTTCCTGCCTGTGCAACCTTAAGCAAATTACCTTTCTCTGCCTTAGTCTTCCCATCTGTAAAATAGGTGAGTAATAATGCATTCCTCATTTTCTTCATTTGTTTTCTTTTTTTTTTTTTTTTTTTTTTTTTTTGAGGCAGAATTTCGCTCTGTCGCCAGGCTGGAGTGCAGTGGCACAAGCTCGGCTCACTGCAACCTCCACCTCCCGGGTTCAAGTGATTCTCCTGCCTCAGCCTCCCAAGTAGCTGGGACTACAGGCACACACCACACACCCAGCTAATTTTTGCATTTTTAGTAGAGATGGCGTTTCACCTTGTTGGCCAGAATGGTCTCGATCTCCTGACCTCGTGTTCCACCTGCCTTGGCCTCCCAAAGTGTTGGGATTACAGGCGTGAGCCACTGCGCCCAGCCTGTTTTCTGTTACTCTTAACATAATATCCAAAACTGGGTAATTTATAAAGGAAAGGAATTTCTATCTCACAGTTATGGGAGACTGAGGTGGAGGGGTCCCATCTGGTAAGAGCCTTCTTGCTGGGGGGACTCTCCGAAGATTCCCAAGGCTAGTGTGCCAACATGCCACTCAGGTTTCTCTTTCTCATTATATACAAAGCCACCAGTTCCTCTCCCATGATAACACAGTAATCCATTAACCCATTAATCCGTGAATAGATTAATCCATTCATGGGGGTCCTGAAGGGATTAATCACCTCTTAAAGACCCTACCTCTTAATACTGCCACATTGGGGATTAAGTTTCAACATGAGTTTTGGAGGGAACACACATTCAAACCACAGCACTCATAGTTTGGTGAGACAATTAAGTGAGTTAATATAAAGCCCTTGGAACACTGCAAGGGGCATAGTGAATGTGGGATAAGTCTTCAATATCATCTTACTATTCTAACCCCACATTCACAAGCCTAGTCCAAGGATTAAGATGGGGCCAAGGGTACCCTCCAGAAGCACATCCTGAAACACGTGTAACAATTTAGATGCTACTAAGGCGTGATGATAGCTAAAACGCACTGAGTGGCCGGGCGCACTGGCTCATGCCTGTAATCTCAGCTTTAGGAGCCTGAGGTAGGCAGACCATGAGGTCAGGAGCTTGAAACCAACCTGACCAACGTGGTGAAACCACGTCTCTACCAAAGATACAAAAATTAGCTGGGCGTAGTGGTGCGTGCCTGTAATCCCAGCTACTCAGGAGGCTGAGGCAGGAGAATCGCTTGAACCCAGGAGGCAGAGGTTGCAGTGAGCCGAGATCATGCCATTGCACTCCAGTCTGGGCAACAGAGTAAAACTCATCTCAAAAAAAAAAAAAAAGAGTAGGAAAAAAAGAAAAATGCACTGAATACTTACAAAATCCCAGATGCTATGCTAAGCACTTTAGGCAATGCATTCATTTAAATCACCCTATAGGATTCTTAATCCCCTCCTCACCCCTGTTTACAGACTCTCCACCATGGCCTCCATGGCCTGGCTCTTGCTCTCCTTCCTGAGTTCATCTTCCGCCACTCTCCCCCTCCCTCATCACCCTCTGGCCTCACTGGTCCCACTTCTGTCTCCCCACCTCAGGGCCTTTGCACTGGCTGTTCCCTCTGCCTGGAAAGCTCTGCTCCTGGGTGTCCCCATCCCTAGTTTGTTTTCATCCTTCAGGGCTCAGCTCACATGCCACTTCCACAGAGGAGTACTCCCTGTCCCTCTTCTCCAAACACAGGTCCCTGTCACATCATTCTTTTCATCCTAGCACTTACCACTGTCCTGTAATCACAGTGTTCCTTTTTTGAGAGGGAGTCTCGCCCTGTCTCGAACTTCGAACTCCTGACCTCATGATCCGCCCACCTCGGCCTCCCAAAGTGCTGGGATTACAGGCATGAGCCACTGCGCCTGACCTCTTTTTTTTTTTTTAAATTTGGAGACAGTCTCCCTCTGTCACCCAGGCTGGAGTGCAGTGGCACAATCATAGCTCACTACAGCCTCAACCTCCCAGGCTCAAGCAATCCTCCTGCCTCAACCTCCTGAGTAGTTGGGACCACAGGCACATACCATCCATCATGCCCTGATACTTTTTTATTTTTTGTAGAGACAGGGGTCTCACTATGTTGCCCAGGCTGGTCTCAAACTCCTGAGCTCAACTGATCCTTCTAACTCAGCCTCCCAAAGTGCTGGGATGGTGTGAGTCACCATGCCCAACTGCACTCATTTCTTTTATTTATTTATTTTTGAGAGAGTCTCACTCCATCACCCAGGCTGGAGTGCAGAGGCACGATCTCAGCTCACTGCAACCTCTGCTTTCCAGGTGCAAGCGATTCTCCTGCCTCAGCCTCCTGAGTAGCTGGGATTACAGGCACTCGCCACCATGACCAGCTAATTCTTTTGTATTTTTAGTAGAGACGGGGTTTTACCATGTTGGCCAGGCTGGTCTTGAACTCCTGACCTCAAGTGATCCGCCCACTTCAACCCCCCCCAGGCCACGGTTGCATTAACAAGCAATAACTGGTTTTGAACCCAGGCAGTCTATGCTCTTTTTTTTTTTTTTTTTTTTTTTTTGAGACGGAGTTTCGCTCTTGTTACCCAGGCTGGAGTGCAATGGCGCGATCTCGGCTCACCGCAACCTCCGCGTCCTGGGTTCAGGCAATTCTCCTGCCTCAGCTTCCTGAGTAGCTGGGATTACAGGCACGCGCCACCATGCCCAGCTGATTTTTTTTTTTTTTTGTATTTTTAGTAGAGACGGGGTTTCACCATGTTGACCAGGATGGTCTCGATCTCTTGACCTCGTGTCCACCCGCCTCGGCCTCACAAAGTGCTGCGATTACAGGCGTGAGCCACCGCGCCCGGCCGAGTCTATGCTCTTAACCTCAACCCTGTGCTGCTTCTTAGCTGCTATCGGCTTCACTTTCAGACAAGGAAACTGAGGCTCAAAGAGGTCAAGTCCAAAGGTCTCCAATTAATAGGTGGGGAGTCAGTATTTAAAACCAGATCTGGCAGCCCATGGCCCTAACCATTACTATCCCATGACTCTACAGGGCCTCAGCTGGGAAGCATGAAAAACACGACTTTCCTGGGGCATGATGTCTCAGTAATCCCAGCACTTTGGGAGGCGGAGGTGGGTGGATTGCTTGGGCCCAGGAGTTCAAGACCAGCCTGGGCAGCATAGCGAGACCCTGTCTGTACAAAAAATAAAAATATTAGCCAGACTTGGTGGTGCATGCTTGTAGTCCCAGCTTCTCAAGAGACTGAGGTGGGAGGATCACTAGAGCCCGAGAGTTGGAAGCTGCAGTGAGCTATGATCACACCACCTTACTCCAGCCTGGGTGAGAGAGAAGGAGCCTGTCTGTCTCCCCTCCTCTCCAAAAAAAGACAGGAGCTTGAGACTCAGGTGGACAGGGTGTGGGCTGGTACTGGAGTACTCAGAGCTGATGGAAGATGAGGTTAAGAGGCTGCATTAAGGGGTCGAGGAAGGAGCGTGCAGCCTCTAGGCTAGAGGTCTTGGTGTGGAAATGAACCAGGCCTGGGGGAATACCTGTGTGGATGCCCCACTTGCAGAAGAGGCTACTTTCCGAGAAACCGCTGGCCCCCATGATCTGCCCGATCACATGCACCTCAGCCATGGCCCTGGGAGGAAAAATATAATCACGACCCTGTGAGGTGAGTGTATTATCTCCATTTGATGGGGGGGAGGGGGGGCGGGGCGAGAGCGCGGGGAACTGCGCCTCACCAGGTAAAGGGTAGTACTAGGATTCCAAGGTACCTTCGTCAAACCCCTGGGGCTGAGGTCTTGGCCACAGATCCTAATTCCCAACCCAGGAAAGCCTGGAAAAAATGAGGGAACCCTTGTCTGGGGAGCCAGCACTTAGTTCTGCTAGGTCTAAAAGAACTTCTTTAGGTTCAATTCCGCGGAAGGCCCCGCCTACGAGCGCAACATCCCCGCCCCCCCCGTCCCGGCCGCCCCCCCCCCCCCCCCAGCTCCATAAGGCGCATGCGTTATGAGTTCAGGGCCGCCTTAGCCCCGCCTCTAGGCACCACGCATGCGTTATTCCTACCTTGGCGCCCTTAACGGTTAGGAGACGCGAACGCTGTAACGAGGTTTGTAGTTCGTGGGTTTGACTTGTCCTTTTCTCCGCAGGCGCCGACCAGGCTTGGCTCGCGCCTCTCCCAGAACCTTCCTGTCTGCGAGAGATGGAAGCCGCAATACTTCTGCTGTCGCGCTCGCCTTTGGTTCCCTGGTTGTTGCTGGGGCAACAGCAGGCTCCTCCCCTGGCTTTGTAACCGCCCTGCGCGCCTGTGATTGGTGCTAGCCGTCCGCGGGTGGGGGGGGGGGGGTTGGGGGGTGGGGTGAAGCTATGATGGACATTTTCCTCTTCTCGCTCCGTTTTGGGAAAATAGCATCTCTCCAGCCGCGGCAAAGGGTTACGCCATTTTGGGGGTGGCTAGGAAGCTGCCATCTTGAGTGTGGCTGAGGAAGTTTGAGTGTAGTTTCTCCTAGCTATCGTCTTTACCAAAAAAGCAGATCCCTCACCGCTTCGTGCTCCGCCCACCCCTCCTTGCTCCAACCCACCTAAGAGCTCTCTGTGGTCTGGGATCACAAATCAGACTTGCGCCAGGAGCAAGGGGGAATTCCTTCTAGGACCTCTTGTACATCCCCTGCCTTGGAACTGGAAAACAAAGCAAAAAAAGTCACTCATTCTGAGAGTGGAGAAGTTGGGAAGTGGGTTCCGCTTCCGTTTTAAGAGTTCCGCTAGGCTTCTCAAGGTCAGATAAGTCCAACCTCCTTCTACCTAGTTCACTGTTACTGCTTGATTCTGAGCAAGGAGCGGTTGGGGTAGCGAAGAGAAATGAGGAACTTAGATCCTCTTATTTGCAGAAAATCCTCTTTCCTATTGATTGATTTTTCAATAAAGAAATGGAGATGTTATGCCTGGATGTCATCCTAGATGCCATCATTTCCCGCATCCAGCCAGTCATCAGGTCCCATAAAAGGGTCTCTGTCACCCAAGCTGGAGTACGGTGGCTCGATCACAGCTCACTGCAACCTCTTCTGAGTTCAAGGGGTCCTCCTGCTTCAGCCTCCCAGTAGCTGGGATCACAGACATGCGCAATCACGGCTGGCTAATTATTTTTTTTTAAGAGATGGGAGTCTTGCCAGGCGCGGTGGCTCAGGCCTGTAATCCCAGCTAGTCGGGTGGCTGAGGCAGGAGAATTGCTTGAACCGGGACCCAGGAGGCGGAGGTTGCGGTGAGCCGGCATCGCGCCACTGCACTCCGGCCGGGGTACAGAGCGAGACTCCGTCTCAAAAAAAAAAAACAGATGGAGTCTTGCTATGTTGCCCAGTCTTGTCTTGACCTCCTGGACTCTAGCTGTCCTCCCAGTTCGCCCTCCCAAACTGTTGGGATTACAGACTGAACCACCCAGCCTGGCCAATAGATAGAAGTATTGAAAAGCTACCATTGGCTAGGCGCAGTGGCTCATGCCTGTAATCTCAGCCCTTTTGAAGGCTGAGGCAGGAAGAGCTCTTGAGGCCAGAAGTTCAAATATAGCAAGACCCCATCTCTACAAAAATTAACGCATATATCTGCTAGTGAAATAGTCCATTGAATTGTTTAATATAAATGTTATCCTATTGAAATGTTGCCCCTTCCTTATAATTTTGTTTTTGTTGTTGTTGTTTGGGGTTTTATTTTGAGGCAGACTCTCTCGCTGTTACCCAGGCTGGAGTGCACTGGTGTGATCTCGGCTCCCTTCAACCTCTACCTCCCAGGTTCAAGCGATTCTTCTGTCTCAGCCTCCTGAGTAGCTGGGATTACAGGTGCGCACCACTATGCCTGGCTCATGTTTGTATTTTCAGTAGAGATGGGGTTTCACCGTGTTAACCAGGCTCCTCTCGAACTCCTAGCCTCATGTGATTTGTCTGCCTCAGCTTCCCAAAGTGCTGGGATTACAGGCATGAGACACCTTTCTCGGCCCCAGCGACTTTTTAAATTTTTTTTGAGACAGAGTCTTACTCTGTTGCCCAAGCTGGAGTGAGCCACCGCACCCAGCTGAGATTTCACTTTTAAATGATGTTTCTTTCCTTTGAGCTGGAGCTGGGGAAATAAACAAACAAAAAAAGATCTTGGCCAGACGTGGTGGCTCATGCCTGTTATCCCAGCACTTTGGGAGGCCTACTTGGGCAGATCATGAGGTCAGGAGTTCGAGACAAGCCTGGCCAAAATGGTGAAACCTGTCTCTACTGAAAATACAAAAATTAGCTGGGCGTGGTGGTGTGCACCTGTAAAATCCCAGCTGCTAGGAGGCTGAGGCAGGAGAATTGCTTGAACCCGGGAGGTAGAGTTTTCGCTGAGCCGAGATCAAGCCATTACACTCCGGCCTGGGCAACAAGAGTGAAACTCTGTCTCAAAAAAAAAAAAGAAAGAGAAAGAGATACATCCT
Organism: Sapajus apella; assembly: GCF_009761245.1. Classification (NCBI taxonomy): domain Eukaryota; kingdom Metazoa; phylum Chordata; class Mammalia; order Primates; family Cebidae; genus Sapajus; species Sapajus apella. Next base: position 968,514 of record NW_022437008.1, on the reverse strand, counting down.
AAATCCCACATCTCACCTCTGTCTTACCTAGTACCTCGATCTGTCCAAGTTCATCTCTCACCTGGACTATGACAGGAACCTTGTCTCTGGGACCCCCTTCCCCAGCCCACCTAGTACCCTGCATGCAGCTGGGACCCTGTGAACACCTAAGTCAGGTCCCATCTGCTCAGACCCCGCCAGTGGTCCCCATCACTCAGGGCAGAAGCCAAAGTCTTACCATGCATCCCAAGGCTCTGCACAACCTGGCTTGCACCTCCTACCTTTGTATTTTTAGTAGAGACAGGGTTTCACCATGTTGGCCAGGCTGGTCTCAAACTGCTGACCTCAGGTGATCCGCTCGCCTTGGCCTTCCAAAGTGCTGGGATTATAGGCATGAGCCACCGCGCCTGGCTAGGGTCTTCATTCTGAAGGCTCCCATGTATCCATGTTAAATAAAATAAAAAAAATTATTGTCCACCATAAATAGTGAGATTCAGAAAATCTGATTAAGGCCAGGTTCACTGGTTCATGCCTGTAATCTCAGTACTTTGGGAGGCTGAGGCAGGTGAATACCCTGAGGTCAGGAATTCCAGACCAGCCTGGCCAACATATAGTGAAAGCCTATCTCTACTAAAAAATACAAAAACTAGCTGGGCTTGGTCAGGAATTCCAGACCAGCCTGGCCGACATATAGTGAAAGCCTATCTCTACTAAAAAATACAAAAACTAGCTGGGCGTGCTAGCACACGCCTGTAATCTCAGCTACTTTGGAAGCTGAGGCAGGAGAATCACTTGAACCTGGGAGGTGGGTTGCAGTGAGCAGAGATCGCCCCACTGCACTCCAGCCTGGGTGACAGAGCAAGACTCCCACTCTCAAAAAGGAAAAAAAAAAGAAAAGAAAATATGATTAACTATAGAATTTATTCCAGGCTATAAGGCCAGTATGTATGTTAACAGCAATTTCATTGGAACAGCTTGCTATGCTGCAAGGAAGATTGCGTTCACATTCTGTGAGGAGGAGGAATATTCGTTCTTTCTTTTTCTTTCTTTCTTTTTTCTTGAGATAAGATCTTGCTCTGTTACCCAGGCGGAACTGCAGTGGCACAATCACAGCTCACTGCAGCCTCGAACTCCCAGGCTCAAGCCTCCCACCTCAGTCTCCCACCTCAGTCTCCCCAGTAGCTGGGATTACAGGCATGTGCCACCATGCCCAGCTAATTTTTTAATATATTGATATATTTTTCCGTAGAAATGTGGTCTCACTATGTTGCCCAGGCTTGTCTCAAACTCCTGGGCTCGAGTGATCCTTGAACTTTGCCTCCCAAAGTGCTGGGATTATAAGCATGAGACCACAGCGCCTGGGCTAGGAGCAATGTTCTGAGCTGATCTTATCTCTGGCACTGCTTGGTCATTCTTAATCAGTTACAGGAAAAAGCAGAAGTTGTAACTGCATGCTACGTGACTCAGGCTACATAGCAACATTCCTCTCAAGGCTCAGAATAATTTAAAGTTCCAACAGCTTTAACGTTTGAATGATCTAACTTCACATTATCAAAAGTTGGCCAGGCCTGGTGGATCATGCCTGTAATCCCAGCACTTTGAAAGGCCCAAAGGCCAGAAGTTCCAGACCATCCTAGGCAATATAGTGAGACCTCCATCTCTGCAAAAACATTTTAAAATTTAAAAAAAAAAAAAAAATAGCAGGGCATGGTGATACATGCCTATAGTCCCATCTACTCAGGAGGATGAGGCAGGAGGATTGCTTGAGCCCAGGATTTTGAGGCTGCGGTGAGCTGTGATCATGTTGAGGTGCTTTAGCCTGGGTGACAGAGCGATAACCTGTCACCTTGTTTTTGTTGTTGTTTTTTTGTTTTTTGTGTTTTTTTGAGAAAGTCTCATTCTGTGGGCCAGGCCAGAGTGCAGTGGTGTGATCTTGGCTCACTGCAACGTCTGCCTCCCGGGTTCAAGCAATTCTCCTGCCTTAGCTTCCCAAGTAGCTGGGATTACAGGCATGTGCTACCACACCTGGCTAGTTTTTGTATTTTTAGTAGAGACGGGTTTCACCATGTTGGCCAGGCTGGTCTTGAACTCCTGATCTCAGGTGATCCACCCGCCTCGGCTTCCCAAAGTGCTGGGATTACGGGTGTGAGCCACGGTGCCCGGCCTGAAGTTATTTTAAAATATATCCAAAGATTCTTGGGCAACCCACTTTCAGTACATGGAGCCTAATTCTCCTCCCCTTCAGTGTGGTTCTTGTAATTTGCTTTTGACCAATAGAATATGGAGCTGGGCACAGTGGCTCACACCTGTAATCCCAGCACTTTGTGAGACTGAGGTGGGCAGATTGCTTGAATCCAGGAGTTTGAGAGCAGCTTGGGCAACATGACGAAACCCCGTCAGTACAAAATATACAAAAAATTAGCTGGGTGTGGTGGCAGGCCCCTGTGGTCCCAGCTACTCTGGTGGTTGAGGTGGGAGGATTGCTTAGGCTGAGAGTTCGAGGCTGCAGTGAGCTAACTGTGGCACAGCACTCCAGCCTGGGCAACTGAATGAGACCCTTTCCATAAAACAAAATGCTTTTTTTTTTTTTTTTTTATGGTGAAAAGATATACATATATTTAGAATTAGCCAGCTGGACTCAGTTTAGATGATCCCAATTTTGTTGGCAACATCCAAAGCATCCTAATCAGGAGCCGGTCAAACATATGCCTTCTTCCCTCCATCAGGTCGAATCGGGGTATTGACCTTGGCCACATCAATGTCATAGAGCTTCTTCACAGCCTGTTTGATCTGGTGCTTGTTGGCTTTAACATCCACAATGAACACAAGAGTGTTGTTGTCTTCTATCTTCTTCATGTTAGACTCAGTGGTCAGCGGAAACTTGATGATAGCATTGTGGTCCAGTTTGTTTCTCCTGGGGGCGCTCTTCCGAGGATATTTGGGCTGCCTCCGGAGTCGCAGTGTCTTGGGCCGCCAGAAGGTGGGTGACGTGCGGATCTTCTTTTTTTTGTGGCTGTGGACACCTTTCAACACTGCCTTCTTGGCCTTTAAAGCCTTCGCTTTGGCTTCAGCTTTAGGAGGGGCAGGAGCTTCCTTCTTCGCTTTCGGCGCCATCTTGTCAACAAAATGCTTTTAAGCCAAGTGTGGTGCACAGCCAGTAGTCCCGGCTAGTTATTGTTGTTTTGAGACAAATTTTCACTATTGTTGCCCAGGCTGGAGTATAATGGTGCAATCTCTGCTCTCTGCAACCTCTGCCTCCTGGGTTCAAGAGATTCTCCTGCCTTAGCCTTCCTTACTACTCCTAACTTTTAATTGTGGTAAAATACACATTTACCCAATTGTGGTTAAAAAAAAAAAAAAGAAAAAAAATCAGCTGGGCGTGGTGGTGAGCGCCTGTAGCCCCAGCTACTCAGGACGCTGAGGCACGAGAATTGCTTGAACCAAGGAGGCAGAGGTTGCAGTGAACCAAGATCGTGCCACTGCACTCCAGCCTGGATGACAGAGTGAGACAGTGTCTCAAAACAAACAAAAAACCTCAACTTTTGGCCGGGCGCGGTGGCTCACGCCTGTAATCCCAGCACTTTGGGAGGCCGAGGCGGGTGGATCACGAGGTCAAGAGATCGAGACCATCCTGGTCAACATGGTGAAACCCCGTCTCTACTAAAACTACAAAAAATCAGCTGGGCATGGTGGCGCGTGCCTGTAATCCCAGCTACTCAGGAGGCTGAGGCAGGAGAATTGCCTGAACCCAGGAGGCGGAGGTTGCGGTGAGCCGAGATGGCGCCATTGCACTCCAGCCTGGGTAACATGAGTGAAACTCCGTCTCAAAAAAAAAAAAAAAACCACCTCAACTTTTCATTGTGGTAAAATACACATTTACTATCTTAACTATTAAAAACTCTATTGTTTAATAGTGTTAAGTACATTTACATTGTTGTGCAACCAATCTCCACAACTATTTTCTTACTTTTTTGCAAATTAAACACATTTTTGAAACAAAACAACTCCCCTATCCGCCCCCGCCCCCCAGCTCCTGGTAATCGCCATCCTATTTTCTTTTTTTATTTATCTTTTTGAGATGAAGTCTCACTTGTAGCCCAGGCTGGAGTGTATGTAGTGAAGTGATCCTGGCTCACTGCAACCTCCGCCTCCTGGCTCCAAGCAATTCTCCTGCCTCAGCCTCCCAAGTAGCTGGAATGACAGGCACCTGCCACCACTCCCAACTAATTTTTGTTTTTTTAGTAGAGATGGGGTTTCACCATGTTGGCCAGGCTGTACTTGAACTCCTAACCTCAGGTGATCTGCCCGCCTCACCCTCCCAAAGTGCTGGGATTACAGGCGTGAGCTGCCGTGCCTGGCCTGTTTTTAATTTAATTTTATTTATTTATTTTTTGAGACGGGGTTTCACCATGTTGGTCAGGCTGGTTTTGAACTCCCGACCTCAGGTGATCCGCCCGCCTTGGCCTCCAAAGTGCTTGGATTACAGGCGTGAGCCACCAAGCCCAGCCAGTTTTTTATTTTTTTTGAGACAGGATCTTGCTCTGTCATCCAGGCTGGAGTGTTGTGGTAAGATCTCAGCTCACTGCAACATCTCCCTCACGGGTTCAAGCAATTCTTGTGCCTCAGCCTCCTGAGTAGCTGATATTACAGGCATGCGCTACCACACCTGGCTAAATTTTGTATTTTTAGTAGAGACCGAGTTTTGCCGTGTTGGCCAGACTGGTTTTGAACTCCTGACCTCAGGTGATGTGCCCACCTTGGCCTCCCAGAATGCTGGAATTACAGGTGTGAAGCACTGAGCCTGGCCCACTATCCTGTTTTCCATCTCTGCGAATGTGAGTACTCTGAGTACCTCATGTAAGTGGAATCCTGCGGTATTTGTCCTCTTATGACTGGATTATTTCACTTAGCCTAGTGTCCTCAGGGTCATCCAGGTTGTAGCATGCAACAGGATTTCTTCCTCCCTGACCCTTGTCTTTTTGACTTAGAGACTTGCTCTGCCACTCAGACTATAGTGCCATCATAGCAACTCCTGGATTCAAGTGATCCTCCCACCTCAGCCTCCCAAGTAGCTGGGACTACAGGTGTGTGCCACTGTTCTCGACTTTTTTTTTTTTAAGTTTTGGAGAGACAGGGAGGGCTCAGTAGTTCACACCTGTAATCACAGCACTTTGGGTGGCTGAGATGGCAGGGGACCGGGGGGGGGAAATCACTTGAGGCTAGGAGTTCGAGACCAGCCTTGGTAACATGGTGAAAACCTGTTTACTAAAAATATAAAAATTAGTCAGGCATGGTGAAACGTGCCTGTAGTCCGAGCTTCTCAGAGGCTGAGGCAGGAGATTCACTTGAACCTGGGAGGCAGAATTTGCAGTAAGGTGACATCATGCCATTGCACTCCAGTCTGGGCAACAAAGTGAGACTTCCTTTCAAAAAAAAAAAAAAAAGTTGACTGGTCAAGTTGGCTCACACCTGTAATCCCAGCACTTTGAGAGGCTGAGGCGGGAGGATCACGAGGTCAGGAGATGGAGACCATGCTGGCCAATATGGTGAAATCCTGTCTCATTGCGAATTGCTTGAACCAGGGAGTCAGAGGTTGCAGTGAGCCCAGATCACGCCACTGCATTCCAGCATGGTGACAGAGCAGGACTCCATCTCAAAATGAATAAAGAAAATGTTTTGGAGAGATGGGAGCCTTACTTAGTTGCCCAGGCTGGTCTGGAACTCTGGGCTCAGGCGATCCTCCTGCTTTGGCCTCTCAAAGTGCTGGGCTTACAGGCATGAGCCACTGTACCTGGTCAGCACTTTATTTTATGGTTATTATTTCTTTGCTTTTTCATAACATTGATGTTTTGAAGGTTACAGGCCACCTCCTTTACTTATTTATTTTTTGAGACGGAATCTTGCTCTGTCACCTAGGCTGGAATGCAGTGGCGTGATCTCGGCTCACAGCAACCTCTGCCTCCTGGGTTCAAGCGATTCTTCTGCCACAGCCTCCTGAGTAGCTGACACTACAGACATGTGCCACCATGCCCAGCTAATTTTTGTATTTTTAGTAGAGACGGGATTTCACCACATTGGCCAGGCTGGTCTCGAACTCCTGACCTCGTGATCCGCCTGCCTTGGCCTCCCAAAGTGCTGAAATTAACAGGCATGAACCACTGTGCATGGCCCAGGCCACATCCTTTATAGAGTGTCCCTCATTTTGGCTTCGTTTCATGTTTTGTTATTATTAGAATCAAGTTATACATTTTGGCAGCAAAACCAAAGAAATGATGTGTGTCTCCCTCTTTGCCTGACATGAGACGCACATAAGGTCAATTTCTCCTGTTAATGGTGATGTTAACTTGTATCATCTGGTTTTTGTGATGTCTGCCAGTATTCCCCATTAGTACTATCTTTTTTTTTTTATTGCAATAAGTAATCTGGGGGAAGATACTTTGAGAATAAATAAATACCTTGTTCTTTTTTTTTTTGGAGACACAGTCTCACTCTGTCACTGGAGTGCAATGGCGTGATCTCAGCTCACCACAACCTCCGCCTCCCGGGCTCAAGCGATTCTCACACCTCAGCCTCCTGAGTAGCTGGGATTACAGGCATGCACCACCATGCCTGGCTAATTTTGTATTTTTTTTTTTTTTTTTTTTTTTTTTTTTTGAGACAGAGTCTCGCTCTGTTGCCAGGCGACAGGCTGGAGTGTAGTGGCGCGATCTTGGCTCACTGCAACCGCCACCTCCCAGGTTCAAGAAATTCACCTGCCTCAGCCTCCCAAGTAGCTGGGACTACAGACGCGCGCCACGACGCCCAGCTAATTTTTGTATTTGAGTAGAGATGGGGTTTCACTATGTTGGCCAGGATGGCCTGGACCTCTTGACCTCGTGATCTGCCCACCTCGGCCTCCCAAAGTGCTGGGATTACAGGGGTTAGCCACTGTGCCCGGCCTGCTAATTTTGTATTTTTAGTAAAGACAGGGTTTCTCCATGTTGGTCAGGGTGGTCTTGAATTCCCGACCTCAGGTAATCTGCCCATCTTGGCCTCCCAGAGTGCTGAGATTATAGGTGTGAGCCACTGCTCACGGCCTTAATTTTTTTTTTTAATTGTTTTTGGTGCGGTGGCTCACGCCTATAATCCCAACACTTTGGGAGGCCAAGGCAGGCAGATCACTTGAAGTTAGGAGTTCAAGACCAGCCTGGGCAACATGGTGAAACCCCATCTCTACTAAAAGTACAAAATTAGCCAGTTGTGGTGGCAGGCGCCTATAATCCCAACTACTTGGGAGGCTGAGGCGGGAGAATGGCTTGAACCTGGGAGGTGGAGGTTGCTGTGATCCGAGATCGTGTCACTGCATTCCAGCCTCGGTGACTGGGGTTTTGCTGTGTCACTTAGGCTGGTTTTAAACTCCTAGGCTCAAGCAGTCCTCCCGCCTCGACCTCCCAAAGTGCTCGGATTATAGGCGTGAGCCACCGCGCCCGGCCTATGGTATGTTTCATAGTAATATGAAAATAATTAGAGCAAGGTTGAGAGAGAGAGTAACAGGGCATCCCTCCTGGGCAAAACAATCCTGCCCCCTCACACTCTCATCTAGCCTCCCATGGGTCTCCCTTCTGCTGTCGTCTGCCAGAAACTGAGCCAAGTGCACTTGCAGACGCCATCTGTTCTCTCTGGGAGTGGGGCTGGTGCCAGCTCCAGCATCTGGACTCTTGGCACAGAGCCCTGGAGCCCTGGAGCGAGGGAACTCCGGCCCCACAAAGACCGGGGAATCCTCCAATCTGGTGTGACAGAGGGCTTCTGGGAAGGGAGGCCAATGTGAGGCTCCCTGAAGGAGGTAGAGGCTTGCAAGATAAAGAGGAGAGTCTTGTATTGTAATCAGTCCGAAGGAGATGGATGTAAATAATAATAAATACCATCAAGTGAGTTCAGAGTGCTTTCTTTGCCAGCCTTTGGATGAATGTTGGATATTTGTTCTTTTTAATTTTTAATTTTTCTATTTCCTAGGCAGCTCCTGAAGCAAAATAGGTTCAGAGAGGCTCCCAATGTTGGACATTTGGTGTTGCACCAACTCCAAGTACTCCACATATGTTATCACGTAGAGGTAAGGAGCATTATCTCCATTTTGCAGGTGAAGAATTTGGGGTTTAGAGGAGGGAAGGCATTGTCTAGAGGCCACACACTCAGTGCCCTAAAGAACCTGGAAAGGGGCCAGCCACGGTGGCTCACACCTGTAATCTCAGCACTTTGGGAGGCCGAGGTGGGTGGATCACCTGAGGTCAGGAGTTCGAAACCAGCCTGACCAACATGGAGAAACCCCGTCTCTACTAAAAATACAAAATTAGCCGGGTGTGGTGGTGCATGCCTGTAATCCTTGGTACTTGGGAGGCTGAGGAAGGAGAATCGCTTGAACCCAGGAGGTGGAGGTTGCAGTGAGTTGAGATTAAGCCATTGCACTCCAGCCTGGGCAACAAGAGTGAAACTCCATCCCCGCTCCCCTCCCCCGCAAAAGAGAGCCTGGAAAGGAACCCAGGTCTGTGGTCTGCTGTGTGGCTCCAAACGCTGACTCATGAACATTACTTGTACCACATGACAGTCAGAGCATCACCCCTACTGGACCCCACTCCTGAGCTGCATTTCCCTAGAAGCTCCCACCCCACCTGCCTCTGCTTCCTCCTTGCCCATTGAGTCAGCAAGGGCCGCAGGAACACAGCCCTGGGTTATTATCTGCTGGGCTTGGTACCAGCTGTTTACTTACTGTGGCCAAGTGAGCATACATCTCTGAGCCCCAGTTTATTTATCTGCAAAACAGATTAAAAACAAGTCAACCCCTCAGCAACCCCCCCCCCCCCCCAAAAAAAAACCCCCAAACAAAAAAGGCCAGGTGCAGTGGCTCAAACCTGTAATCCCATCGCTTTGAGCCCAGGGGTCTGAGGCTGCAGCGAGGATCATGCCACTGCATTCCAGCCTGGGCAACAAAGCAAGACCCTGTCTTTTAAAAAATAAAAAAATCTGGCCTGGCCTGGTGGCTCACTCCTATAATCCCAGCACTTTGGGAGGCGAGGTGGGCAGATCATGAGGTCAGGAGTTCGAGACCAACCTGGCCAACATGGCTAAATTTTGTCTCTACTAAAAATACAAAAATTAGCTGGTTGTGGTGGCATGTGCCTGTAATTCCAGCTACTCGGGAGGCTGAGGCAGGAGAATTGCTTGAAGTGGAGAAGTGAAGATTGCGGTGAGCCAAGATCACACCACTGCACTCCATCCTGGGCGACAGAGTGAGACTCCCTCTCAAAAAAACAAAGAACAAAAACAAAAACAAAAAAACAAAGTAAAATAGCAGTGACAACAACGACAAAAACAAAACAAAACAAAACAAAAAAACCCGGAGCTACTGAGAGCAGGAATGAATGCAATGATAACTTGAGCTTGGGCATAGTCTGCCCTCAATGAACTGGTGCTGTGTCCTCAAGCAATTTATCTAACCTCAGCCTCCGCCATGAAACAGAGGACAATAAACGATTGTGCCTCTTAGGGTTGTGCTGAAGAACACACGTGTATGCATGTTTATTTGCAAAGCACTTAGAGCGCAGGGTCCTTGTTGCTGTTATTATTATTGGCTATTAATGCGTAAAGGGGAAGGGAGGCGGGACCAAGCCAGGAAGGCCCCGGAGAATCCGGGGCGCCCCCTTCTCCGGCAGCGCTTGGGCCTGGGCTCGCGGGGAAGGGGCTCTCGTTATCCGTTCTCCAGGGATTTCCCGCCTGCTCCCGGACTCCAGGGAGTCGTGGGAACCCGCTCCCAGATGCTGACGTCGGCCTTCAGGGCTCCCTCGCCAGGCCGCTGCGGAGGGGCGGAGCCTGGGAGGCTGTCGCCCCGCCCTGTCCCCACCCCACCCCCACCCCCGGGCGCAGCAGGCCCGGGGCGGTAAGACCCGCTAGGAGCAGAGCGCTAGGTCCCCGCACCCCTCGGGCGGCCGGACTCTGGGTGCGCTGTTTGCCCACCCCACCGGTGGCAGGGTCCGGGCGGGTGTCGGTGCGGGGGATACAGGAGGCCCTGGCCTGTGATCGTGAGCGGTGAGTGATGGGAGGAGGTGAGGGGGCCACAGTCCCTCCCCTGGGTCTTGACGTTGCGGGATGAGAGGGCACAGCTTTGGCGAGGAAATCAAGGTTTGGAGTGAGCGGGCAGGAGGCGTGGGGGCCTCCCAGGGGGATCGTAGGACGAAAAGAATATTCTCTCCGGTTGTGTTGAGTGTGTGTATGTGTATGTGTATGTGTGTGCTGGGTTGAGGGTGTTTATGGGGCGAGGTGTGCAAAGGAGGATTCTGGAGAGCTGGTGTGTGTGTGGGAGTAGTGCGGAGTCATGGGTGTGGGTGGAGCAGGGGAGGGGCGCCTGGGCCTGATGAGTGGGGCAGGCATGCCAGAGAAGTCATGGGAATAGGGGAGAGTGCTGGGTGCACGGGCGGGAAGCCTGTGCACGTGTGCGTGTGCACACACGTCTGTGGTTTGTGTTGCAGTGGGGATTAGAATTGTGGAGGGAGTCAATTGAGATAAATGTGGAAGAAGGTTGAGGGCCTGAAAGGGGTGTTTTTCGGGAGCTGCTGTTTAGGGCAAATATACAAGGAGTCCTTTGGGAGATGAATGTGTGGAGGTGGAGGCTGGGCTTGCCAAGATGGGCTGTGTGGCAGGGAACTTGAGGGGCAGGTCTAGGAGACAGGAGGGGAATGTAGGCTAGAGTGAAGTTCCAGGCAGTGCTGGGGGTAGGGGATGGCTGTGTGTGTACCTGGGAGGGGTGCATGGACCTGGATAGGTGGTCGCAGTGTATGAACCTGGAATGGGCATGGGAGTGTTCCTGGGGCATGTCAGTGTGTAAGGCGTAGTGCAACAGGTGCAAATTATTGGGATAAGGGTGTGATGGGTATGTGGCTTTGCCTGAGAGAAATGCCCAGAAATTGGCCGGGTGCGGTGGCTCACACCTGTAATTCCAGCACTGGGAGGCTAAGGCAGGTGGATCCCCTGAAGTCAGGAGTTGGAGACCAGCCTGGCTAACATAGTGAAACCTCGTCTCTACTAAAAATCCAAAAATATTAGCCGGCCATGGTGGCAGGCACCTGTAATCCCAGCTACTTGCAAGGCTGAGGCAGGAGAATCGCTTGAACTGAGGAGGCGGAGGCTGCAGTGAGCCGAGATCGTGCCACTGCACACCAGCCTGGGCGACAGATCGAGACTGTCTCAAAAAGAAAAAAAAGAAATGACCAGAATTGAATGTCCAGACCCCTGAGTTCTCTTTGTAACCTCAGGCCAATCTTTTTTTTCTCTCTGGGTCTCTATAAAGCAAGGGATCAGGGGCTGAGTGAAGTGAGACTTTTACAACTTGACCACTTGACTTTTTCTTTCCTGTACCCCTAGGAAACCCCTCCTGAAGTTTCATCAAAGCCATGGACAGCCCTAGTCTTTGTGAGCTTCAACAGCCTCTGCTGGAGGACATAGGATGTGAGACCCCTGCCCAGAAGCCTGGCAGGCATGAGCTGGGGTCCCCCTTAAGAGAGATAGCCTTTGTCGAGTCCCTGAGGGGTCTGCAGTTCCTGTCACCGCCTCTTCCCTCTGTGAGCGCTGGCCTGGGGGAACCAGGATCTCCTGATGTTGAGGTAGGAAGAGCAGGCCTTGGTGGAAGGCATGGGAGGGGCTGGGGTGAGCCTGGCTACGGCCAGCATCTGGCAGGCTGACAGCTGCGCAGACCTGCCTTAGGCCTGGAGTCCCACTTCCCAACTGCATTTGGGCTTCTGAGATTTCCAGTTATGGTTCTTGTTCTACGTCTCTCCCGGTTTCTTTAGCTTTTTCTCTCCAGATTTGTCTCTCATCTTTGTTGCCGGGCTTTTGGCTCTGTTTTTCCTCTGATCTCTGACTCCACAGTTCTCTGTCTTCAAAGTGGATGCATCGCTGGCTTCTGTCCACCCTGTTCACTCGCTTGCTCTCTTCTCTCTCTCTCTCTCTCTCTCTGTGAGACAGGGTCTCACTCTGTTGCCCAGGCTGGAGTGCAGTGGAGCGATCGTAGTTAATTGCAACCTTGATCTCCTGGGCTCAAGCAATCCTCCCACCTCAGCCTCCTGAGTAGCTGGAACCACAGGCATGTGCCACCATGCCTGACTAGTTTTTTGGTATTTTTTGAGAGAATAGGTTTTGCCATGTTGCCCAGGCTGGTCTCAAACACCTGAGCTCAAGCAGTCTGCCTGCCTCGGCCTCCCAAGGTACTGAGATTACAAGTGTGAGCCACCATGCCCAGCCTTCCTTTTTTTTTTTTTTTAAAGTACAGTGGTGCGATCTTGGCTCACCACAACCTCTGCCTCCTGGGTTCAAGCAATTCTCCTGCCTTAACCTCCTGAGTAGCTGGGATTACAGGCATGTGCCACCATGCCCGGCTAATTTTGTATTTTTAGTAGAGATGGGGTTTCTCTATGTTGGTCAGGCTGGTCTCGAACTCCCAACCTCGGGTGATCTGCCCGCCTCAGCCTCCCAAATTGTTGGGATTACAGGTGTGAGCCACCGCGTCCAGGCCCCTATCCATGACTTTCTATTGCTCATTTTGATTTGCATCCTTTTGCTCTAATAAAACTTTTAAAAATAAGTAGGGTACTATCCTTAGTACTTAGGGCTTCTATATATGGTCTCTCCATGTGAGTTGTTTTGGAATTCCTTACAGCATAACAGCTTCAGGGCAGTCAGGCTACTTACATACCTCAGCCTGCAGCATGAGTGTTGCAGCAAAGCGGAAGCTGCCTCACCTTTTCTGATTTCGCTTTGGAAGTCACGTAACATGACTTCCACCACCTTCTGTTAATTACAAGTGAGTCATAAGCCTGCTCAAATTCAAGGGGATGGGACACAGAACTCATCCCTTGATGGGAAGGATATCAAAGTCACATGGTAAGAAAAGCATGTGGGGCTGGGTGCGGTGGCTCATGCCTGTAATCCCAGCACTTTGGGAGGCCAAGGTGAGTGGATTGCTTTAGGTCAGAAGTTCAAGACCAGCCTGACCAATGTAGTGAAAGCCAGTCTCTACTAAAAATCCAAAAATTAGGCCAGGTGTGGTGGCTCACGCCTGTAACCCCAGCACTTTGGGAGGCCGAGGTGGGTAGATCACCTGAAGTCAGGCGTTTGAGTCCAGGCTGGCCAACATGGCAAAACCCCAACTCTACTAAAAAAAAAAAGTCTGGGCGCGGTGGCTCACAGCTGTAATCCCAGCACTGTGGGAGGCTGAGGCGGGGGGATCAGGTCAAGAGATTGAGACCATCCTGGCCAACATGGTGAAACCCTGTCTCTACTAAAAATACAAAAATTAGCTGGGCGTGGTGGCACACGCCTGTAGTCCCAGCTACTCGGGAGGCTGAGTGAGGCAGGAGAACTGCTTGAGCCTGGGAGGTGGAGGTTGCAGCAAGCTGAGATTGCGCCATTGCACTTCAGCCTGGCGACAGAGCCAAACTCGATCTCTAAATAAATAAGTAAATAAATAAAAATATAAAAATTAGCCAGGCGTGGTGGCAGGCACCTGTAATCCCAGCTACTTGGGAGACTGAGGCAGGAGAAACACTTGAATCTGGGAGGCAGAGATTGCAGTGAGCCGAGATCAAGCCACTGCACTCCAGCCTGGGTGATAGTGCAAAATTCTGTCTCAAACAAACGAACAAAAGCCCATCTCTGAGTATTTTCCTCTCTTTGTATCTCTGGGGAGGCCCTGGGGGCAGGTATTAGCCTTTGGGGGCCATGGAGAGCAGAGCACTGAGCAGGAAAGGTGCATGGAGATGCCTACCTGGGCACTTTCCTGCACATAGGATATGTCATCCAGTGACAGTGACTCTGACTCGGATGGGGGCGGCCGTCTCTCACCGTTCCTTCCCCACGACCACCTCGGCTTGGCTGTCTTCTCCATGCTGTGCTGTTTCTGGCCTGTGGGCATTGCTGCCTTCTGTCTAGCCCAGAAGGTCAGTGTGTGTGTGGGACTGGGAGGGGACTGCGCATAAAAGAGAAAAATGCACCACAAAAACAGCTGTATATGAGGCGGGAATTCCATTGAAAGGCAGCTCAGAGTGTTAGTTAAGAACCACCTGAACTCAAATCCTGAGTCTGCCACTCTCTGCAAGATTTTTTTTTTTTTTTTTTTGAGATGGAGTCTCGCTCTGTTACCCAAGCTGGAGTGCAGTGGTACAATCTCAGCTCACTGCAACCTCTGCCTCCCAGATTCATGATTCTCCTGCCTCAGCCTCCTGAGTAGCTGGGATTATAGATGCCTGCCACCACACCCGACTAATTTTTGTAGTTCTAGTAGAGATAGGGTTTCACCATGTTGGCCAGTTTGGTCTCAAACTCCTAACCTCAAGTGATCCTCCTGCCTCGGCCTCCCAAAGTGCTGGGATTACAGGCATGAACCACTGTGCCCAACCCCTCTGTAAGATTTTGGGCAAGTCACGTAACTTCCCTGTACAGCTAGTGCTCGACTTAACGACCACGATTGGTGCCGACAGACCGGTCGTAACACGATTTGGTAGTAAGTTGAGTAGGCTATATGCACGCGGAGATGGTAGTGCTGCCGGAAGCTGGTCCGCACTGTCGTACGCCCATCTGGGCAACGTTTGCGCTGCCAGACGCGGAGCAGTCGTGGCTAGCGATTATGGTCATAAAGTCAAATGGTTGTAAGTTGCATAGGCATAAGTCGATCAATACCTGTACCTCACTTTTCTCATCTGTGAAGCAGGAATAATTGCTACCTGTGGGTCAATGTGAGAATCAAGTGAGTTAGAACAGTGGCATATACTATTTTAATGTTTTATTAGTCACTCAGCATCCCTAGTGGCTGACCTATAGTAGGTGCTACATATCTGCTTTTGGAATACATGCATGCATGAATGAATGGGTATGTTGGGTGGAGGAGGGACCAGGGGAAGGGTCTGGGGCTGAGGGATGCCTGGGTCACTGCTGCCCACTGCCTCTACAGACCAACAAGGCTTGGGCCAAGGGGGACATCCAGGGGGCAGGGGCCGCCTCCCGCCGTGCCTTCCTGCTGGGGGTCCTCGCCATCGGGCTGGGCGTGTGCACGTATGCGGCTGCCCTGGTGACCCTGGCCGCCTACCTTGCCTCCCGAGACCCGCCCTAGTTGCCCCTACAGCCCTCACTGTGAACCATGAGGCCGGCAGCCCAGCGAATCCCTGGACAGAGTGGAGAATCTTGGTGGATGAGGCTCCGGCGGCGGCAGGAGCGTCTAGAGACGGGAGCGAGCTGGACTGGAACCCCTCCCCTTCCTGGCCACCGCTCATCGGGCGGCAGCAACGTGAGATTAAACACCAGACACCCTTGCGGCCAAACCAGAGTCTATTCATGTGCGTGTTGGGGAGGATGGAAGGGGTTGGGGTGCTTGAGACCAAGAGGGGACCGACCAGTCAGGGTGACAAGCTGTCGTGGGCATCCCAGGGTACTTGCTCCCTGAGACCTGAGCTGGAGAAGGGGGAAGAGGGTTTTGTTATTGTAGTTGTTTTTGGGACGGAGTCTCACTCTTGTCACACAGGCTGGAGTGCAGTGGCACGATCTTGGCTCACTGTAACCTCCACCTTCCGGGTTCAAACCATTCTCCTGCCTCAGCCTCCAGAGTAGCTGGGATTACAGGCGCCTGCCACCACGCTCAGCTAATTTTTGTATTTTTAGTAGGCAGAGTTTCACTATGTTGGCCAGGCTGGTCTTGAACTCCTGACCTTATGATCTGCCGGCCTCATACTCCCAAAGTGGTGGGATTACAGGTGTGAACCGCCATGCCCGGCTGGTTTTATTTTTTTCATAGATTTAGTACCGTCTGACAAATACCAGCTTACCTCCCTGCTCCTCTGGGATCTCACTAGCAGGGCCTGCAGACAATGGATGCTCCACAGACGTGTTAAAATGATTTAATTTATTGACTCATCCATTCCATAAATGTGAACTCCTTTGAATGTTATCCTTGTTGGGCAGGGATCTGTGGCTACAGGCCTGGGGACTGTCAGGGGCCAAAGCCTCCCTGCAGGAGCCCCTGTGGTGACATGGCTGCAGGCTCACATGAGCCCATAGGACCAAGAGGCAAGGCTGGGCCGCTGGTTTGCTTCGGGCTGTAGCGGGTGGGTGGGTGGAGGCGGTGGGAGCGGCCCCCTGCCCCAGCTTGTCTCAGCTCTTGGAGTAACGCCTCTGCAGCGATTCCCGGTAGAAGCGGAAGACGTGTTGCGAAGCCGCCTGGGTCACAGCCAGGCACTGCTGGAGCTGCGGGGGAGAGACTGGTTGGTGCTGGGGGCTGAGCCCTGCATGCACACACGACGCGACAGGGCTGATGCAAGAGGTTCCGCTGACCCCACCTGCCTCCCTTCGCCCCCAAACCCACCACCTCCCCCTTCACCTCCCATCACTCCCCCGCTGCCAAATGAGGCAGGTGGTGAGGGATTATCTCCCACTTCATGAGCCGTTTCTTAGAGATCAGGAGAAATAAAGAGAGGGTGAGGGCTTCAGGGATAAGATTCTGACAGCAACAGGACTCAGACCAATCAGGCATCCTCATACCTTGGAAGAGGCCCCAGCTTTGCAGAGCTAGGGAACTGGAGAAAGCACATAATTGGAGTGGTCTTGGGATTTTAGTCATGGGCCCCTTGACCCCGAATAATCTAAGAGCCACGGAATCAAGAGACTCCCAATCTTTCCTGCCATGTATTCCTAGACTCATGAGGTCTAGGTTGGACATGCTTTTGCAGTTTCCAAGCTTCTGTCCCTTAGCCTGAGACCCGGAATTTTGGTGGCTTACCACTCTGAGCTAGGAGCTGGGGGATCATCACATGCCCTCATCTTCTAACTTTATTTTTTTATTTTTATTTTTTTTGGGGATGGAGTCTCACACTGTTGCTCAGGCTGGAGTGCAGTGGCGCGATCTTGGCTCACTGCAACCTCTGCCTCCTGGGTTCAAGTGATTCTCCTGCCTCGGCCTCCCGAGTAGCTGGAATTATAGCTGCATGCCACCACACCCAGCTAATTTTTTGTATTTTTAGTAGAGACAGGGTTTCGCTGTTAGCCAGGATGGTCTGGATCTCCTGACCTCATGATCCACCCACCTCGGCCTCCCAAAGTGCTGGGATTACAGGCGTGAACCACTGCGCCCAGCCCTATTTATTTATTGTTATTATTTTTGAGATGGAGTCTTGCTCTGTCTCCAGGCCAGAATGTAGTGCTGCAATCTCAGCTCATTGCAACCTCCACCTTCTGGGTTCAAGCGATTCTCCTGCCTCAGCCTCCTGAGTAACTGGGACTACAGGCGTGTGCCATCACACCCGGCTAAAGTTTCTTTTTAAAACTTTTAGAGAGACAGGGTTTCACCATGTTGGCCAGGATGGTCTCCATCTCTTGACCTCGTGATCCACCTGCCTTGGCCTCCTAAAGTGCTTAGATCACAGGTGTGTACCACCAGGCTCATGCCTGGCCATCTTCTGACTTTAAACTGAGCTCAACCTCTTTTTGCCTGTCCCATAAATTGGGCTTCCCTTAAACATTTCCACAAAGGTTTCTGGGACCACAAAATTTGAAAACTCTCTTTTTTTACAAGCAGAAATGCAAGAGGCTCTCCTGAAGACTCTCAGAATCTAGGGCAGAGTTGGGACAAGACTGCATGTCAGTGGGAGGGAAGGCCAGATCTGGCTTTTGCCCTCATCCCCATGCTGGTACCTCAGCGTCCGAGAAGAGCCCCTTGGTGCTGGACATGAGCAGCTTCCGTTCCACGTTGTCCAGGGCGAAGGTCAGGACTGCCCGGGCCTCCTAGGGACAAGGGGAAGAAGAAGGTAGTGGGGTACCTAGGACCCTCCCTTCAGATAAAGTCTCAGCCAGTCCTTTGGCCAGGCACAGTGGCTCATGACCATAATCTTGGCACTTTGGGAGGCCAAGGCGGGCAGATCACAAACTCAAGAGATAGTCACCCTTCTATGGGTTAGGAAGGGTAGAGCATCCTGTCTGTACTAAAAATACAAAAATTAGCTAGGCATGGTGGCGCATGCCTGTAATCCCAGCTACTCGGGAGGCTGAGGCAGGAGAATCGCCTGAACCAGGGAGGTGGAGGTTGCAGTGAGCCGAGATCGCGCCACTGCACTCCAGCCTGGGTAACAGAGCGAGACTCCATCTCAACTGCCAAAAAATACAACAGCTCCCTCCATCTGAAACCCTCCAAGTGGTTTCTGCCTTCTTGATTGGAGGAAACCATTAGAGCACTGGGAAGACAACTCAGAATACCTGCGCTCAGGACACTGAACCTGAGCTGATGTTTGCTTTTGAGCCTCTTAAGATGGAAACTGGGAGTTTACGGGGTCAGTCCCAGCCTTAGGAAAGATGCTGGCCACAGAGAATGAAGCTGAGAAAGGCAGGGATGAGAAGTGAAGCCAGGACATCCTGATGATGTCTGAAGTCCTGGTTTTATTTCATTATTTTTTTGAGATGGAGTTTCACTCTTACCTAGGCTGCAGTGAAGTGGCGCAATGTCAGCTCACTGCAACCTCTGCCCTCTGGGTTTTTTTTTTTTTTTTTTTTTTTTTTTTTTT
>NW_022437008.1:902941-949572 GCF_009761245.1 Sapajus apella | reverse complement strand
ACCCGCCTCGGCCTCCCAAAGTGCTGGGATTACAGGCTTGAGCCACCACGCCCGGCCTTGCCCTCTGGGTTTAAGCGATTCTCCTGCCTCAGCCTTCTGAGTAGCTGGGATTACGGACACATGCCACCACGCCTGGCTAATTTTATATTTTTAGTAGAGAGAGAGTTTCACCATGTTGGCCAGGCTGGTCTCTAACTCCTGACCTCAAGCGATCCTATTGCCTCAGCCTCCCCACTAGCTGGGACTACAGGCATGCACCATCATGCCTGGCTAATTTTTATATTTTTAGTAGGGTCAGGGTTTCACCATGTTGTCCAGGCTGGTCTTGAACTCCTGGCCTCAAGTGATCTGTACACCTCAGCCTCCGAAAGTGCTGAGATTACAGGTGTAAGCCACTGTTCTTGGCCGTCCCCCTTCCCGGCTTTTTTTGAGACTGAGTTTCACTCTTATCACCCAGGCTGGAGTGCAATGGTGTAATCTCTGCTCACTGCAACCTCCGCCTCCCGGGTTCAAGTGATTCTCCTGCCTCAACCTCCCGAGTAGGTGGGATTATAGGCATGCACCACCATGTCCAGCTAATTTTGTATTTTTAGTAGAGACAGGGTTTCTCCATGTTAGGTCAGGCTGGTCTTGAACTCCTGACCTTGTGATCCACCCGCCTTGGCCTCACAAAGTGTTGGGATTGGCTGGTCTGAGTGCAGTGGTGTTTACAAGTAATTGATTACAACCAGTTACAGATTTCTTTGTTCCTTCTCCATTCCCACTGCTTCACTTGACTAGCCTTTAAAAAAAAAAAAAGTGTTGGGATTACAGGCGTGAGCAACCACGCCCATACATTTCCTTTCCAATTAAGGAAGTTTGAGCTGGGTTTCTGTCACCTGCTGCTAAATGAACCATGATGATTGGAGCAGCCCTTGCTAAGTGGGACTGACGTGGCATGAGCCAACTGTCTGCAGAGAAGTGAGGCCTGGGAAGGGAGGGGGAGCTGTGTGGCCTCTGTCTTTCAGCCACCCTGGGCTTCACACTTACCTTTTCTTGCTTGGATGTAGGATCCAGCACAAGGGTCCCATCAGAGTCCAGGGCACAGGTGACCCCACAGAAGAGAGCCCGCATGGGTACACCTGCATCCACCAATGCCATGCAGGCGGCATTCAGACAACAGGCCAGGAGCTGAGCACCACGAGCAATGGTTAAGTTTCTTTTTTTTGTTGGTTTTTTTTTTTTTTTTGAGATAGAATGTCACTCATCACCCA
Organism: Sapajus apella; assembly: GCF_009761245.1. Lineage (NCBI taxonomy): Eukaryota > Metazoa > Chordata > Mammalia > Primates > Cebidae > Sapajus > Sapajus apella. The sequence continues at coordinate 948,319 of NW_022437008.1, read as the reverse complement.
GGCTGGAGTGCAGTGGCGTGATCTTGGCTCACTGCAACCTCCGCCCCCCAGTTTCAAGCGATTCTCCTGCCTCGGCCTCCCGAGTAGCTGGGATTATGAGTGTCCACCACCATGCCCGACTAATTTTTTTATTTTTAGTAGAGACGGGGTTTCACCATGTTGGCCAGGCTGGTTTTGAACTCCTGACCTCAGGTGATCTTCCCGCCTTGGCCTCCCAAAGTCCTGGGATTACAGGCTTGAGCCATAGCACCCAGCCTAAGAAGTTTCTACTGTAGGTCTGGCCAGCAGAGCAGATCCATGCCTCCCTCCACTGGGCTAATGCCTGTGGCAGACATCACTAATCAGTCACAGAAGGACAGTATGGCAGAGTGGTTAAAAGTGGTTCTGGGATTGCGTAACCCTGGGTTCCAGACCTGGCTTTGCTGTCTCAGCTTGTGACCTTGAGGAAGTGACTTACTCGAGTCTCAAGCTCCTCATCTGTTAGGTAGGAAATATCATAATATTCAACAGGTATGTACTGAAGTACGTACCACACATTTTGGCAAATGGGGTCAGAGAGGGGAAGAAACCTTCCCAAGTCACGTGGGGGAGGCACTGGCAGAGCCAGGCCTGAAATGTGGGTGGCAGCCACTCCCCAGTGACAGAGCTGGCAGGGCAGAGGAGGAAGAGCCATTCTGCTGCCTGCAGGGAACTCACCATGGATGGACAGCACAGGTTGGGAGTTAGCTGGCTCTGCCTCAGTTTCCTCATGCGTTTCTTCTCCAGGCCTAGCAAGCCACACAGAAGCCACAGCTTTAGAGTCAATCAGTTCCAGCTCTGCTGCTGACCCCCCACCACTTCCTCCGGGCTTCACTTTCCCCTTCTGTAAAATGGAGTTACAATACCTTCTCTCTGCCCATCCATAAAACGTCTGTCCAGTTCAGGGCCGCGAACCAGTAAAGCCTTCTACAATGCCTAATTCTGGTCCTCAACTTCAACCTCCCTCACCTCAGACACAGTGATCTTTCGAGGCCAAGCTCCTGACTCAGCTGCTCTCTGCTCAGGGTGCCCCCAGCACTGACAGCCTGAAATCCACTAAGGTGCAGAGTACAAGTGATTGCCGGCCGGGCACAGTAGCTCATGCCTGTAATCCCAGCACTTTGGGAGGCCAAGGTGGGCTGATCACTTGAGGTTAGGCATTTGAGACCAGCCTGGCTAACATGGTGAAACCCCTTCTCTACTAAAAATACAAAAATTAGCCTGGCATTAGGGTGGGCGCATGTAATTCCTGCTACTCAGGAGGTTAAAGCATGGGAATTGCTTGAGCCCAGGAGGTGGAGGTTGTAGTAAGCTGAGATTGCACCACTGTGCTCCAGTCTGGGCGACAGACTGAAACCCTGGCTCAAAAACAAACACACAAAAAGCAAAAGAAGTGATTGGCACAGGCTCTGGAGTCAGACCGGCCTGGGCTTGAGTCCTGCCTATGCTGCCTTCCAGCTGTGTGACCTTGGGCAAGCCCCTTCCTCTGTCTGGGCCTCAGTTTTGTCACCTGAAACAAGCAAAGATAAGAACATTCATCTGCCAGGGTCCTTGGGCTCTAGAACTAGGTGATCTGGGTCTAAGTCTTGGCTCTGCCACTTGCACAGGGATCAAAAGGGCATGTGTTTCACATGCAGTATTAAATAAGATATGTGTATAAGGCACAGCGAACAGGGTCTGGCACATAAATAAGCACTCAGGCTATGCCTACTCTCCTTCAGTGAGCTGGTGACTGTCAAGTGTTTGAAGGCTTTCTGGCTAGCAGAGAGGGCATATGTGGCCACCAGAAAAGAAGCAATCAGGAGACTTCCTGGAGGCAGCAGCCTGTAGGAAAGGATACAGAGCCGGCATCGCTGACAACCTGCAGCACCACAGTGATGGAGGTGCGGGGGTGCAATGTGCCCAGCACCACCGCCTCACACGTGTTCCTGATCAGCCGCTCCCGGCTCTTCTCTGCAACGCCTGAGGAAATTGAAGAGAGGCTGTCACAGTCTTCCCCTCCATCTGGCTCACCTTACTCTGTATGCTCCACCCAAACCCCCTGGAAAGGGCCCATAGTCTCAGGCTGGGATGGTGCAGGTACCTGCAGGGATGATGGAGGATTCCAGTGGGAAGGAGGCAGGGCCTGCCTGCCATTCACCGACCCCTGCTACCTCCGGCATCCACCAAGGGAACCATGCAGGGGAGAAAGACCTGAGAGTACCACGTCTGTGATGCTACCCACGCCCACTGCCACCCCAGCAGGCCCAGCCAGTGGGGACCGAGGGATATGAGGGTAAAAGGGTGAAAAATAGGTTAATGGGCCAGGCACAGTGGTTCACGCCTGTAATCCCAACACTTTGGGAGGCTGAGACAGGCGGATCACTTGAGCTCAGGAGTTTGAGACCAGCCTGGCCAACATGGCGAAATCCTGTCTCTACTAAAAACATAAAAATTAGCTGAGCGTGGTGGTCTATGCCTGTAATCCCAGCTATTCGAGAGGCTGAGATAGGAGAATGGCTTAAACCCAGGAGGTGGAGGTTGCAGTGGGCTGAGATCACACTATTACACTCCAGCCTGGGTGACAAGAGTGACTCCGTCTCAAAAAAAAAAAAAAAAAAAAAAAAAAGAGCTGGGCTCCGTGGCTCATGCCTATAATCCCAGCACTTTAGTAGGCCGAGGCGGGTGGATCACCTGATGTCAGGAGTTCAAGACTAGCCTGGCCAACATGGTGAAACGCTGTCTCTACTTAAAATAAAAATTAGCCGGGTGTGGTGGCTTATGCCTGTAATCCCAGCTACTCGGGAGGCTAAGACAGGAGAACAGCTTGAACCCGGGGGGTGGAGGTTGCAGTGAGCCAAGATCACACCACTGCACTCCAGCCTGGGCAACAGAGCAAGACTCCATCTCAAAAAAATAAAAAATAAATTAAAAAAAAGGCCAGGCGCAGTGGCTCACACCTGCAATCCCAGTACTTTGGGAGGCCGAAGCAAGGAGATCACCTGAGGTCAGGAGTTTGACACCAGCCTAGCCAACATGGTGAAACTCTGTCTCTACTAAAAATACAAAAAAATTAGCTGGGGGTGGTGGCAGGTGCCTGTAATCCCAGCTACTCAGGAGGCTGAGGTAAGAGAATCGCTTGAACCTGGGAGGCAGAGGTTGCAGTGAGCCGAGATCGTGCCACTGCACTCCAGCCTGGGCAACAGAACAGGACACCATCTGAAAAAAAAAAAAAAAAAAAAAAAAAAAAAAGAACAAGCAAAACGGGTTAATGGAATGAAAGGGAGATGAAGGCAGAGAGAGGGATAAAGAGAGACGGAAGGAGAAATTAGAGACAGAGAAGCAACAGAAGATGAGACACAGGGACAGAGAGTTAAAGAAACAGCTAAGGGGAGACCAAAGTGGGGAGTGGAGACTGGGGGCGCTGGCAGGGAGGAGCCAGGGAGCAGTTCTGACAAACGGGGCATTCTTCGGAGGTTCAGCAGCACCCATTACCAGGCAGCCCGATCTTCGGCCTCAGGATCACTTCAAGTGTGGCCTTGTTGAAAATCTCTTTGCTGACTTTCACCTCGGACGGTCCGTACACACCCGCCAGGACAGAGGTGTCACCTGGAGAGACAGCACGGGAGGCCTCACTCACAGTGGCTTCTGGGGCCCCATTCGTGGCATTAAGCCTGATGGCCAGGGCCCCCCACGCCACCCCCGCCAATTTTTGGCAGTGATTCTTTGAGCACTCACTTCACTTCTCTGCCTGCGAATCCTCATTTGTAAAATGGGGACAATAGCAGTCCCTCCCCTCTAGCGTCCTGTGAGGGTCAAAGGACTCAATTCACAGAGAACACAAGACATTGTGGGGCTCATGCTGAGTGCGCAACTGACTTTAGCTGATATTAGTAATAGTCATCCATTAAGGCATTCAGGCAGGGTCTCACTCTCCTGGCCCAGGCTGGAGTACAGTGGTTGATTGCAGCCTTGACCTTCTGGGCTCAAGCGATCCTCCCCCCTCAGCCTCCCGAGTAGCTGGAACTACAGGCACTTGCCACCATGCCCGGCTTTTTTAAAAAAAAAAAAAAAAAAAAAAAATTTTTTTAAATTGCATTTTAGGTTTTGAGGTACATGTGAAGAACATGCAAGATTGTTGCATAGGTACACACATGGCAGCGTCATTTGCAGCCTTCCTCCCCTTCACCTGTATCTGGAATTTCTCCCGATGCTATCTCTCCCCAACTCCCCACCCCCCCCTTTTTTTTTAAATTTTTAATAGAGATGGGGTTTCACCATGTTGGCCAGGGCTGGTCTTGAACTCCTGACCTCAGGTGATCTGCCCACCTTGGCCTCCCAAAATGCTGGGATTACAGGTGTGAGCCACTGTGCCGGCTTAATTTTAGTATTTTTAGTAGAGAGGGGATTTTGCCATGTTGCTCCGGCGGGTCTTGAACTCCTGGGCACCTGTAATCCCAAAGTGCTGGGATTACAGGTGTGAGCCACCATACCTGGCCCTGATATTAATAACTTTTAACAGGAAGTCCTTCCTGAAAGCTAACCATCCTCCCCCTTACTGCAGCTGCTCTCAGCCTTCTGAGTAGCTGGGATTACAGGCACCCACCACCACACCCAGCTAATTTTTGTATTTTTAGTGGAGATGCGGTTTTGCATGTAGGCCAGACTGGTCTTGAACTCCCTACCTCAGGTGATTCACCCGCCTCGGCCTCCCAAAGTGCTGAGATTACAGGCGTAGGGAAGCCACTACGCCCGGCCTCCCTTGTCAAATTTTAAAGAAAAATGTTCTTGGAGTTAATCTAGTTTTGAGAGTTATTTAGCTAGGGGAAGGGGATATTTGCCCTATAGGTAAGACTTGCCCTAATCTTAGGGATATTTACTCCTGTGGAGAGATGGCAGTGACGACATATTTTCAACCTAGGGTAGTGACATTATCTTCAATTTGAGAAGTATTTATGTGGGTGAAAGATCCATCACAGTCCAGAGTATTTATGCAAATAGACAGGTTTGTGTCAGTCCGCAACGCATGGACCTAGAGAGTGTGTGTGAGAGGCGGAGGACGAATCTAGTTAAGGGGGATATTTGCCTTGGTGAGGTGATTTTCCCTATTCTGAAATATTCATTCTTGGGGGAACAGTCTGCCCCTCTTCTCATTCTCAGAGATATTTGCCAGGATGGAGCTATCTTCTCCTTTCTAGTCGTGAGGGAGAGATGTGTGTATCCCTGCGTATGTAGGGATAAACCAGACAAAAAACCCTGCATCAGTGCAGGAGTGACATTTACCAGCTGGTAACGTGGGGAGGTGGGCACTCCGTTGCACTGTAGTCCCTCTCTAAAAGAAAGACCAGCGTGAAGTTCTCACCTTGTAGGAAAGAAGCAGAGCCATCTGGCCGCGACAGCAGGTTCTGTTCGCAGGCAAAGTGCCGAAGGCTGCAGCCGGGACCCCGAGGGCTGGACCCTGTTCCAGTTTCAGCGCGAATTTTGGCGTCAGTATGCATCTCCTCCTCCATCACGCCAGACCCCACGTGCGGCTGCGATTGTCACTTCCGCCCGGCAGCGCGCGCTGCGTACAGGCTGCGTAACCAGTGCGCACGCGTTGGGCTGGGCAGTTAGCCTGGGCGTCCGCACGTGTCTTAGCGTTTACCAACAATTTGGCTCCGCCCTGACCCACCTCTTAACTCTGGCAACGCCATTGGGCAGTTGAGAACAGGAGGCGGGCCTTGGCATGGTCCTGTTTTACTCTGAACAGCCGGCCCCTAAATCCCTGGGGCCTTGGTCAGGTTGCCCGTTTTTTTTTTCCTGTTACAGGAGTAACTACAATGAGACAATTGGAGAAAACTTTGGACAGGTAGATTTTCTTTCCAAATCTCTGTGCATTCTGTCTACCACAGGACGGGAAAAAGGTGGTTTCCGTGTCAGATGGTTTGGAGTTTGCGTCAGGCATATAAAGGGGGAGCCCCGAGTCTAGCCTACAAGAGGGCCGGACCGCTGTGTGGTTGCTAGTCAAGATGGCGGTAGTAATCGCTGCGGCGAGGTTTTGGAGGCAAAGCCGAATCTTGGGCCAGGCTGCCCTCCTGCTGCTGCGGCGGCCTGGGGCTCGGGGACTGGCTATATCTGTGAGTACCTGGTCTCCAGGAGGTTTTCCCAAAGGGGAATAGGAACGTAAAGGCTATCTTCAGAGCGTCGGGTCCCAGAAGGGAAAAAGTGGGAGACCTCTTGGAGAAGACACTGAAGGGAAGCTCTGCCACTTCCTTTAGGAGAGGAAAAAAAACCTAATTGCAACTTCTTTGTGGGCCCTGAGGGAGAAAGACGACTTGAAGAGAGGGATGGGAGTTCCTTATGAGCTGTCTCCCCTACTCAGGGCTCCATGGAGGGACAGGGGAAGACCGCGGGACCTTTTCTCTCAGGGTTTGGAGAATGCAACTGACTTTGTAAGGGAGAGACTTTCTTCTGGGCAAAGATTCCTCTTCAAAAAGGAGAAAGAAGAGAGCAGGTCCTTGTCACAGGCTGCATAGGGCCCTGTAGTTCTTTGCCACAATTCTGATTTTAAAATGAAATGTGTAAAAACTTGATTCCTGTGTCTTCTGATCGAATATCAAGACAGGGAATTCGTGTGTTCTGGACACCGTACAGAGGAGATGATTAGTATTTGTTGAATTAATGAGGGGGGAAAAAGAAGGGAGAGGGGTACAGACAGGACACTTTGCCCAGGTTTCTTAGAAACGCTTGAGAAGGCTTTGTTTCTTGCCAAAAGAGTCTCAGTCCCTTCAGGTGGATGCTGCTAAGGGCAAGATTATCCTGCAAAAAACGTAGTTAGAAGCCCCTTTTTGGGGTGGGAAGGCAGTAGGTTGCAGAAGAGCCTTGAACTACAGTTGACAGGAGAGTAGTGGTTAAGTGGGTGGGTTCACGTCCTTGCTCCGCCACTTTCCACTTGAGTAGCCTTGGGCAACAGACTGCACCTCTCTGGGTCTATGGACCTAATTTTCCTCCCTGTAAAATATTAACAGTGGCCACCTCATACGGCTGTGAAAAATTAATGTGTAAAATGCTAAGGACTGGACCTGGCACATCATAAGCGCAATAGGAATGTTGGTCATTGTTGATAGGGTAGAGGGAAAGGGCAGAAACTGACCTTGGAGATAGGAAGAAGAAAGGGGATGACCTTGGGAGGGCCAGGATGGGTGAGGCCCTGGGGAAAAAAATCTCAGAAGATCTTGTGAGGTTGTGTCTGATCCTCTGATCCTCAGTCCATAAGGAGGGGAAGATGGAATCTGTAGGGAGAAGCTCTGGGTAGGGGGACAAATGGGAGAAGGGTGAAGAGGATAGACCAGGAGTAGGGCGTAGTAGGTCCCTAGGAAGGGAGTCACTTGAAATAGGTAAATGCAGGAGGGCTGCAGAAGCAGGTGTGGGTAGGGCAGTCTCCTGCCTTTGGGCTATTCTCTTTTGAGAACAATCATATCCTCCACAGCTGATCTCAGTCCCTGGGGCCCTTTGGTGGGGTAAGTGGGGTGGGAGGTGGGCAGGCTAGGGAAAGATCATTTATGGTTGATAACATCTTTCTCTCCTAGCTCAATCTCCTGATTACCTTTCCTCTTGCTTTCCCTCCTTCATTTTTGGTGGAGAGTGGGGAGGGGAAAAGTCCTTATTTTTTATTTATTCATGTATCTTTAAATTTGTATTATCTTAGAATTATTGTTTTTTCCCCTTTATTTTGCCCACCTGTTCTTTCTCTCTCCTGTCTTCCCTCCCCTTCCCTCTCCTCCCCTTTCTCTTTTCTCTCTCTCTCTTACTTTCTGTACCTCTGTTTCTTTTTTCTTTTTTGAGGCAGAGTTTTGTTCTCTCGCCCAGGCTGGAGTGCAGTGGCGCGATCTTGGCTTACTGCAACCTGTGCCCCCCAGGTTCAAGCAGTTCTCCTGCCTCAGCCTCGCTAGTAGCTGGGATTACAGACGGGTACTATCACGCTTGGCTAATTTTTGTATTTTTGGTAGATAACATTTTGCCATGTTGCCCAGGCTGGTCTTAAACTTCTGGCCTTAAGTGATCCGCCTGCCTTGGCCTCCACAGGCGTGAGCCACTATGCCCAGCCTTTCTTTCTTTGAGACAAGGTTTCACTCTGTCACCCAGACTGGAATGAATGTAGTGGTGTGATCATGGCTTACTGCAGCCTCAGCCTCCTGGGCTCAAGCAATCCTCTCACCTCAGCCTCCTAAGTAGCTGGGACCATAGGCCCATGCTACCACCCCTGGCTAAATTTTTAATTTTTTTTCTTTTTTTTTTTTTTTTTTGAGACGGAGTCTCGCTTTGTTGCCCAGGCTGGAGTACAGTGGCACAATCTCGGCCCAGTGCAGCCTCCACTTCCCAGGTTCAAGTGATTCTCTTGCCTCAGCCTCCCAAGTAGCTGGGACTACAGGCATGTGCCACTACGCCCAGCTAATTTGTGTATTTTTAGTAGAAATGGGGTATTACCATGTTGACCCAGGCTGGTCTTGAACTCCTGACCTCAGGTGATCCGCCTGCCTCGCCCTCCCAAAGTGTTGGGATTATAGGCGTGAGACACTGTGCCCGGCTGCACCTGGCTAATTTTTAAATCTTTGTAGAGATGGGGTTTTGCCATGTTGTCCAGGCTGGTCTCGAACTCCTGGGCTCAAGTGATCTTCCTGCCTTAGCCTTTCAAAGTGCTGGGATGATAAGCGTGAGCCACCTTGCTTGGCCATATTTTTCAGTTTTCATGAGTTTAAGTTTAAATAGCCACAGGTGTGCTGGGTGGGGTGGCTTATGGCCGTAATCCCAGCTACTCGGGAGGCCAAGGCAGAAGAATTGCTTGAACCTGGGAGGCGGAGGTTGCAGTGAACCGAGATCGCGCCACTATACTCCAGCCTGGGCGACACAGCGAGACTCTCTAAAAATAAAATAAATAGCCACAAGTGATTGGTGGCTGCCATATTAGATGGTGCAGTTTTATCCAGCTGGAGATGAAGATATAGTCAGGGAAAGGCTGAGAGGCTGTATAGTTGTGGACAGATAGGATTGTGGAGAGATTACTGGGTTTACTGGGGAAGGTCAGGTTAACAAGAGGGGTGGGGCTGCTTCACTTGTTCCTGACTTCTTGCCCCTCCTCTACTCACTCTCTTCATTGAATACCCTGCTGCCCTGCAGATGCATTTGCCTGATTTTCACCTCCCTTCCTGTCTCTGCTACCATAGCAAATGTTTCAGTGCTCAGGGAAAGGAGGAGGAAGGAAACTCAGATTGTCAAGGAATCATGAGTCAGTTTCTTACCACCAGCCCAGGCCTGGGCTTGGCTAAGTCATTTCACCTCTCTGACCCTAGTTAGGTGAATGAGTAGAGTCCCTAACTTGTTGGAATTCAGGAAGCACCTGGAGCTTAGTCTGTGCTAATTATCAGTGACTTAATTTTTGTGATCCAGCTCTTCACGGGCAGCCTATCTGGGGGCTCCAGTACCCTGTGCAGTATCTCCAAGTGGTAGGTACTCAGTGTGTGTATTCGTCTGTTCTCAGGCTGCTAATAAAAACACACCTGAGACTGGGTAATTTATAAAGAAAAAGAGGTTTAATGGACTCACAGTTCCACATCCTGGGGAGGCCTCACAATCATGGCGGAAGGTGAGTGAGAAGCAAAGTCACATCTCACATGGCGGCAGGCAGGCAGAGTACTTGCAGGGGAACTCCCCTTTATAAAACCATCAGATCTCGTGAGACTTATTCACCATCATGAGAACAGCACGTGAAAGACCATCTCTCCCCGCCATGATTCAGTTACCTCCCATGGGGTCCCTCCCATGACACATGGGAATTATGGGAGCTATAATTCAAGATGAGATTTGAGTTGGGGACACAGACAAACCCTATCAGTGTGTATTGTGGGATAAATGGAGATGGTCATTATGGTCTTCTAAGTGCCCAGGCTGGAGTGCAGTGGCGCCATCTAGGCTCACTGCAGCCTCGGTCCCCCAGGTTCAAGTGATTCTCCTTCCTCAGCTTGCTGAGTAGCTGGGATTATAGGCTACCACACCCAGCTTATTTTTGTATTTTTAGTAGAGATGGGTTTTCACCATGTTGGTCAGGCTGGTCCCAAACTCCTAACCTCATAATCTGCCTGCCTTGGTGTCCCAAAGTGCTGGGATTATAGGCATGAGCCACCATGCCTGGCCCGGAGTTTTTATTTTTTATTTTTATTTTATTTTTTGAGATGGAGTCTCCCTCTGTTGCCCAGGCTGGAGCGCAGTGGCACAGTCTTGGGTCACTGCAACCTCCGCCTCTGGGGTTGAAGCAATTTTCCTGCCTCAGCCTCCTGAGTAGCTGGGACTACAGGCGTGCACACCACGCCCAGCTAATTTTTTTGTATTTTTAGTTGAGATGGGGTTTTACCATGCCAGCCAGGCTAGTCTTGAACTCCTGACCTCAGGCAATTCGCCAGCCTTGGCCTCCCAAAGTGCTGGGGTTTCAGGTGTGAATCACTGCACCGGGCTGGGAGTTTTTATTTAAAAAAATTTTTCTTTTTATTCCTTGAGATAGGCCTCACTTTGTCAGCCAGGCTGGAGTGCAGTGGCATGATCTTGGCTCACTGCAGCCTTGACCTCTTAGGCTCCAGTGATCCTCCCACCTCAGTCCCTTGAGTAGTGGAGACTACAGATGTGCACCACCATGCCCAGCTAATTTTTTGTAGAGATGGGGGTCTTGCCATGTTACCCAGGCTCATCTTGAACACTTGGGCTCAAGCTGTCTACCCTTCTTGACCTCCCAAAATGATGGTATTATAAGCGTGAACCACCGTACCTAGCCTTAAATTATATTTGTTTATTTGTTTAAATTTTTTGTACAGACAAGGTCTCGCTATGTTTCCCAGGCTGGCCTCAAACTCCTGGACTCAAGTGGTCCTCTCTCCTCAGCCTCCAGAGTAGCTAGAATTACAGGCATCTGCCACTGTACTTGGCTCAGGGAGTTTCAGTCACACGATCAGGAGGCAGCAGTCTGCTCAGTTAGAGTCCATGCCCTTTGGTGGCGCGTGCCTGTAGTCCCAGCTACTCAGGAGGCTGAGGCAGGAGAATTGCTTGAACCCAGGAGGCGGAGGTTGCGGTGAGCCGAGATCGCGCCATTGCACTCCAGCCTGGGTAACAAGAGCGAAACTCCGTCTCAAAAAAAAAAAAAAAAAAAAAAGAGTCCATGCCCTTAGCCATGGTGACTCAGTGACTTCAGATGACTCCACCAGGGCCACCCCACACCCCAGTACTTCCCGGGCAGAGCAGACCATCCAGAGTGGGCAGGTGATGCTTTCCTGTGTGATTGGAGAGGACACGGCATGAAGCTTTGTGTAAATCTGTGTAGCCTCTGCCATTGTAAATCATTGGCCACAGGGACAGACTCCCCCACACCCAACCAAAAGCTAGAAGAACAGATGGGTGGAGTTACATCCTTCCTTTGTAGGGGTTTGACCACCGACTCCTGTTACGGAGCTTTTCCTCAGGACCAGGCGCTGTATGGAGCCCTTTGCATAGCTCACTGAATTGGGGTAGCAACCCTGGGGCTGGGGACTACCATCATCTCCCCCAGCCCAGGAAAGAAGGGAGGAGGGTCCAGCTGAGGCCCAGCTCCAATATACGGAGCACACCGGGGTGCCCTGAAGGTAGCTTTGCAGCCTCCGGAGGCTGACAGTCTTGCCCTGACACCCTGGTTTGTTCTCAGACTCTGGCCTCCCCTCTTAGTGCCCATCTGAAGACCAGCCTTTGGTCCTCTTCCATCGGCATGCCGTCTCCCCTATGCCTCAGTCTCCCTCCCTTGAGTATCTTCTGGGGCCACAGTTTGGTGTTATTGTTTTTCGAGACAGGGTATCACTTTGTTGCCCAGGCTGGAGTCCAGTGGTGCAGCCATGGCTCACTGCAGCCTTGGCCTCCTGGGCTCAAGCATCCTCTCACCTTAGGCTCCCCCAGCTCCGGTATCTGGGACTACAGATACATGCCACCATTCCCAGCTAATTTTTTTTTTTTTTTTTTTTTGAGATGGAGTCTCACTCTTGTCACCAGGCTGGAGTGCAGTGGCGCAATCTCAGCTCACTGCAACCTCTGCCTCTTGGGTTCAAGCAATTCTTCTGTCTCAGCCTCCCGAGTAGCTGGGATTATAGGTGCCCACCACCACGCCTGGCTGTTTTCTGTATTTTTAGTAGAGATGGGGTTCCACCATGTTGACCACCATGTTGATAACCTGACCTCAGGTGATCTGCCTGCCTCTCTGTGTGTGTGTGTGTGTATGTGTGTGTGTGTGTGTGTGTAGATGGGGTTTCGTACTGTTGCTCAGGGATTGCAGGCATGAGCTGCTACGCCCATCTTCCTGGCTAAGTTTTAAAATTTTCAGAGACAGGGTTTTCGCCATGTTGCCTAGGCTGGTCTCGAACTCCTGGTCTCAAATGATTCTCCCGCGTTAGCCTCCCAAAGTACTGGGATTATAGGCGTGAACCACTGCATGTTGCCACAGTTTGGTTTTAGAATCCATTTTAACATGCAGTTAGTTCTTCCCCCCTCCTCTTTTCCCCATCCTCCTAAGGTGTAGGCACTTCGCTTTCTCCCACATCTCACCTTCCTAGGTTTTGTTTTACTATCTCTTAACCAAGTTTTGAGTATGTAATACATCCCATGTCGGTGCTGAACCCCTTGTGTGAGTGAACTTAGCAACTTTTCACATGGCATTGTGCAGCATTCTTACAGATAAACTCAGAGAGATGAAGTGTTGTTTTGAGACAGTCTCACTCTGTTGCCCAGGCTGCAGTACAGTGGCATGATCTCAGCTCACTGCAGCCCCCACCTCCCGGGTTCAAGCGATTCCCCTGCCTCAGCCTCTCAAGTAGCTGAGATTACAGGCGCACACCACCACGGCCGGCTAATTTTTGTATTTTAGTAGAGACGGGGTTTCACCATGTTGGTCAGGCTGGTCTCGAACTCCTGCCCTCAGGTGATCTGCTCGCCTCAGCCTCCCAAAGTGCTGGGATTGCAGGTGTGAGCCACTGTGGCCGGCCGAGATGAAGTGTTTTTTTGCAGAGAGCCACGCAAGCTGAGAAATTGGAACCCAGGGAAGTTGAACTCCAGAGCCAGGGAACTTAATCGCCCATTCATGTGTTAGCTCATTTGAGTGCCTGCTCTGAAGGCAACCTGGATGCTGTCTCTGCCTTCCTGGCTGGATTGTGGTGTTTGTGGGAGGTAGACAAGGAAACAAAGGAATCTTCTTGGTCAATGTCTGGCTGTGCTGGCTGCTCAGAGGCGGAAGAGCTGTGCTGCAAGAGGCCGGCTGCTTCCTCCTCACAAGGGAAGGGGAAGCCTATCGTGCATTGTCAGGCCTGAATCTGCCCTGCCGTTGGGAATGTAATTTCCTTACCACCACAAATGCAAATAAACACACACAACTTAACATGCTACCCTGCTGGAACTGTGGACGGCTTATTCACTGCAGTTAAAGGAAGATGGACGCATTTGAGCACCCATGTGTGAGCTCCAGCTTGTGGCAAACTCTGCCCTTTAACTCCTGTGGGAAGTGAAGCCACAATTACCAAGGAAGAATTTGGGGAGTAGTGGGAAGAAAAGCCGCATATGGTTGGAAATCAGGCTGCAGGGGCAGTGGAATGAGGAGCATGGAAGTCTAGGAGCCTGAGTCTCAGCCCTGCCCAGTTTGGAAGCCAAGTCCTGATGTAATTTTTTTTTTTTTGAGACAGGATCTCACTTTGTCCCCCAGGCTGAAGTGCAGTGGCATGATCTCAGCTCCCGATAGCCTCATCCTTCCAGGTTCAAACAGTCCTCCTGCCTCAGCCTCCCAAGTAGCTGGGACCACAGGTGTGCATCACCACACCCAGCTAATGTTTGTAAGTTTTTGTGGAGACAGGGTTTCGCACTGTTGCCCAGGCTGGTCTCAAACCCCTGAGCTCATGCAGTCCTGTGCCTTCGCCTTCCAAAGTTCAAGGATTACAGGCATAAGCCACTGCGCCTGACCCAATTTTTTTTTTTTTAATTTGTGGTCTGGTGCAGGTTATTTTGCCTCCCCAAGCTTGGGTTTCCTCATCTACTCAAGGGCAATGGCAGAGAATGCCCCTCATCAATGCCCCGAGTCAGTAGGCTTGTGCGTGCCAGACTCAGCTGGCTTACAGCAAATGCTTCATAAAGGGGAGCTGTTGCAACAGCCTGGCCAGTTCTGGGCTGCCTAGTTCCAGAGCTCAGAGTTCCAGTGGGCTCACACCTTTTGAGCTTTAGGCTTCTCACAGGTCTCCTGGGCTTTCTCAGTCATTCCTCATCTGATCTGAGGAGGTGTGACGTCCTTGCAGGACTCCTCCAGCCCCTCTGAGCTTCCTTTATTTTATTTTATTTTTTGAGACAGCGTCTTGCTCTGTTGCCCAGGCTGGAGTGCTGGAGTGCAGTGGTGTGATCATGGCTCACGGAAGCCTTTACCTCCTGGGCTCAAGCAATCCTCCCACTTCAGCCTCCCAAGTAGCTGGGACTACAGCTATATGCCACCATGACTGGTTAATTTTTAAAATTTTTGGTAGAGATTATGGTCTCAGGCTGGTCTTAAACTCCTGGGCTCAAGTAATCCTTGAGACCAAAGTGCTGGGATTATAGATGCGAGCCACATTGCCTGGCCCTGAGCTCCTTCTGTCTTCTGTGAAAGACACGCTATTCCTCTCCTTTTGTGTGTGTGTGTGGGGGGGGGGGGGGCAGGGTCTCAATCTTTTGCCCAGGCTGGAGTGTGGTGGCATGATCTGGGCTTACTGCAACCCCTGCCTCCCGAGGTTAAGTGATTCTCTTGCCTCAGCCTCTGGGATTACAGGTGTGTGCAACCACACCCAGCTAATGTTTGTATTTTTGGTAGACATGGGGTTTCACCATGTTGGCCAGGCTGGTTTTGGCCTCAAGTGTTCCGCCTGCCTCGGCCTCTTGAAGTGTTGGGGTTACAGGTGTGAGCCAGTGCACCTGGCTACTTTTTGTTTTTCGCATGTTCCATTTCCCTTGCCTGGAACGTGCTTTCCGTGCCTCCTGGTTATCCCTCAGATCTCAGCTGTAACATCACTTCCGCAGGAAATTCTTGCCCTCCTTCCCTTCTGCTATAGGATGATATGAACCACCGTCATCGTTACGTGTTCAGCATCCGCTCTCCCTGCTAGGCAGCAAAGGGCAGATGTCTTGCCTGTCTTAGGTCCCCAGAGCCCAGCACTGGGCTGGGAACATGGCAGGTGCTGAAATATTTGTCGAATGAGTCAGTCTCAGCTCGCAGAGGGAGCTGGGACTGGAGTAGAGTGGACACTGACGCGTGTAGCGGTTTGCCAAGCAATAGGGAAAGAGACTGTCTAGTAGAGCAGGCAGAGATGAGAGGGGAAATGATGACAGTTGCGATTGTTTTGAGCATTTGTTATACGGCTTACAGATACTTTGCTGAATATTTTATCTGCATGATCTTGTTTAGGCCGCACATTTCCACGAGGGCTTCTCCATTTTTATAGACAAGGAAGAGAGCACATGGAGAGGGGAAGTTACTTTGCCATATCATCCAGTAAGGGATATTTTTTTTTTTTCTTTTTTGAGATGGAGTCTCACTGTCACCCAGGCTGGAGTACTGTGGTGCAGTCTTGGCTCACTGCAACCTCCGCCTCCCAGGTTCAGGGATTCTCCTGCCTCAGCCTCCTGAGTAGCTGGGACTATAGGCATGTGCCACCACACCCAGCTAATTTTTGTATTTTTAGTGGGTACAGGGTCTTGTCACGTTGGTCTTGAACTCCTGACCTCAAGTGATTCACCTGCCTTGGCCTCCCAAGGCCAGTAAGGGATTTGAACCGAGGCGGTCTGACTCTTAAGAGCTCAAAGGCTTAAGCTCTGTTCTCTGGCTTCACTGGTGCATGGTAGAGGGAACACAAGAGAGCCTGTCTGGATGCCTAGAGGCCATCCTGCAGTGGGCGTGTGTGTCTGTGGTCACAGAAGGAGAGAGAGAGGAGGGGACATCTGTGGCCAGACTGGGGAGGCCTTGAATGCCAGGATGAAGCGTTTGGGCCTGCGATCATGAGAATAGTAATAGCTACCAGTTCTTGACTTGCCAGCCACTGACTGAGCCATTTCATCTTACAACAGTCCTATGGGATAGCTGTTGCTGTTTTCATCCCAGTTTTTCAGATGGGGAAACTGAGACACAGATGTTGGAGTCAGTTGCCCAAGGCGTTGCAGTGGGAGAGTGGTGGAGTTGGGGCTCAGACCCTGCGAGTCAGGCCCCCAAGTTCACAGGGGTCATGTACTCAACCACCACGCCGCCTGCCTGCTGCTGTGGTCAAGCCAGCGGAAATCTGGGTGCTGCTCCTGATGCAGGCGTCTCCTCTGCTCTCTCCCCCAGCACCCGCACGGGCAACAGGAGCAGTTCTCATCTCTGGATGACAAGCCCCAGTTCCCAGGGGCCTCGGCAGAGTTCATAGACAAGCTTGAATTCATCCAGCCCAATGTCATCTCTGGAATCCCCATCTACCGCGTCATGGACCGGCAAGGCCAGATCATCAACCCCAGCGAGGACCCCCACGTGAGAGGCAGCCTCCCTCCCTTCCCATGCCCCCTATGCCCAAGCCCCTTGCCTGTCTCCTCTCTGGTCCCAACTACCCCACGTCTGTCTGTGCCTCCACCCGCAGCTGCCGAAGGAGAAGGTGCTGAAGTTCTACAAGAGTATGACACTGCTTAACACCATGGACCGCATCCTCTATGAGTCTCAGCGGCAGGTGCGTGGGCACAGGCTTGGGGCAGGGGGCTGGAATTACCTGAGGTTCTCTACCTCTGTGTGGGCCAAAGGATGGCTCCCAAGGAGGAGAGATCTTATTTTTTTGCGGGGGTCCATGGAGTTCTGAGGGTTTTCTTGAGGCTCTGGGGGAAAAGTGTGAGAGCAGTGCTGCCCTAGGGCAGAGGATAGACCCAATCACTAAAAACACCTACTGTGTGCCTTGCTTGGGGCTTGCCTGTGTTGGGAGAGGGCATGGCGAAGGCCTGACAGCCCTTCCTCTTGGAAATGCACAGTCCCGAGAAACAGGGTGGGTCGCCAGTGCTTCCTAGAGTGCTCCAGGGACCACCCTAGGCCCATGTGAAATGTGCTGTGATCTCCAATACATCCTAGTGTCAGGGGACAAAGACCCAGTCGAGCCAGGGTCAACAAACAGGGAAGCTACTGACTCAAATGACCACATTTCCAGAGGGTCCTGTTTTTGGGCACAGCTGGATCCAGGGGCTCACAAGATGCCCTTACACCTTCTTTCCCTCTGTGTGTTTTCTATTCTCTTTTGCCTTGGCTTTTGTCCTCTGCAAGCAGTGGTGGGCTCTGGCAGCTCCTGGCTCATGGAGCTTTAAAATTTGTTTTAAAGAATGAGGCTAACGATAGAACCACCCTGGCGGGAAGGGGTAGGAATTCTCTGAGACCAAGCAAGTAGGGTTTGTGCCCATTGGCTGGCACAGAGGAAGGCCTCAGTAAGGGCACCTCACTCGCCACTGTGCAGCCTGCTTCTGTTTGGACTGCAGAGAGAAAGGACGCAGGTCTGAAGCAAGTCTGTAAGACAAGTCCTAGTCCTGCCCCTTTCTAGCTCTGCGGTCCTGGGAGAGTTGTTTAAAATCTCAGTGCTTCCGTTTTCTATTTTACTTTATTTCATTAAAAAAATTTTATTTTATATTTTATTTAATTTTATTTATTTTTTTTGAGACAGCCTCGCTCTGTCACCCAGGCCGGAGTGCAGTGGCATGATCTTGGCTCACTGCAACCTCTGCCTCCTGGGTTGAGGCAATTCTCCTGCCTCAGCCTCTTGAGTAGCTGGGATTACGGGCACCTGCCACCACGCCTGGGTAATTTTTGTATTTTTAGTAGAAATGGGGTTTCACCATGGTGGCCAGGCTGGTCTCAAACTCCTGACCTCAGGTGATCTGCCTGCCTCAGCTTCCCAAAGTACTGGGATTACAGGCATAAGCCACCATGTCTGGCCTCTTTTTTCTTTTATTATTTTTTTATACAGCGCCTCACTGTGTCACCCAGGCTGTTGTATAGTGGCACAATCGTAGCTCACTGTAGCATTGACCTCTTGGGCTCAAGCCGTCCTCATGCTTTGGCCTTCCTAACAGCTGAAACTGTAGGCATGGTCCACCGTCCCTGGCTAATGTGTTTTACTTTTTGTAGAGATGGGGTCTTGCCTTGTTGCCAGGCTGGTTTTGAACTTGGGCTTAAGCGATCCTCCCACCTTGGCCTCCCAAAGTGCCACTGCACCCAGCCAGAGCTTCATTTTTCTTATCTGCACCTACCCCATGAGGTTGCCGTGAGGGTTGATGGTGGCATATGTAATGGCCTTAGGAGCAGCCAATCCGGCATTTAGCTACCACTTAATATTAGTGTCTTATTATTTGTGATGACCCTATCCGTCTTTCAGTTATTGCCCTTTCCACTTAGTAGTGGAAAGAGAATCATCCTTGACAGTTTAGCACAAGGCCCACAGCTGGCACTCATTGGCCAAGCTTTGCTCATAGACTCTGTCATGAACCAATCACTGTGACTGATTGGCCAAGCCCAGGCTATGTGCCCGCCCCCAGGAACTGAGGAAGTGGAGAAGTAGAGTCTACCTCTCTCAGGCCACAGAGATGGAGGGCGGGTCTGGGAGGTTCCTCAGAGAAGAGTAGGAATAATGTTTGGCAAGGCAGGCCCTTGGATGTCCATCATTCTTGCGGGGTCAGGACTTCTCCTGGGCTTGGGAATTTGCATTTGTGTCAAGTACCCAGGTGACCCTGCTGGGACACTGCGTGGATTCAGGCAGGCAGCTCACTCCCAGACGTTCTCACTCACAGGAACCCTATGCATGGGTTTGCTGAGTTGGGGTAGTATCTTCACCCTGCCCAGAAAATTCCCTGGGAATCCAGCACCCACAGGAGCAAGTCCAGCCCTTCCTGGCCACCCTGCCTGCCTGTTCTCCCATGGTCTTGGTGCTCTTTGCTCCTTTCTCCACAGCCTCAGTGCCAGGCCACACCACCCCTGTGCACGGAGGGTCCCTCCTGCCCTTCCGTGGGCTGCACACACAGGGGCTTTGGAGTCCAGTAGACTTGTGTCCAGTCACAGCTGTGATTTTGGGCAGGTGATTTTTCCTGTCTTTCCCTCAGTTTCGTCGTTGTTTTAAAGAATGAGGCTAACGATAGAACCACCCTGGCGGGAAGGGGTAGGAATTCTCTGAGACCAAGCAAGTAGGGTTTGTGCCCATTGGCTGGCACAGAGGAAGGCCTCAGTAAGGGCACCTCACTCGCCACTGTGCAGCCTGCTTCTGTTTGAACTGTGTTTAGCTGTGAGTTATAGACCTCCTGGCCGCTCCAAAAAAAAAAAAAAAAAACACCAAAACATTAGCAAATAAAAACAAAAGCAGTAGCCTATACCTGTGAGTAGTTTTTTCCTTTGAATAAAAGAAATCTGGGTCGGGCCTGGTGGCTCATAGTAATCCCAGCACTTTGGGAGGCTGAGGTGGGTGGATCACCTGAGGTCAGGAGTTCGAGATCAGCCTGGCCAACATGGCAAAACCCCATCTCTACTAAAAATACATAAATTAGCCGGGTGTGGTGGCGTACACCTGTAGTCCCAGCTCCTGAGGAGGCTGAGGTGGGAGAATCACTTAAGTATGAGAGGCAGAGGTTGCAGTGAACCAAGATCATGCCACTGCATTCCAGCCTGTGTGACAGTTTGAGACTTTGCCGCAAAAAAAAAAAAAAAAAAAAAAAAAAAAAAAAAAATCAAAGAATCTGGAAACAGGTGGCCTGGGGTAGGTGTGGTGTCACCATGATGTCATTGGACACCCAGTTTTCTTTCATTGTTTAGATCCACCACTCATAGCATTGGCTTCTGCCTTCTCTGAGGTCTCCTCTTGAGTCAAAATGGTTGCTGAAGCTCCCTCCATTACATATCATTCCAGGCAGGAAGTAGAGGAAAGGTAGAAGGCCAGACATGGCACATCCCAGCTATCCCACACCCCCACCTTTAAGGAGCTTTCTGGGTAGTCCCACCTAGTAACATCCACATACATTTCATGGGCCACTCCCAGCTTTCGGGGAGACTGAGAAATGTATTAATAATCTTTTAGTCCAGGCAGTTGCTACCTGCGGGAGAATGAGACCTCTGTTAACAGGAGAGGAACAGGATACTGGGAAGGCAACCAGGAGCCTCTGCCAGTAGGCCCGAGTCCCGATCTTCAGGGGGCTGGTCACAGGCTCCTTCCCACACTAACCTGGACAGCCCCGCCAAGCCCTGGGCACTCGGTGCTGCCCACTCACTTGGCACTGGACCATGCATTAACTTTTAATTGGCTCCCCACTTAGAAGAAAGCACATATACATCAGTTTCCCCCACAGCAAAGGGAAAGCCAGGCCTGGGAACACATGGAGGTGGGCATTGCAGAGCCACGAGGAGCACTGGCCCCGGGGTGTCCCCCAGGGTGCTGTCCAGGCTGCCTTTGTTCCACTTCACACATGGCGGTGGGTGATCTCACATCCATCTGTACGCCAGGGCTGCCCGGAGCTCCAGCCACACTGCTTGTCAGAGCCCTGCTTGGCTTCTCGCCCTGGATCCCCCACAGCAAACTCAGCCTGTCTGAACTTGACCTCAACATCTTGCTCCCAGGCCTGCTCCTTTGCCTTACTTAGTCCATTTCTCAGTGAAGGGCACCACCATCCATCCGCTCGCCCACACGGGAAACCTCATCTCATCTCTGTCTCTTCCCTCCCCTAGCTATCCCTTTCTCCTCTCTTATTCCCTCTGTCTGTAGATATTTCTTTTGTTTTCTGTTGTTTTTTTTATTTATTTAGAGACGGAGTCTTGCTCTGTCGTCCAGGCTGGAGTGCAGTGGCACGATCTTGGCTCACTGCAACCTCTGCCTACCAGGTTCAAGCAATTCTGCCTTAGCCTCCAGAGTAGCTGGGATTACAGATGTGCACCATCACACGTGGCTAATTTTTGTGTTTTTAGTAGAGAAGGGGTTTCACCATGTTGGCCAGGATGGCCTCTAACTCCTGACCTCAGGTGCTTCTCCCGCCTCGACCTCCCAAAGTGCTGGGATTACAGGCATAAGCCACCGCACCTAGCCTTTCTGTAAATACTTCTTTAGGAGCTGCTCAGCAGCACACTCTGGGACCCAGTCACATCCTCTCTCTACTTCGATGTTGTTGGCGAGTTGACCTTCGTGCTCTGCTTGTGGCCTCGTGTTCACAGCATGGCTGCTGCAGGTCCAGGCTTTATGGCTGTCTGCGAGGCAGGAAGGAGGGCGGGGGTGGGTAGGGCTGGCACCAGCAGCAGTGGTCTCTTCTGTTCAGAAAGCAAAAGCAGACTTCTACTGAAATCTCTGGCTGAAACTGTGTCCCACGGCCACCTCTGGCTGCAAAGGAGTCCGGGAACCTGAGTGTGTGTCTTCTAGGCTCAGGTCGGGGGATTTGGGAGAAGGGAGCTGGCCTGGGCACCCGTGTGGCCAGCTGACAGGGTCTGCTGCTCCCTAACACAGCCGACTCAACTTACTCAGACACATCCACCTGCTCCTCTCTAACCTTACCTCTGCTCCCAAGCTGGGCCTCCACCCTCTCTCTCCTGGCCCGCTGCCATCAGTCCTGATGGCTCCATCCATTTCCCTCACAGTGGCCTGAGAGTGAGTCTAAAACACGGGTCTGACCACATCACTCCGTTGAGAAGACCTGTCGGCGGGTTACCACTATTCTCAGAGTAAAATCAATGTATTGTTCCTTTGTTATCTGGGTGCCACCTTCCTTTCCCTCCTCATCTTTCCCACCCCTCCCAGCCCTTCTGGCCTCACGGTCTATCATTCCCTCTGCCTGGAACCCTCCACACCCCCTACCTTTGCTCATTGATTCTTGCCCATCTGTGGTGGAACAGGTGCTTCCTTTGGGCTCCTATCACAGGGACTCAATCCCTTTCGCAGTTCTAAGCAGTCTGGCAGCGTCTGCATAAAGGCAGGAACCCCAGCGTGGCCTGGCCCAGGACTGGCCTTTAAGAAGACTGGATTCATGGAGGCGTCAGAAGCTGGGCAGGGTTTGGATGGCTCTCTGTCATTGCCCAGCATAATCAAGTGTGGGTCCCTGGTCCCCCCTCCACCCCCAGGGCCGGATCTCCTTCTACATGACCAACTATGGCGAGGAGGGCACACACGTGGGGAGTGCCGCCGCCCTGGACAACACGGACCTGGTGTTTGGCCAGTACCGGGAGGCAGGTATGTCTGTCTGTGGTGTGGCCTCATGGTCCCAATCGAGGTGTACAATTTAGTTTTTCTGAGTGCTCTTACAGGAGCAGCACAGTGTCAGGAAGGTCTAAGGCACTGGAGGGAGAGCTTTTCAAGACAAGTCAGGGGTCAGGACTCTGGAGGGGCCGGTCGTCCCCCTCTGAAGGCCGGGAAGTGCAGGGGCACGCAGTGAGGTCAAGGCTGGCTGTGGGTGTGGCCTGTGCCGGAGACCCTGTCTACCCAGTGCAGGGATCCCCTGGCCCCTCCGCAAGCACTGTATCCTTCAGGGAGCAGGAGCAGATGGAAGAACCCCAACGGCCCCGAGAGTGCGCTGTGAGATCAGAGGGCCCCGCTGGCCTGGATGAGGGAAAGGAAGGAAGGGTCAAAGACCAGGAATGAGGAAAATCATTGAGCATGAAAGAGCCCAGGGAGCAGTGAGTGGGGTGTTCCGGGGACGCTTGTTGGTGCGAGCCCCGCAAGGGGACTGCCCTCTGCATGTCAGCCAGCACAGATTGGGCTGGGAAGGCAAATCTTAACCCTTTGTCTCAGAGGCTGCACAGCCTGGGACAAGTTGCTTAACTGCCCTGTGCATTTTGTTTCCTCATTGGTAAGGGGGATGGTAGCCCTTCTGAAGACCTCTGTTGAAGGGAGTCTTGGTGATGCCCTCAGCACAGAGTGCGTGCTCAGGGGCAGAGGTTGATTTCATGTTGGGGGCCTCACCTTGGGACAGCTCTTCAGTTGGGCCAGACCACGTGACTGTCCAGAGCCTCTGTGGACCAGCATGGCTTGCAGTGTGCTCAGGACTGTCTGTTCCGTGAAGCTGGACCAGGCCTCCGGCCCTGCATGCTCTGGGAGGGCAAACACCCTATAATATTTGTCTGAGGTTCAGTGTCATCTGTGCAGAAAATGAGATTTCTAGGCACCGGCCAGCAAGCCGGGCCTGCGCCAGCAGTGCTGAGCACTGCACCTGTTTTTGCTGAAGGGGTCTGTTTTGTGAGGGCTCTAGGCAGGACTGAGCAAGGCTCATGGGAATCACGGGAGCCGCTGAGCTCTCCACATGACTGTCTGGGCCCTGGCCACCTCTGCAGGAGTGACTGTCCAGCATGGAGCGTTGGGAGAAGTGTCTGGGTGCTGCAGATGGGACTTGCGTGGGAGGCACTGAGTCAGACCCATGCTAGGCCTCACTTGGCAGGCCACTCTCCTCGGCAATCTGTCTGTCGTCTGTGACGTGAGAAGAGTGGTCTTCATCATGGTAGCTAGTGCTTTCCTGAGCTCTTGACACAAGTGCCGTTCTTTCTTTTTCTTTCTCTTTTTCTTTCTTTCTTTTTTTTTTTTTTTTGTGAGGTGGAGTCTCACTCTGTCGCCCAGGCTGGGGTGCAATGGCGCAATCTTGGCTTACTGCAACCTCTGCCTCCTGGGTTCAGGTGATTTTCCTGCCTCAGGCTCTTGAGTAGCTGGAATTACAGGCATGCGCCCCCACACCTGGCTAATTTTTGTATATTTAGCAGAGATGGGGGTTCACCACATTGGCCAGGCTGATCTTGGACTCCTGACCTCAAGTGATCCGTTTGCCTTGGCCTCCCAAAGTGCTGGGGATTACAGGCATGAGCCACCGCGCCTGGCCAGCCGAGGTGCTCTTGTCAGTGCTCTTTAGCCTTGGAGCTGCTGTCATTTCCCCTCCCTGCACTGCAGAGCAAGGGCTCGCTGGGTGAGGTTAGGGCAGGCCCCGAAGCTGGTGCCTCATTGAGGCACCTCCCCCATCCATGTGAGGCAGGAGAGGCAGGCATTACTGTCGACTTTAAAAGCCAGATGAGACCCTGAGTCAAGAAAGGTGAAGTGGAGCTGAGTCCTTCCAGTCCAAGTCTGACCCAGAGGCAGCTCTCACTGTTTGCCGCACTTGGCTGTCTTCCCTGGGCTGTATGTGAAGTATCAATGGTGGCACCAGCAGGGAGTGGTGCCCAGTGAAAAGGAGTGTTAAGAGGCAGCAGGTGCCAGCTGTGGCTCACACCCGTAATCTCAACACTTCAGAAGGCTGAGGCAGGAGGATTACTTGAGCCCAGGAGTTCAATACCAGTGTAGGCAACATGGTGAGACCCCCCCCATCTCTAAAAAATGAAAAAATTAGCCAGGTGTGGTGGTGTGCACCTGTAGTCTCAGCTACTCAGGAGGCTGAGTGGGAGGATTGCTTGAACCTGGGAAGCGGAGGTTGTAGTGAGCCGAGATCACTCCATCGCACTCCAGCCTGGGTGACAGTGACACTCCATCGCAAAAATAGAAAAGAGGTGGCAGGTGTCAAGCAAGATCAGCAGTTCCCACTGGACTTGGAGTGTCCTGGTGCAAATCAGCCGGTGAGTCTGCATTTTCTTTCTCTTTGAGACGGGTTTTCACCGTCACCCAGGATGAAGTGCAGTGGCGTGATCTCGGCTCACTGTAGCTTCTGTTTCTTAGGATCAAGTGATTCTCTCCCCTCAGCCTTCTGAGTAGCTGAGACCACAGGTGCCCGCCACCACACCTGGCTAATATTTTTGTGTGTATTTTCAGTAGAGATGGGGTTTCACCATTTTGACCAGGCTGGTCTCAAACTCCTGAGATCAAGCGATCCACCTGCCTCAGCCTTCCAAAGTGCTGAGATTATAGGCACGAGCCCCTGTGTCTGGCAAGGTGGTACTTTCAGCACCTTCCCCTGCCCCTGCCCAGTCCTTCTCACATGGGTGGTCCCTGTACCACATTCCGAGAAAGCCTGATTCCAAGATCCTGTTTCAGTGCCTTGGACCTTCTTTGACCCTCTACAAGGCCTCCCGTTCCCTCGACCAGAGCGTCTCCTGTTTCTGTTACATATGCGGCACAGCCACATTTTATATGGATTTGTATCATGTCTATTCAAAAGCATGTGTCAGAAAATACCAGAAAACCTGTATTAAAGGTGAATGTTGAGGTAATGCTAAACACCTTCAACTCTAAAATGTCAACATATGGGCCGGGTGCAGTGGCTCACACCTATAATCGCAGCACTTTGGGAGGCTGCAGCGGGTGGATCATTTGAGGTCAGGAGTTCGAGACCAGCCTGACTCACACGGTGAAACCCTGTCTCTACTAAAAATATACAAATTAGCTGGGCGTGGTGGCACGCACCTGTAATCCCAGCTACTCAGGAGGCTGAGGCAGGAGAATTGCCCGAACCCAGTAGGTGGAGGTTGTAGTGAGCCAAAATTGCACCACTGCACTTCAGCCTGTGCAACAGAGCAAAACTCCATTTTCAAAATAATAATAAGATGTTAACAAGTGCATTAATTCAGGCCAAGTGCATGGCTCACATCTGTAATTCCAGCATGTTGGGAGGCCCAGGTGGGGGAATTCTTGAAGGCAGGAGTTTGAGACTAGTCAGGGCAACATAGCAACAGTCCCCCATCTCTCCAGAAAAAAAAAAAAAAAAAAAAGCATCGTTTCAGGGCCAATTGTCCAAACAGTACTGAACTGTTTATGTTGGTGTGTCATGGTGCACCCCTTTAGCTGAGAAATAGCTAAAGCATTCCCCACTTTGCTTCTCAGGCTGAATCTTGAATTCTGTGTAAATTTTGCATCATTTCAACTCCCTATTCTGCCACTTAATAGTTGTGTGGTGTGGAACCAGTTATGGGAGCACAAATGTGGAGGATGAGTCCTGCTGCTTCATAGGGTTGTTGTGGGGATTGAGTTACTCTCTGCAGAGTGCTCAGAATGGTGCTTTGCACACAGTGTTATCTTCATGTTGGTGACTGTTCTTCAGGGAAGATGTACATCCCTTGCACAAAAGGTAACTGCTGGCCTGGCACAGTGGCTCACGCCTGTGATCCCAGCACTTTGGGTGGCTGAGGTGCGTGGATCAGTTGAGCCCAGGAGTTGAAGACCAGCCTGGCCAACGTGGTGAAACCCTACCTCTACTAAAAATACAAAAATTAGGCCGGGCGCGGTGGCTCAAGCCTGTAATCCCAGCACTGTGGGAGGCCAAGGCGGGTGGATCACGAGGTCAAGAGATCGAGACCATCCTGGTCAACATGGTGAAACCCCGTCTCTACTAAAAATACAAAAAATTAGCTGGGCATGGTGGCGCATGCCTGTAATCCCAGCTACTCAGGAGGCTGAGGCAGGAGAATTGCCTGAACCCGGGAGGCGGAGGTGGCGGTGAGCCGAGATTGCGCCATTGCACTCCAGCCTGGGTAACAAGAGCGAAACTCCGTCTCAAAAAAAAAAAAAAAAAAAAATACAAAAATTAGCTGGGTGTAATGCTGCTGTGGTCCCAGCCACTCGGGAGGCTGAGGCACGAGAATTGCTTGAACCTGGAAGGTGGAGGTTGCAGTGAGCTGAGATGGCACCACTGCACTCTAGCCTAGGTGGCAGAGCCAGACTCTGTCTCAGAGAAGAAGAAAAAAAAAGGTAACTGCTGTGTTTAATGTGATCCCCGTAGCATTTGCATCTAAAGACAGGGTTCTGCGGTAAAGAAAGGGTTTGGAAAGCACTGTGCTAGAGAGCTCCTCTGAATAACATTCCCTGTCTGAGCACAGCATTACCCCTAAGATGTGAATGTGAGGATTGTCCTCCTACCCAGGCAGTCAAAGAGCTTGTCCGAGGGCAGTCACAAACCCGCTCCTGTCTAACTCAGGAGGCAGGGTCGCCTTCACCTGGAGCGGATCCCTTTGACGGAGAGGTAGGTGTTCACCAGAGGTTTTGTTTGAAGAAAGGGTTTTTTGTTTTGTTTTGTTTCTTTCCGGTAGAGATGAGGTTTCACCATGTTGGCCAGGCTGGTCTCAAACTCCTGACCTCGGGTGATCCACTCACCTCGGCCTCCCAAAGTGCTGGGATTACAGGTGCGAGCCACTGTGCCTGGCCTGAAGAAAAGGTTTTACTGCCCTGCATGGGTTAGAGTACTTCTTCTCTGGTCCAGAAGTTGTAAATTAGTGGTCTGTGGTGTTATTTGGTTCAAAATTAAGCTTTTTTTTTTTTTTTTTTTTTGAGACAGGGTCTTGCTCTGTAACCCAGATTGGAGTGCAGTGGCACGTCTCAGCTCCCTACAGCCTTGAACTTTTGGGCTGAAGCAGTCCTCTGCCTCAGCCTCCCAAGTAGCTAGAACCACAGGCACACATCGCCATGCCTGGCTAATGTTTTGATTTTTATTTTTTGTAGAGACAAGGTCTCACTATGTTGCTCAGGCTGTTCTCCAACTCCTGGGCTCAAGCAATCCTCCTCCATCGGCTTCCCAAAATGCTAGGATTACAGGCATGAGCCACCACGTGCGGCCATAGTGATGATTTATGGTCAGAATATTTATTTTAGTTTATTTTTTGAGACAGAGTCTCAGTCTGTCGCTCAGGCTGGAGTGCAGTGGCACAGTCTCAGCTTACTGCAAGCTCTGCCTCCCAGGTTCAAATAATTCTCCTGCTTCAGCCTCCCGAGTAGCTGAGACTACAGGCACATGCCACCACACCCAGCAATTTTTTTGTATTTTTAGTAGAGATGGGATTTCACCATGTTAGCCAGGCTGGCCTTGATCTCCTGACCTCGTGGTCTGCCTGCCTCGGCCTCCCGAAGTGCTGGGATTACAGGTGTGAGCCATCTCACCTGGCAGAATATTTATTTGCTAGTTGTGAATTAGTAGCCCGTACTTTTGTTGGTACATAGTGATGATATTTAAAAGGTAATTGAGTTAGCTGAAAACACTTAGACCAGACGGTGTCTCACTAAGAGAAAGAAAAAGGCTAGATTCCTACTTTCTTTTGAAAAACGAGATTGTCTGGCCTTGCTGGGCAGAATCAGTCAGTCTGAACATCAGTCTCCCTCTTAAGCCTGAGCTTTCCTGTCTGTGTACTGGCATGCCACGGGCCACCCACAGGGCTGGTCTGACCCCCCTGCACTGTCCACTTGGCTAACCATTGCCTCCTCCCCTCCCAGGTGTGCTGATGTATCGGGACTACCCCCTGGAACTATTCATGGCCCAGTGCTATGGCAACATCAGTGACTTGGGCAAGGGGCGCCAGATGCCCGTCCACTACGGCTGCAAGGAGCGTCACTTCGTCACTATCTCCTCTCCACTGGCCACGCAGATCCCTCAGGGTGAGGAAGCATGCCCTGGGCCTAGCACATATGCAGACCAGTGTCACACTGCTATCCAGGCCTCAGCCCTTCTACCTCCCTTCTGGGTAGAATTCTGTGTTGGTACCACCACCAGAGCCCTGGTTTATGTTCCACACTTTTTTTGTTGTTTTTTTTTTTGAGAAGGAGTCTCACTCAGTTGCCCAGGCTGGAGTGCAGTGGCATAATCTTGCCTCACTGTAACCTCCATCTCCTGGGTTCAAGCGATTCTCCTGCCTCAGCCTCCTGAGTAGCTGGGATTACAGGCATGTACCACCATGCCCAGCTAATTTTTTAGTAGAGACGGGGTTTCACCATGTTGGCCAGGCTGGTCTCAAACTCACGACCTCAAATCATTCTCCCGCCTCGGCCTCCCAAAGTGTTGGAATTACAGGTGTGAGCCACCGCGCCCAGCCTTTGTTTTGTTTTGTTTGTTTTTTAAATAAAGATGGGGTTTCACCATGATGGCCAGGCTGGTCTTAAACTCCTGACCTCTGGTGATCCACCCACCTCGGCCTCCCAAAGTGCTAGGATTACAGGCGTGAGCCACCACGCCCGGCCTCTTTTTTTTTTTTTTTTTTTTTTTTTAAAAGACAGACTCTTGCTCCATTGCTCAGACTGGAGTGCAGTGGTGCGATCTTGGCTCACTGCAACCTCTGCCTCCCAGGTTCAAGCAATTCTCCTGCCTTAGCCTCCTGATTAGCTGAGACTACATTTATGCACCACCATGCCCAGCTAATTTTTGTATTTTTTGTTGAGTCAGGGTTTCACCATGTTGGCCAGGCTGGTCTGAAACTCTCGACCTCAGGTGATCCACCTGCCTCAGCCTCCCAAAGTGCTAGGATTACAGGCATGAGCCACAGTACCCAGCCCACTTTTTTTTTTTTTTTTTGTCTGAGACAGGGTTTCACTCTTCAGTCAGGCTGGAGTACAATGGTGCAATCTGTGCTCACTGCAACCACCTCCTGGGCTCAAGTGATTCTCCTGCCTTAGCCACCTAAGTAGCTGGGATTATGGGCATATGCCACTGCTCCTGGCTAAGTTTTTGTATTTTTTGTAGAGACAAGCTTTTACTATGTTGGCCAGGCTGGTCTTGAACTCCTGAGCCCAACTGATCTGCCTGCCTCGGCCTGTCAAAGTGCTGGGATTACAGGTTTGAACCACTGCACCAGCCTGTGCTCCAGACTTTGAACGCACCTCTTGTCTGGGACCCTTCAGTTGAGGGCTCTAGTGCTATCCACACCACATTCAGGGGCCTGTGTGACCACACTCTGGATTTCTCAAACACATGCCCACTGCGTTTATCTGCTCACAAACGTAGCCCACATGTTCCTGAGTGTTGCAAGGAGTGCCACTCCTTGCGCAGTGGCACCAAGGTCTACTTTGCCGATGCTTCACGTTCATTGTCTAATAGCACCCTCATTGTGGCCTTGGGAGCAGAGGTTATTATTTGCTCTTTTTCGTGTTTTAAAGAGCAGGAGGTCCGTGTCCTGTGTGTGAGAGAGAGAGCAGGCGAGTGAGAAAAAAGTGCAGGAAGGCTGGCCAACATTGCAAAGCCCTGTCCCTACTAAAAATACAAAAATTAGCCAGGTGTGGTGGCGCACACCTGTAATCCTAGCTACTCAGGAGGCTGAAGCAGGAGGATCACTTGAACTTGGGAGGCAGAGGCTGCAGTGAACTGAGATCATGCTATTGTACTCTAGCCAGAGTGAGACCCTGTCTCAAAAAAAAAAAAAAAAAAAGGGGAAATTGAAGTGAAAGAGGGAAGTCACTCACTAACGGTTACATGGCACAGAGGGAGAGGAGCAGGGACTCAAGTCATGGACTGTGCGCCTCCAGAGCCTGGGTTCTTGGCCCTGATGTTTGTCTGCCTCCGTCCTCAGAGTCAAGCAAGCTTCTTCAAAGCTTACTGTAGGTGCCCTGAAGCCCCTTTTCTTATAAGGGGTTTGTGTGGAAAGCAAACCCACTGGGTACCAGGTCTGCAAGAGTGTGGAGACTAAGGAACCAGAACCCCTTCCTGTCCTCCGGGGCCTGTAGCCTGACAGAGGGTAGGTCTGGGCTCTGGCCCCTCTGCCCTAGGGCAGCCGAGATGCACAAGTCTGTGTGTCTCCAGGCCTCAGCGCTGTGCCTGGCACTGCAGAGGGCTCTGCACCCCTTAGCTTAATGTTCTGTTGGGGAACAAGAAGCAGTTTGAGCCTCTTAGGTGGGAGGTGGGCAGGGAAGCTTTCTCAGAGGTGGGGGCATTTGAGCTAAAGGTAATAGGGTTTCCACAAGGCTGGGGCCTGGTCCTAACCTTCCCCCTGGGCCCCTGCTAAGTCCCTTCAAATGTACAAATTTCTTGCCCTGTGCCGGTGCCACTCT
Source organism: Sapajus apella (assembly GCF_009761245.1). NCBI lineage: Eukaryota > Metazoa > Chordata > Mammalia > Primates > Cebidae > Sapajus > Sapajus apella. The sequence goes on along the minus strand of NW_022437008.1, from coordinate 917,609 downwards.
TAAATGCAGGGAACAAAAGCAACGCAAACATGCCACCATTGTTGGCGGGGGTGGGGGGGGGTGGAGGGGGAGGAGACGGGCAGTAACAAAGATGGAGAGGGAGTGCCTGGAGTATGTGAGGGTGGGGGTCCTGCAGGGAGCAGCCAAGCCAGCAGGGTGTGGTGGACTGTGGGGGTGGCTGGGGGCCATCACTAGAGTGACACTGAAGTATGGACCAGAGGGGGTAAGGGAGGGAGCCATGTGGTGTCCCAAGGCAGGTGTGTGCCTGGCGTGTTTGAGGGCAGGGAGGAGCCCAGAGGGGCGGGTGTGGAGCGAGCAGGTGTGGGGTGAGCAGGTGTGGGGTGGTTGGAGGTAAAGTCCAGGAAGTGGTGGGAGGGGTACAGATTTTGCAGGTTGGGTGGGGCCTCAAGGCCTTTGCCTTTTGCAGAACATTGACTTTTACTCAGGGTGGGAAGGAGTCTATTCCTCCTTGGCCTGGCTCACCTGTTCATGGAGTCAGCAGTCTGCCCTGTGGGTAATGGATTGGGCAGCGTGTGGAGGGCAAGTAAGGCGGCTGCTCGGTAACTTGGGCCTGAGCAGGGTGCTGCTGCAGAGGAGGAGGTGAGGGGGTCAGGTTCTGAAGGTGGAGGAGATGTGGGGAATGGGGGGAAGTTTGGCTTGGAGGTAATGCTGGAGTCTTCGGCCTGAACAGTTGGAAGGGTGGAGCTGTTCTCAGCGAGTGGGAGGAGACCTGGGCAGATGCTGGGGGCATCAGGAGCTCAGGTGTTTTCTTTCCCCTGGAAGCCTAGTGCCTGCTGGCTGAGCCTCAGAGCCCTGGGTCACGTGAGTGTGAATGAGTATGTATGAGTGTGTCTCTGCCCCTGCTCACCACCCTCTCATCCTCTGCAGCGGTAGGGGCGGCCTATGCAGCCAAGCGGGCCAACGCCAACAGGGTCGTCATCTGTTATTTCGGCGAGGGGGCGGCCAGTGAGGGGGATGCCCATGCTGGCTTCAACTTTGCTGCCACACTTGAGTGCCCCATCATCTTCTTCTGCCGGAACAACGGCTACGCCATCTCCACACCCACCTCTGAGCAGTACCGTGGCGATGGCATTGGTATGGGCTCTGCTGGCCAATCCCCACCCGGCCGGGATCATCTTCCCTCCCTTCATTTCCTCACCTTCCTGCTACCCCTGCCCTCCTTCCTGGTTCTGGTCCTGTGTCCTGTGGCGTCTGGCACCTAGTTGGCCATGGGAGTCGAGGTCCTGAGCCCTCTCCCTGCTCGTCCCCTCGGCCCCATGCATGTTCCTCATCTGAACCCTGGCCTGACCTGCCTTCTCTGTGTCCCTACAGCGGCACGAGGCCCCGGGTATGGCATCCTGTCAATCCGCGTGGACGGCAATGATGTATTTGCTGTGTACAACGCCACAAAGGAGGCCCGACGGCGGGCTGTGGCAGAGAACCAGCCCTTCCTTATCGAGGCCATGACCTACAGGTGCCCACCGCCCCCCTTCCCCCGTCAGCACCCCCACAGCGCTGGCAGCCACCATAGCATCTTTCTCATATTGATCACCGTCCCCAAAACATGGCCTCATCACCTCGTGTTGCATCTTCCCCTTGCCTTTATTCTGTTTCCACTCCTCCTCCCCTAGTCCATCCCCTATCTTCCCTCCTGACCCCCACTCCAGGGAACCCCACGCTGAGCTGGGGCCCCTTGCCCTTGTGCAGGATCGGGCACCACAGCACCAGTGACGACAGTTCAGCGTACCGCTCAGTGGACGAGGTCAACTACTGGGACAAGCAGGACCACCCCATCTCCCGGCTGCGGCACTACCTGCTGAGCCGAGGCTGGTGGGATGAGGAGCAGGAGAAGGCCTGGAGGAAGCAGTCCCGCAAGAAGGTGAGGGCGCCCCGCCCAGGGGGTGTGCCAGGGGCTGCTGCAGCCTGCAGAGCTCGGGAAGGATTTGCAGGACACCGAACTAGGAGGCTCAGGGATGACCCTGGTGATGTCTCAGATGTGGCCTGTGGAGCCAGGCTGCTGGGGCCACATGTGTCCTGGCTCTGTGTCTTTGGCACGTTGTCCTCCATTTTTTTTTTTTTTTTTTTTTGAGACGGAGTTTCGCTCTTGTTACCCAGGCTGGAGTGCAATGGCGCGATCTCGGCTCACCACAACCTCCGCCTCCTGGGTTCAGGCAATTCTCCTGCCTCGGCCTCCTGAGTAGCCGGGATTACAGGCACGTGCCACCATGCCCAGCTAATTTTTTGTATTTTTAGTAGAGACGGGGTTTCACCATGTTGACCAGGATGGTCTCGATCTCTTGACCTCGTGATCCACCCGCCTCGGCCTCCCAAAGTGCTGGGATTACAGGCTTGAGCCACCGCGCCCGGCCCTGTCCTCCATTTCTTTATCCTTGAAGGAGGACGCTGGTGGTGCCCATTTCAGAAACTGATTTGAGTCTAGGCGTGGTGACTCACACCTGTAATCCCAGCACTTGGAGGCCAAGGCGGGCAGATCACTTGAGGTTGGGAGTTTGAGACCAGCCCGGCTAACATAGTAAAACCCCATCTCTACTAAAAATACAAAAATTAGGGCTGGGTGTGGCGGCTCACGCCTGTAATCTTAGCACTTTGGGAGGCCAAGGCAGGTGAATCACCTGCGGTCAGGAGTTTGAGACCAGCCTGACCAACATGGTAAAACCTCATCTCTAATAAAAACAAAAATTAGCCGGGCGTGGTGGAGGGTGCCTGTAGTCCCAGCTGCTCGGGAGGCTGAGGCATGAGAATCCCTTGAACTTGGGAGGCAGAGCTTACAGTGATCTAGATGGCACCACTGTACCTCAGCCTGGGCAACGGAGCGATACTATCTTTTAAAAAAAAAAAAAAAAAAAAAAAGTTGGTTTGAGGAGTAGGTGGTGATCCATGTGCAGTCTGCGTGCCCCGCCCAGAGTCAGTGTGCCGCCCTCCCTGGCCTGGTCATTAGGAGCTGGGGGCCGTGCAGCCCACTGGTGAGGGCAGCACCGTACATCCTGGCTCTGTCCCTAGCTACGTAATGGTGGGCAAGTCCCTGCCCTTCTCTGTGCCTCAGTTTCCTCATTGCTCAGCTGTCTACCTCTTAGGGCTGCTGCAAGCCTTAAATGAATCCACACTGATCCCTGCTCGGATTTGGGAGTGTTTGTTACACCTCTCCTAGGAGTGATCATGTCCCCTGTCCAGGTGGGAACACAAAGGCTGGAAGCGGTTAACTCCTTGCCAAGGCCCCACAGGAGGAGGCAGGGCCTGTGTGGGAGGCCAGCCAACTGCCCACCGCCCCATGTCCCCACAGGTGATGGAGGCCTTTGAGCAGGCTGAGCGGAAGCCCAAGCCCAACCCCAACCTGCTCTTCTCAGACGTGTATCAGGAGATGCCCAGCCAGCTCCGCAAGCAGCAGGAGTCCCTGGCCCGCCACCTGCAGACCTACGGGGAGCACTACCCACTGGAGCACTTCGATAAGTGAGGGCTATTCAGCCCACCCCCACCCGCCCTCAGCTACCCCGAGAGCCCTACTCTAAGGGGAGCAGAGGGACCTGGCAGGACATCACCCCTTCCCCAGCCAGCTCCCTCTGTAACACTGAGGGGCCTGGGTGGCTGCCGCTCCCCACCCCTGCTCTTCCAGGCTGTTACATTGTTGGGGGACAGTATCTGCAGCAGTTGCTGAGGCTTCGTCAACCCTCTCTTCACCTGTTGTTGCAGTGCCTTCTCCCAGGGGCTGGGTGAGGGCGTGTCCTGGACTAGAAGCCCCTCTGGGCATGGGATGGACATGGCAGGCCAGCCTGTGGAACGTGTACAGGTGCGAGTAGCCAGCAGAGGTTACAAATAAAGTGTATCTCTGGGTCTGGCTCTCCACCACCTCTGGTCTCTGTTTCCTGGAGTTTGGGGGTGATTTGGGGCCACCCCCAGCTTTTCCACCTTAGATAAATAAGGTCAAGGCCCTTGAGATATCTACTTCCCCCGGAAGTTTGTGCAAGCTGGAAGGTTAGCTCCAGCAGACAGGATGGGGGCAGGGGGGTCTTCCAGAGATGGTCTCCTGCCCTCTCACAGAATGGGGCAAGCCTGCTGTCCAGTGTGACAGGGATCCCAGCCCTGCCCAGCAAGGGCGTGGAGGAGCATCCAGGGTAAAGGTCAGGGTGTTGCCAAGCCCTGCTCCCCACCACTCCAGGGCCCCACAGATGCAAAAACAACCTCAGGCCTCAGAGTGGGGAGTGCATATTTTTCAAAAACAAAAAGTAGGCACAAACAGTTTGCTGCCCCATCTTTCCTGCCCAGGCCCCTGGCGGGGGAGGCCAAGGAGTGGCTGAAATGTCCAGATTCTAGGCCCTTCTCCCTCTCATCAAGACTTGGAAGGAAGGGCAGAGCAAGCAGGTCGGTGCCCCACCCTCCCCACTGAGAGTTAGCACGGGAGCTGTGGGGCTTGCAGTTGTTTCCAGAGCCGAATGCTGGCCTGGGGGCTCAGGGGCCGCACCAACAGCAGGTTGCGGAAAGCGCAGTGGTCCGCGGTGCGGTCTGCTGGCCAGGCTGTGAGGAAGCCTGGGTGGGCCTGGGGCACCAGGCCCAGGGCACGGATGCAAAGGCCAGTGTAGACGTCCTCGAAGGGGAAGGGTGCAACCCGGGCTGCCGCTCGCAGCAGCCAGGGTGCCAGGCGCCCGGCAATGACATAGCCACCCCCACTTGCATAGGCTGGGTAGCCACCTTCAAAGAAGGACCCGGGCACGTAGAAGAGTCCTCCTGGCTTCCGGAGGGGCATGGCCTGGGTAAAGACCTCACCCAGATAGAGGCTTTGTGCTGAGGCGGGTGGCAGGGCCCGAAGGTGAGCCAGCAGGGCAGGGGTGTACACGAAGGCATCGTCCTGAGCTTGCAAGACGAAACTCACCGTGGGGCAGTGGCGGCCCAGCCAGGCCAGCAGCAGCAGATCTTTGAGTGTCTGGTTGAATGGGACGTCGAGGAAGTCCCAGAGCAGCAGGTCACTGTAGCGACGGCTCTCCCAGGCCACCAGTGAGTCCAGGTCAGGCCCCGCCTCACCCACCGGAGACCCCAGCAGGAAGAGAAGCCGGATCCCAGGAGCTGGACTGCCCCACGTCTCCCTCACGGCCTGTCGTTCTGCAAAGCGCCCTGGCTCTGACTTGATGGCTAACAGCAGGTAGGGGACATCAGTATCTGAGCAGCTGGACACTTGGCCGCCACCACCTCCAGGCAGCCACTGTGGGAAGCGCCGGCAGGCTGCTGACAGCAGGAAGCGGCGGAGGTCCTTGGGGTAGGAGGCGAAGTCGGGGATCTCGGCGGCAGCGGCGGCCCCCCAAGCCTGGCAGCCCCCGGCCTCAGTGCTGTCCCCACTGGGCAGGGACCCCAGCCGCCACTGCTGCTGGTTCCAGTAAGCGGAGGGCAGTGGGCCAGTCTGGCCCAGGCGGGCGGAGAGATTGGCAGGCAGGGTGGGCTCAGGGTTGGCTGGCGTGGGGCCTGGGGGTGTGCCTCGAGGGCTGGGGTAGGCCTTGCTGAGCCGAGACTCGGATGTCCACTCAATGTACACTTTGAGGCCCAGGAGCGTGAGCAGTGCTGACAGGCAGAGAAGACACTTGGGGCAGCGCATGACCCGGCCCAGAGAAGGGGTGGCTGCAGGAGCTACAAGGGAGCCACAGGGGAGGCCTTTGGGGTATGGGGAATGGGCCTCCAGAGAGGCCCCAGCCAGCCAGTCACAGTCTCCCACAGTCCTCGACAGCCCCCAAAACAGCTTCTCTTAGTCCTAGACCCTCAATAGCTCCCTTGACCCAGGGACCCAGTTGTTTCTTATTCCCAGACCTAGGAATCCCCATTCCAATCCCATTCCAGCACCCTGTTCTTCCCACTCTGTCCAAATCCTTCCATCTTCCCAAGAGCGCAAGGGTCTACCTCTTCCCTGTCTCCATCCCAGGGACGCTGCCATCCGTCTCCTCCCTCTCCCTCCATTTATCACCCTCACCAGGAAATGAAGAGCACGCTTGACAGGGTTAGAAACCCAGCCTGCCTCCTGTACCATCCCCACCCCAGGGACTGGGAAACCAGTGACCCCGCGCCTCTTTACCTCTGGGTCCGGCTCCCACCAGCTCCGGGTGCCGGGCCTTAGGTCAGGCCTCCCTCTGCTCTCTCAGATCGCCTGCCCCAGCCCCTGCGTAGTCGACTGCCTGGCCCAGCCCTGCCCAGCCAGTCCAGAGGAGCGGGGAGGGGAGTGGAGCAGAGCGGGAGCAGGGAGGGCCCCAGGGGCCGGGGCGGGGCTGAGGTAGGAGGGAGGGAGGAGGGCAGGAGGCCGACCAGAGATGGGGCTCTGGCATGTTAGGGCTGGTTTCTAGTGAGACATCTGGGAAGGGTGCAGGGGGCAGCCACAGAAACCAGACGGGGGGCCTTGTGAGGCCTGGGAGGGGAGAACCAGGGCCTGGGGAAGGAGGGAGTGTCAGGGAGGGTGCAGCTGAGGGCTGGGCCTGGGCTGGGGAGTGTCAGAGTGACCCGGGCAAGGCAGGGTCCCACTGAAGCAGAGAAGGGGAGGCTGAGAAGTTGGCGCCCAGCCGCGCCCATGGCAAGGAGGCGGCAGTGAATGTGCTGAGTGGGAAGCGATCGGCAGGCCCGCCAGAGAGAGGGATGTTTGTTGTTGCTGCCCAGTCAGGGTGAGGTGGGGGAAGGGGGCTGGTGAGGAGGACAGACAGACATTGTGGAGAGGGAAGATGGCCAGGAACAGAGAGAGGGGAGCTGGGGTGAGACAGGTGATGGAGAGAGCTGAGGGGGAGAGACAAAGAAGCGAAAATGGGAAGGTGGCTGGAGGGGAGGAGGGAAATGGAAGTGGGGTGCTGGCTGGGAAAGTGAAGTTGAGAGAGGCAGGTGGAGGGCAGAGGGGAGGGACTCTGAGGCTTCGGAGCCAGACCCAGGGAGAGGTGGAGAGGGAGCCAGGAGGAAGAAGAGAGGAAAGGATTAGAGCGCTAAGGGTAATCGAGGGTGATGGGGTGGGGCATGCAGGGAACCCCGGGAGCTGACCCCTGCACCTCTTCCATCCCTCAGCACCTGGGCTGCTGCCCAGCAGGGTGGGAATCTGTTCCTATCCTACCCCCAACCTGCAGCCCTGGAGCCAGCCTCGCCCCTGGGCCCCACCCCTCCCCCAGTGGCACGGTGACTCTGGAACACTCACATCCGGCCCCTGGGGCAGGAGAGGGTGTCTGCCAGTGTTTGCATCCCTGCCCTCAGGCCCCTGCTGTTGGGGCTGCATCAGCTGTCTGGAGACCTCCCAGGACTTGGGGTGGGACTAAGGGGCTCCCACTAAGCCTGGGCTGACCCCTTCACCCCACCCTGGTTTGGGGCGGGCCTGTCCCCATTATGGCAGGAACGCAGTCTACCAGCAGCAGCAGTTGATGATCTGTCCAGCCCTGATTTCCTCCCCACAAGTTTGAATAATGGAGCTCCTAGGAACAGCTAGAGGAAGGGAGTGGGGAGGAAGTGGCGAGTATTAATGGAATAATAGCCGGAGTGGGAAATGACCGCTGGGGGCTGGGGGCAGGGGCCAGAGCACCTCCTGAGGGAGTCTGCAAGTCCACCTCAACCTAGGGCTGAGAGGGGGATTCCAGGCCCCCTGAGCTCATCTGGCTTCTGGCGTAGGGGGTGCTGCTGCTCCTGGAAGCACTGGGAAACTTCAGAGGGTGCTGTTCTTTTTGTCTTTGCCATGTGCCTCAGTTGGGGTCCAATCAGGAGACTGAAACCACACAGGAATGGGAATAGGACAAGTTCAACATACAGGATGATTAACTAACGTGGGATTGACCGGTAAGGGGCGCCTTCTTGGGGAACGTGGTTGGAGGGTGGACGTGCAGGTTGACCACGATCATTCCAGTCCGGCACTTCTATCTCCCCAAACCTTGGGACTCCCCTCATCCATCTTATGCTAGGGCGGTTCTAGTCTCTCTGCCTCATTACCTTTAGGCCACTGTTGGATCCAAGCTCCGGTCAGGCAACCAAGCAAGCTATTAGAACCAAGTCCAGCTGCACAAGGTAACCCATGAAATCCAGCAGCTCTAGAAAGTGCACTCATACCAGGAAATTTGGCCTGAGCTAATGTTACATCCACCCTCACTGGTGTAACACCCTTAAAATCTGCTTCCGCACGCATTCCCCAAGCTTCTGACTGTATATTTGTGAAGCTTTGTCATTCTCAGTGTAAAAGCTGTGCCCGCCTGAGCCCTAGCCAGCACCTGCCCCTCAGGAGCAAGCCGATTTGACTCTAGGTATTTACGGGTCTAGAGGCAGCAGGGGGTGCTTGTGGCGAGTCTTAAGAAGAATGGGGTGCCTCTTATTTCTGTGTAACTGCTGGCCCTGAGAGAAAAAAACATGGGATGGGACATTGGCTCACTCCTGTAATCCCAGTACTCTGGGAGGCCCAGGGGGAGGATCACTTGAGTCCAGGAGTTTGAGACCAGCCTCGGCAACATAGTCAGATCTTATCTCTAAAATAAAGAAAAAAGGCTGGGCACGGTAGCTCACACCTGTAATCCCAGCATTTTGGGATGCTGAGGCAGGCGGATCACCTGAGGTCAGGAGTTCGAGACCAGCCTGTCCAACATGGCGAAACCCGTCTCTACTAAAAAAATACAAAAATTAGCTGGGTGCGGTGGCAGGGGCCTGTAGTCCCACCTACTCGGGAGGCTAAGGCAGGAGAATCGCTTAAACCTCAGAGGTGGAGGCTAAAGTGAGCTGAGATTGTGCCATTGCACTCCAGCCTGGGAGACAGAGCAAGACTCTGTCTCAGAAATAAAAAAAACAAAAGAACGGACAACTGCTTTCAAGGTGTCTGCCCCTGGTGAGGTCATCACAAGGTTTCCTTTTTTTTTTTTTTTTTGAGACGGAGTTTTGCTCTTGTTACCCAGGCTGGAGTGCAATGGCGCGATCTCGGCTCACTGCAACCTCCGCCTCCTGGGTTCAGGCAATTCTCCTGCCTCAGCCTCCTGAGTAGCTGGGACTACAGGCACGCGCCACCATGCCCAGCTAATTTTTTGTAGTTTTAGCAGAGACGGGGTTTCACCATGTTGACCAGGATGGTCTTGATCGCTTGACCTCGTGATCCACCCGCCTCGGCCTCCCAAAGTGCTGGGATTACAGGCTTGAGCCACCGCGCCCGGCCAAGGTTTCCTTTTTTTGAGACAGAGTCTTGCACTGCTGCCTAGACGGGTGAGCAGTGGCACTATCTCGGCTCGCTGCAACCTCCACCTCCTGGGTTCAAGTGATTCTCCTGCCTCAGCCTGCCGAGTAGCTGGGATTACAGGTGCCCACCACCATGCCAGGCTCATTTTTTCTATTTTTAGTAGAGACAGGATTTTAGTGTGTTGGCCAGGCTGGTTGTGAACTCCTGACCTCATGATCCACCCGCCTTGGCCTCCCAAAGTGCTGGGATTATAGGCATGAGCCACTGCGCCTGGCCACATCACAAGGTTTCTAAGCACAAGAAGGCCGGTAGTTTCCTCAGACACTGGTAAGTCACTTGCTTGGAGTGACTTGGGGGTTCAAAATCACCTGTTTACTCTGTGTGCAGTTAGATGACTCCATTCTAAAGAAGTAAAAACTTTTGGGCCCAGCGTGGCTCACGCCTGTAATCCCAGCACTTTGGGAGGCTGAGGTGGGCAGATCACCTGAGGCCAGGAGTTTGAGACCAGCATGGCAAACATGGCGAAACCCCATCTCTACTAAAAATACAAAAATTTGCCTGGCATGGTGGCGTGTGCCTGCAATCCCAGCTACTCAGGAGGCTGAGGCAGGAGAATCACTTGAACCTGGGAGGTGAGGTTGCAGTGAGCCAAGAGCTCACCACTGCACTCCAGCCTGGGCGACACAGCGAGTCTCTGTCTAAAAAAAAATAAAATAAAATTAGGGGGCTGTCATGGAAGCTGTCTAGTTCTGACTGTGACTGGAGCTGAGTTAGCGGACCCAAGCTCATCACCGTCTGTGGGCACTCTGGAGAATCTATCTAATACCCTGGTCTTTAGAAGTGTCACAACTACCACAACTGTTGAGCCCAGCAGCCATAGGGGTTCCCAAGGCCCTGCCTCAGCCCTTCATCTCTGTCAACCATAGGTGCTGTGATGCCACTGCATGCTGGGGGCCTCTGGCATCCTGTTTCACATCAGCAAAAGCTCAGCACTGTGCCCAAGCCCAAAGGCACAACCAAACCAATCCTGGAATCCTATCTTAAGAGTGTCGCGAGAATCTTCCTCCAAGATGGCCGATTTAGGAGCAGCTCCCAGCGAAAGCACAGAGGGTGAGTGGATGCGGCATTTCCAGACGGATTTTTATTGCCCACAGACCGGGGACTCCAGGCGGAGGAGCCGCATGGTTCGCCAGTGCGGCGGTTTTGGCCAGCATGGCGGGTCTCTGGACAAAATACAGGGGACCGGGTGCTGTTTTAGCTAGCGATTAGAGCGCCTGGAAGACAGAGTCACCTGTTCAACTGATAAAAAGGGGACTGAAACAGGGAGCCAGGCCAGGAGATTCCCAGCCAAAAAAGTGCCACGAATCTCCTGTGCGGCTTTTTCAGCCAGCACAATGGGTCGCCACTCAGGAAATCACACAGATCTGGGTGCCTTTTCAACAGGCGAGTGGAATGCCTGGGAGACAGTCGCCCGTTCAACTGAAAGAAAAGGGTCTGAGGCAGGGAGCCAGGTGATCAGGCTCAGACGGTCCCACCCCCACAAAAAACAGCAATCTGAAATGCTCTGGATTGAGTTTTACAGCAAGCATAGCTGAACCTGGGATGGTCCAGCTCTGTAGGGGAGGGGCACTCACTATTACCAAGGTAGTCCACCACTACGGAGGTAGTCCGCCATTGCCAAGGCAGTTCTAACTATACCCCTATAAACAGGACTGCAGGGAAGTTCACACGACAGCTAGGGGGAGCCCAGAGCAGCTCAGCAAAGCCTCTGTAGGCAGACTGTGACCAGGCTGCCCCCTCGCTAGGCAGGGCAGCCCTGAAAAAAAGCAGCACAACAGACGCTTATAAATAAAGCCCTACCTTCCCGGGACAGAGCACCTGGGGAAGAAAAAAAGGCATTTATGAGTTCTGCTGCAGCAGACTAAAACATAGAAAGGAACAACCAGTACCAGCCACTCCAAAAACATACCAGATCATAAAAAGCATCAACACAACGAAGAAACTGCATCAACTAACGGGCAAAACAGCCACCTAGTATCAAAACGGCAGGATCAAATTCACACATAACAATATTAACCCTAAACGTAAATGGGCTAAATGCCCTAATCAAAAGTCACAGCCTGACAAATTGGGTAAAAAGCCAAAACCAATCTCACATGTAAGGATACACAAAGGCTCAAAATAAAGGGATGGAGGAAGATTTACCAAGCAAATGGAGAGCAAAAAATGCAGGAGTTGGAATTCTCATCTCTGAGAAAATACACTTTGAACCAACAAAGATCAAAAGAGACAATGAAGGACATTACATAATGGTAAAAGGATCAATGCAACAAGAAGAGCTAATGATCCTAAATATATACGCACCCAATACAGGAGCACCCAGATACATAAGGCAAGTTCTTAATGACTTCCTAAGAGACTTAGACACCCACACAATAATAGTGGGAAACTTTAACACTCCACTGACAATATTAGACAGATCAACAAGACAGAAAATTAATGAGGACATCTAGGACTTGAACTCAGACCTGGACCAAGCAAACCTAATAGACATTTACAGAACTCTCCACCCCAAATCCACAGAATATACATTCTTCTCAGCACCACATCACACCTACTCTAAAATTGACCACCTAGTCGGAAGTAAATCACTCCTCAGCAAACACAAAAGAATAGAAATCATAACAGTCTCTCAGACCACAGTGCAATCAAGTTAGAAGTCAGAATTCAGAAACTAACTCAGAACCGCACAGCTTCATGGAAACTGAACAACTGGCTCTTGAATGTTGACTGGATAAACGATGAAATGAAGGCAGAAATAAATATGTTCTTCGAAACCAATGAGAACAAAGACACAACATACCAGAATCCCTGGGACACATTTAAAGCAGTGTCTAGAGGAAAATATATAGCAATAAATGCCCACATGAGATGCAGGGAGAGATCTAAAATCAACACCCTGTCATCCAAATTGAAAGAGCTAAAGGAGCATGATCAAAAAAACTCAAAACCTAGCAGAAGACAAGATCAGAGCAGAACTGAAAGAGATGGAGACATTAAAAAAAACCCTTCAAAAAAAAAATAAACCCAGGAGCTGGTTTTCCGAAAAGTCAATAGATGCACTAAAAAACAAAGGGGATATCAGCACAGATTCCACAGAATTACAAACCATCATCAGAGATTACTACAAACAACTCTATGCACACAAACTAGTAAACCTGGAAGAAATGGATACATTCCTGGACACTTACATCCTCCCAAGCCTAAACCAGGAAGAAGTCGAAACCCTGAATAGACCAATAAGGGCTGAAGTTGATGCAGCAATGCATAGCCTACCAACCAAAAAAAGCCCAGGTCCAGACGGGTTCACAGCCGAATTCTACCAGACATACAAAGAGGAGCTGGTACCATTCCTTCTGAAACTATTCCAAACAATACAAAAAGAGGGAATCCTTCCCAAATCATTTTATGAGACCAGCGTCATCCTGATACCAAAACCCAGCAGAGACTCAACAAGGAAAGAAAACTTCAGGCCGATATCCATGATGAACATAGATGCAAAAATCTTCAATACAATATTGGCAAACCGATTGCAACAGCACATCAAAAAGCTTATCCACTATGATCAAGTACGCTTCATTCTGGGGATGCAAGGCTGGTTCAATATACGCAAGTCTATAAATGTAATTCACCACATAAACAGAACCAAAGACAAAAACCACATGATTATCTCAATAGATGCAGAGAAGGCCTTTGACAATATTCAACAGCTCTTTATGCTAAAAACCCTCAATAAACTAGGTATTAATGAAACATATCTCAAAATAATAAAAGCTATTTATGACAAACTCACAGCCAATATCATGCTGAATGGGCAAAAACCAGAAGTATTCCCTTTGAAATCTGGCACTAGAAAAGGATGCCCTTTCTAACCACTCCCATTCAATATGGTATTGGAAGTTCTAGCCAGAGCAATCAGGCAAGGAAAACAAAGGGTATTCAGTTAGGAAAGGAGGAAGTCAAATTGTCTCTATTTGCATACGACATGATTGTATATTTAGAAGACCCCATTGTCTCAGCCCAAAATCTCCTGAAACTGATAAGTAACTTCAGCAAAGTCTCAGGATACAAAATCAATGTGCAAAAACCACAAGCATTCCTATACACCAATAACAGACTTAAAGAGAGCCAAATCAAAAACGAACTGCCATTCACAACTGCTACAAAGAGAATAAAATACCAAGGAATACAACTAACAAAGAATGTAAAGGACCTCTTCAAGGAGAACTACAAGCCACTGCTCAACAAAATAAGAGGACACAAACAGATGGAGAAACATTCCATGTGCATGGTTAGGAGGAATCAATATCATGAAAATGGCCATACTGCCCAAAGTAATTTACAGATTCAACGCTATCCCCATCAAGCTACCAATGACCTTCGTCACAGAACTGGAAAAAACCACCTTAAACTTCATATGGAACCAAAACAGAGCCCGCATAGCCAAGACAATTCTAAGCAAAAAGAACAAAGCTGGAGGCATCACACTACCTGACTTCAAACTATACTACAGGGCTTCAGTAATCAAAACAGCATGTACTGGTACCAAACAGAGATATAGACCAATGGAACAGAACAGAGGCCTCGGAGGCAACACCACACATCTACAACCGTCTGATCTTTGACAAACCTGACAAAAACAAGCAATGTGGAAAGGATTCCCTGTTTAATAAATGGTGTTGGGAAAACTGGCTAGCAGTGTGCAGAAAGCAGAAATTGGACCCCTTCCTGACACCTTACACTAAAATTAACTACAGATGGATTAAAGATTTAAACATAAGACCTTGTGGCACATATACACCACGGAATATTATGCAGCCATCAAAAATGATGAGTTCGTGTCCTTTGTAGGGACATGGATGAACCTGGAAACTATCATTCTCAGCAAACTGACACAAGAACAGAAAATCAAACACTGCATGTTCTCACTCATAGGTGGGTGTTGAACAATGAGAACACATGGACACAGGGAGGGAAGCACCACACACTGGGGTCTTTTTTTTTTTTTTAAGACAGGGTTTCACTGTGTTGGTCAGGCTGGTCTTGAACTCCCAGCCTCAGGTGATCCGCCTGCCTTGGCCTCCAAAGTGCTTGGATTACAGGCGTGAGCCACCACGCCCGGCCCACACTGGGGTCTTTAGGGGGGAAACGGGAGGAACAGCGAGGGGTAGGGAGTTGGGGAGGGATAACGGAGAAATGCCAGATATAGGTGATAGGGAGGAAGGCAGCAAACCACACAGCCACATGTGTACCTATGCAACAATCTTACGTGTTCTTCACATGTACCCCAAAACCTAACATGCAATTTTTAAAAAAGCCTATCTCCTGGGACACTCCAGGTATCAACACTCCATCCATCTGGATGCACTCAGGAGAGAAAAACCACGTCGAACAGGGCCCATTTAATATAGAGAATTACTGGCTTTTTTTTTTTTTTTTTTTTTT